>NC_056627.2:65596445-65913490 GCF_002870075.4 Lactuca sativa | reverse complement strand
TCCAAAACCATGGATTCTAAACTTCGTTTCCAACAAGAGTTTGCCTTACTCTCAATGAAATACAAACTTCCTTTCAATCCCTCTTACAAATCATACCAAAACAGATTCAGTGCTCCTCACCAAACCAATCCTCAACCATATTCCCCTCCGGAACCGAAATCAACTTCCGAAAACCCTCCTGCACACAAGCCTAACCTCACTAAACCAAACTCAGCTCCAGAATCTTCTCTAAGTTCCAAATCGGACAAACCAAAGATTTTGTGTCATAAGTGTGGACATGCAAACCATTTTGCCAAAGATTGTCTGGCTGGTGCTCCACAAAAACCAAAAGTCAAAGACTCAACTTACTATGTCCGAAGAGCACAAGAAATGGCTGAAAATGAGAAAGCCTTTGTTACAACGGTTTCAAGAGATGTTGAAGGATATTGGTCATCCAGAGATGATGATGACATGGTAACTGGAAGGAATATGTGTCTGATGGCAAGACAAATGGTTGAATGTGATGAAGGTTATTGGTCTTCTGGGTCCGAAGATGATGATGATGTTGTTGAACCTCACTACTGCTACATGGCCACCAACGATCCACCGAGTCGAAGCATTGTTCAGCAGGTAAAATCTATGATCTCTGATAATAATTTTGATTTGACTCTTTGTGAACCTTATCTGACCCAAATCCAAACAGATATGAACACCATCTGTAAAGCATATGAATCTGCCATAGAAGCCAGTGAGAAGAAGGACTGTGAACTAAGTCGTCTTAGGTTACGTTTTGAGGATAAGAAATTGAAAATCGAGTCTTTAGAGCATGAACTTGTAATGTCAAAATATGAATGTATCATTTTGAAAGATAAATGTGAAATCACTTATTCTTAACACAATATTTTGATTTCTGATAACAAACATCTTAATGCTAAGATAGATGCTTTGCATAATTCTGTAGACATACTTGAAGCGGACATTCGGATGACTCATAATTTTCGTCATCCATGATCCAAAGCTCCCAGTATCAGAAGCGAGTTTCCGAAACCAACTGTTAGTCCCCTTAAGTAATTACAGAATTTGACATTTATGGGAGAAGTTTCAAACACTAAACATTCGGACACCCCTGTCTCTCCCTTGTCACCACTTCCGGAGACTATAGACCGCTTTGAGTCCCTAATTCCTGAGTTTAAACCAATAGTTGTCAAATGTCCTGATTCCACGCCTTTTCCACCTCTGATAAACCTGAACCTAAATCAGACCACGGAATTTCATCATAGTCTCACAAATTGTGTAGACTATGTTCCTAGAAGTAATCACGTGAACAATTGTGTGATTGAGGAAATTATTCTGGAGACAACTGAAACCAATGCCTCTGAGTTTGTATGGGCATCTTTAGATGATAAAGTTGAAGTCTCAAGCCACGCGTCCTCTGATTCATGTGAATCGGATTCCTTAGTACTTTCAAAGACTAAATTGGTACCCATTACTCCTGAGTTGAAGAATCCATCCAAAGGACAAACTTCTAAATCCTCACCTCATCTTATGAAAAAACCAATGTTGAATAGGAAGGATTCTGTAGATCCCAAAGTAGAAGCTCAAAATGCTCACAAAAATGAGGTTATGATTAGACAAAATTCCAGGTTTCTTACCAACTCTAAATCAAATTCATCCCGGAATTCCAAAGCACCAACTCATCATAAAAACTCCTTTATTCCTACTAGGATCCTAAAAAGACCATCTGAACCTCTTGCTCGTATGGAACCTAAGGAAGTCATTAGCTCTACTCAGTCTCAAGCTCATGCCAATGCCAAAACCATCCGGAACACTTCACCGGAATCTCACACTTTTTCATCTATTTTTATTGCAAAATCTGATGGCACAATTTTTAAACCTAAGTTTTCAAAAAACAATGTGTCATCAAACAAATCCACAAGTGCAAAAACAACAACTGTTTCAAAATCTTCAAGAACAACTCTTATGTGGAAAGTCAAAACATCTGTTAATGAAACACCAATTCTGGAGGTAACAAAAGTTATCAATCCTCCGGATGTCATAGGTCCGAAGAAGTCAGCTCGGAACCCTCAAGTAGTTGAATATGACTACTGGATAGATGAAAAAACATTGGCCTTCTGTTTGTTCCCAAAAATCACCAAGAATGTCACCCAACAACACAGAGTTGTTCCCAAGTCACAATCTAAGTCCAAAGCCCGTGCCTATGTCCCAAAATATAATTCAGAGCCTAAAAACTCCATTACTCACTAATCTTTCCAGACACTTTGTGCTTCAGAGCAAGAAACAATATGGTATATTGATAGTGCTTGCTCCGTGCACATGACGGGGCAAAAAGATTTCCTGCGAGATTTAAAGCTTTCTCAAAATGCTAGTTACGTGACATATGGAAACAACTCCAATTCTCAAATTTGTGGTTATGGGACTCTCACCAATGGAAACTTCTCTATTTCACATGTAGCCTATGTAGCTGATTTGAAACATAATTTGATAAGTGTTGCTCAGCTCACTGACTCAAATCGTCGTGTGGAATTTTGCAAAAAGTACAACTATATAACGACTGAAGACCGGAAAGAGTGTTTAATAAAGTCACTTCGCAATAAGAACATGTACCCGCTTAACGTCAACATGATTATTGGCAAACCGCAACTCTGCCTTCTCTCCAAAGCTGTTCCTGACGTCAGTTGGTTATAGCACCGAAGGCTCGCCCATCTAAACTTTCGGTACATGAATGATCTTGTATCCGGCAAAATGGTAAGAGATTTGCCTCTTCTCAAGTTCGAAAATGATCATTTTGTGTTGCGTATGAGTGTGGTAAGCAATCAAATAAGGGTCATCCTGTTATCATAGAAAAGTCCATCTCGGAACCATTGGAACTTCTACACATTGATCTTTGTGGACCATCCACTGTAGAAAGTCTTCATCATAAGAAATACATTCTTGTGATTGTTGATGACTTTACAAGGTTCACCTGGGTCTTCTTCCTAAGGTTGAAATCCGAAACAGCCTCTGAGCTCATCAATTTTATCAAAGGAATAAAAGTTCTTATCAAACTCCATGTCAGGAGAATCCGAAGTGATAATGGTTCGGAATTTGTTAATTCCACCATTGAGAAATTTCTCATAGAAAAAGGAATCGACCACAATTTCTCAGCTCCCTATACTCCACAACAAAATGGTGTAGTTGAAAGACGCAATAGAACCCTTGTTGAAGCCGCTCGATCCATGCTGAACTATGCAAATCTCCCACTCTATCTTTGGGCTGAAGCTGTATCCATTGCTTGCTTCACTCAAAATCGGAGTATCATCAATCGACGTCTCAACATGACACCGTACGAAGAAATGAATGGTCGGAAGCCAACAATCTCGTTTTTGCATGTTTTCGGATGTAGATGTTTCATCAAAAACAACCGTGATCAGCTTACAATGTTCCAACCTAAAGCTGATGAAGCCATCTTCCTTGGGTACTCTTCCAAATCAAAAGCTTACAGAGTTCTCAACCGGAGAACTCGTGTTCTGGAAGAAAGTTTTGATATTACTTTTGATGACAACTTCGTTCGGAATTCTGGCCCCACTCACATCACAACTCACATCATGGAGTCCGATGCTCCTCCGCCAGGGTGTCCAAACCCTCAAACAATTCTTGAGGTTGACTTTGAAACTCTCTTTGGTCCTTCCGAAACCGCTCTTGATTCGGAATCTCGATCAAGACCATCTCTAATTCCAATTCCTCCTTCGGAAGCTCCAGTTTCTCAAAATCTCTCCGGTCCGATTCCAAGCCTCCCTCCATTTGATTTCGAACTGTTTCAACCTTCTCAGGTTGAGGGGGAGAATAATGCAAATCCCTCTCTTGAATCAAATGTAGATGGCTTCGGAGATGCAGCTGTTGATCGATCACTCTAATCCTCTCAACATTGATGAAAATGAAAACTTCTTTGAGTTCCCTTCTGATGATGATGTCAACCTCTCTGGTTTAGAAGTTCAGGGGAGCATCATCCCAATATTCAAATCATTCATGGGAGCAAATCAATTCCACTGTTGATATAGGATCAACGGCTGCACAAGAACTCCCATGATTACATGTTTGGACGAAGGATCATCCTCCGAATCAAGTAATCGGTAATCCTAATGTTGGTGTACAAACTCGCTCAGCTACCAACATCCAAAATGAATGTCATTTTTCAGCATTCATATCCATGGTTGAACCCAAATCCATCAAGGAAACATTGGAGCATGTTGATTGGATTACAGCCATGCAAGAAGAACTGGCAGAATTTGACTGAAATGAAGTTTGGACTCTCGTGCCTCCTCCTCAAAATCATCCCATTGTCGGGACAAGATGGGTATTTTGCAACAAGTTAGACGATGCAGGAGTTATCATCCAAAATAAGGCAAGATTAGTAGCTAAAGGTTTTACTCAAATTGAAGGGCTCGACTACAACGAGACATTTGCTCCTGTTGCACGACTTGAAGCTATCAGAATCTTTCTTGATTATGCTGCTCACAAAGGCTTCAAAGTATACCAAATGGATGTTAAGAGTGCCTTTCTTAACGGTGAACTTGACACTGAAGTATACCTTCAACAACCCCCCAGATTCATTAATCTTTCCTTTCCAAACTACTGTTATAAACTCCGGAAGGCTGTCTATAGACTCAAGCAAGCTCCTCGGGATTCTAGATCCCAAACGATCCGGTTTCAAAGAGGAATTCTAGATCCCACTCTATTCCGAAGATCAAACGGAAAGCATCTCATGCTGGTACAAATTTATGTGGACGACATCATTTTTGGATCTACGGAGTCATCTATGGTTGTTGATTTTGCCAAACTTATGATCAGTCGATTCAAAATGAGCATGAATCGAGAATTAAGCTTCTTTCTCGGCCTCAAAGTCGAACAGACTAACAGAGGTATCTTCATTCACCAAGAGAAGTACATTTCAAAACTTCTCAAGAAATACTCAATGGACACCTGTGCCTCCGCCAAGGTACCTATGGGCTTCAGACATAAGATTTTTGCCAACCCTTCGAGTGTTTCTGTTGATGAAAAGAAGTATCGTGGAATGATTGGATCCCTATTCTATCTCACAGCAAGTCATCCAGATATTATGTTCTCAACATGTTTATGTGCCAGATTTCAAGTCAACCCAAAGATGTCTCATCTTTTGGCTGTGAAGCAAATATTCTGTTACCTCAAAGGTACAAAGAGTCTCAAAATCTGGTATCCAGCAAATGAGAGCTTCCTACTGCAAGCTTACTCTGATTCAAACTATGGTGGTCTTCAACTCGATAGAAATAGCACTTCAGGTGGCTGTCAATTCTTAGGTGGTCGTTTGGTCAGTTGGTCATCCAAGAATCAGAACTGCATGACACTCTCTTCAGCCGAAGCTGAATACATTGGTGCTGCCAGCTGTACATCTCAGGTTCTGTGGATGAAATCTCAACTTCTGGATTATGGTTACCGCTTTCAGTGCATTCCTATCTATTGTGACTCTCAAAGTGCTATTTCAATTTCTCATAATCCAATTCAGCACTCCATGACCAAGCACATTGATATAAGGTACCATTTCATAAAAGATCATGTACTTAATGGTAACATTGAACTCATTTTTGTTCCATCTGACGATGAGATTGCTGATGTCTTTACCAAGGCATTGGACGAAACCAAATTCAATGGTTTTCTCAACAAAATGGGTATGATGGTACCGGATCCTCAGTTCTTTCAAGAAACTTGCTCTCTTTGATAGACGTATTTGAAAGAAATCTAGTTCCGATCTCAAAACCTTTTCATCTCGGAACTACTTTCTCTCGGAATACTTAGGATCGTTTTACTTATCTTTGTTTCTGACCTTCACTTGAGTTTTTAAGCTGTACAGTTCATCATGATCGTTTGCCATTTTAAGTCCACATTGGTTTTAGAATCATCATCTCGGAATATACCTCATGATTGGATCCGAAATTCTACTCCGGAAAGGATATAAAATTCAGCGCTCCGGAATTTCAAAAATTGCTCTGGTAATTTCGAAATTGCTCCGAAAATTTCAAAATCACTCTGGAATTTCAAAATTGCTCCAGAATTTTCAAAACGGTTCCGGAATTTCAAAAATTGTTCCAGAATTTTTCAAAATTGCTCCGGAATTTCAAAATTGCTCTAGAATTTTTAAAACGGCTCTGGAATTTCGAACATTGCTCCGGAATTTTCAAAATTGCTCCGCAATTTTCAAAATCGCTCCGGAATTTCAAAATTGCTCCGGAATTTTCAAAACGGTTCCGGAATTTCAAAAATTGCTCTGGAATTTGAAACCTTGCTCCGGAACTCTTAAATCTCACTCCGGAAGACTTTCACAATTTTGTTCCGGAACCATTTACAAATCTGCTCTGGAATTATCAAACAAACTGAAATTTTGCTCCTAAACTCAAACTTGCTCCGGATTTACTTCGCATTCCGGACCTCTTTTTAAAATCAGTAAGTTCCGGATCACAACTCTTTGTTCTCCAGATCATACTCTGTCCGGAACAGCTCGTCCGGAATACCACCGGACATTAAGGTGAAACGGTTTTTCTCAACGGTTACTTTTCAGAAAGATCCTATCCTATCCTCCTCGATTTGCGTGACACGATCGCACGCCCCCATAAAATAACCATCTAACTGTCGATTGAAATTCTCCATTTTTAGCCACAAATTACCTCACCTTTCACCTCCCGTGTCCAATCAACGTCTCTAACATTAAATACAACCCATTTTCTTCTCGGATCCTCTTCATTACACTCCTAACCCGACCCATTTCCCTTACCTATAAATACCCATTCAAAACCCCTTTTACCTCTTTACGCTCCCTAAACCCCCAAATCTCCCAAATTCTCTCTACTGTTCTTCGTGTTCTTCAAGCACTCATAACCTGCAACAATGGCGTCTTCTCAAGAATTCAAATCCACTGCTCCAGTTCCCAAGAAATCGATTGCCAAGAAAAAAACCTCCAAAGGATCAAAAGGTTCCTCATCCTCTGCTGATCAAGAACCTTTCTTGAGAGACACTACTCATTTGTTCTCTCTGAATCCAATGGATTATGACGAATCAATAAGGGTGATGATTGAGTTCATCACAAATCACCTCATTTCAGTTCTTCTCACGAATACCCCAGAACCGCCACTGCCGCTTCATCATCTTCATCGAGCTTTCACCAGTATTCGACTTGTCGATGGTGTTCTCAAAACCACGATCATTGGGGACATAATGGTTCCCATCTACAAATCGAACTTTCTCAAGGCGATTGGTGTCAAAGCGAATCCACGGGGATTCAAAGTAGTTGAGCCAACGACTGAAGAGTTTCAGACATTCCTCAACTACATCGGGTACACTCAAGACTACCGAGCCAAAGATTTCAAGAAGACGGCTGTGTCCGGACTATGGAATGTTCTAATGCACATCATCCTCAGAGGGTTGTTCGGAAAGAATGGAGGAACGGACACCTTAAGCAAAGACTGGCTCAATGTTGTCTTCAACATCTACTCTGGACGAGAGAATGTTGTTGATCTTCCGGAAGTCCTATGGCAAGACTTCTGCAAGTTTGCCACTAAGCGGAAGCCAAACGAAATCTCAAGCCCTCGATTTTGGGCACTGACGCTCCAACAAGTCTTCAAGGAGCTTTCGGAACCGCTTCTAGTCAACACCATCCCTTCAGAGGTATGTGTTACTTTCAAAACTATTAAGGCCTATAGGATACCGGACCAATCCTCCTTTGGTCCGGTTAGACGTCTTACGGAACATATGTTGGCCCTTATCCCTTCCGACTCCGTTTTTATCAAACAACATCTAGAGATTTCGGTTGTGTTTGACCCAACACACCCTGCCCCTGTCTCTGTTGAGCCTATCTCGGAAGAGTCCAAGTCTACACAGTCCGGACCCAAAATCAAGAAGACGTCCAATAGAAAGGCTTCTCCCACTAAGCCCAAAGCCAAAAAGAAAACCAAAGTCATTGCCCCCTCTCAACAGGAGGGTACCCATGACATTTAGGCTGATTCTGACCATCCGCACACCCCACCTACCCACTCATCCGAGTCACACCTCGATGTTTCAAAAACACAAGCACACACTCACAGGGATTCTCCACATAATCCACCCTCACCTTCCCAAAAAGTGATGCAGGTGTTGAACATATTTCCTTGCAGCCCCTTGGAACACACTCACGAGTCACTTTTGATACCCCCATCGTTTCTTCAACATGCACACACTCCGGAACCACTATTCCGGACACCAAGCATTCAGGAGGAGGAGCAGTCCCTCCACCTCCGGAAGGCATATAGGACGACCAGGTGTTAACGATCCCCTATGGGAAGATTTTGTGAACAAGACCGCATCCAAACGTCCAGATCTCACCAGAGCTCAGGTGGATTCCACACTCATTTCCATGAGGAACCGGGCTATCGAAAGCAATCTGCCCTATGTTCCTCCCACCGATGCTGATGTTATCAACGAGCTCACTGCGGAACTGCCTCCCATCACCACTCATCAAAGTATTTTCCACACCGATCCGAAAGAAGAAATTTCTAAAGAAATCATGCTGGAAGAAGATGCAAAAATCATTCTGGATGCACATCTCATGACTTCAGTTCACTACCAATCAAAGGCATCAGTCTCTAAGTCTACCTATGACTTCAGATCCTCTTCCTCAACCACTTCGGATGAAGGTTCCAACTCCCAACTTCATGAAGATGATGCTACCACAAAGCCTGGTCCTTCCACCAATCCTTCCTTCAACCAATCTCCTCCGCAACACTCCAGTTCTGACACGAAATCCAATGTTGGTGACTATGTCGACCCCTTTGCTCTGTTGGAAATCTGCACAAATGTCTCCGACACCATGAAGAAAGTATCATCTGTTGAGGCATCCGTAACAGAACTAAACACCAAACTAGATCAAAAGGTCTCCGGACTTGATGCAAAACTAGATGCCATTCTTCAGTCCCTGTCCCAGCAATCCGGACCATCTATTGCTGAAAGGGAAGCCCAGTTGGATCAGCTCATCTCCCTCCGACTCAAGCACACAATAGATGAATTCGACACCAAATACGACATCTTGGTGGATCACTACCTCAACACCATCACCTCAATGCTCAAGGTTCATGATGACTTGGTGTCTGCTACTAATGACCTAATCAAGCAGACCCATGTTCGTCATGAGATACAAATTCAACGGCTGAAGAAGGAGATCCGGAAGAAGGATGAAATGAACCTCATTATTCAACAAGTCCTCATCAAACTCCTGCGCTCAACTTGGAACATTGTTGATGTTTCGAACAGGAAGTTCGATGAGATGATTTCCATCCTCAGCAGCACATTCAAACATCTTTCCGAGCAAGCCCCCACTGCTAACGCTTATGTTGCTCTCACTCTTCAACTCACATCCGGTATTCAGAAAGTCTTCTCAAAATTTGATGATTTGAAAGAGGTTTTGCAGGTTGCACCGGTTCCAAGATTCACTGATGCAAGAGAGGGATAAGGCCCAAGCAGAAGATGAAAACCAACCACGAATTCATACTCCAGGATGAGGACATGGATTCCGAAGATGAAGACGTTCATATCGTCTCCGGAATCCTAGGGGTCACTAAAGGAAGCGAAGATGAAGACATATATGTTCCGGATGAAGCTCCCAAAGGATTTCTTGGTCTTTAAGCTCCAAAAATTTTCCATTCCAAAGGAGATGTCTGAAGAACAAAAGAGGATATGGTCCGATGTCTCCTGGCCATCCTCTCTTCCGGAAGCTTTTGAAATGGCTGTCAAAATGGCTACGACAAAATCTTTTTCTGACTACTTAAGCCTTCCGTGCTACTCCCTCAGTTTAATCTCCCATTCCGGAACCAAAAGTTGCTCCGATCGACTTGGGCTCTCCTCTCCAGACCCCTGATGATATTCCGAAAGAACCACTTCCAAATCCCACTCCAAAATTTTTGATCGACGAGAATATGAAGATTGTCATTGCTGCGCTTCAAAGAGCCAAAGGGAAGAAACCGATGACCACTGAACAACAAGCCTTTCACTCGGGACCTCCCCCCAAGCACAAACATGGATGGTCTCAGGAGGAAATAAATCAGGCACTTGAGGACAACATCCGGATCCAAGCTCTGAAAGACAATCCTGATTCGATGCGTGGCATCTCTCCTCTTTGCCGTGAAGGAATCCTCAAGGCTCAGGAAATTGTTCCATGCCTATATTATGAACTTCCCTCCAATGATGCTGATCAGCTGGATCTTCCTCTCTCTCTCTCTCTCTCTCTCTCTCCTTACAACAAATTCTACATTAAGTTTGCTCCTCTTCAACCCACTAATAATCCGGAAGTGATCATCCGGACAGAGTGAGAAAGGCTAAAAACCTTCTATGCAAAGAATGCTCAACCCTTCAAGGAAGTGTGGACAAGGAAGAGGATCACCAAAGTTCAAGGCTTCGGAAGAAAGATTTTAGTGAAATTTGAGCTGAACTGTCCCTTATTCCGTTTCCACCTCCTCCGGAACAAGCCAACTCCCCGGACCGTTACTGATGCAAATTTTCCTTCAATGAATCCGAACGACATCCTCACCCTAGCTGCTTATTTTAGAGAAAATCAAAAGGATGACATCAGTATGGGTGCTTACCACGCAACTCTTAGCTTTCGTAAAGATTACGTTGCTGAGTTATGCCGGTGTGACTACGAGCTTGCACACCTCTATGGAATAGAACAATTTGTTGCCAAGATCGACTTTGTTCTTCTGGAAGCTGAAATTCTTGCAGACGGTCCCATTGAAGAACCAGTTCTAGGGTTTGTTTACACCACCAAAAGAACAAACAAGAAGGACTTCTTCCGAGTCCTTGAAAAACACCTAGTTCCAACCAAAGCTCTGAAGAAGTTCATATCCCGGGCATCCAATTCTGATGCTCCGGAACAGGTTAATGCAAAGTTTGTAAGTCAACTGCGTGGTACATTGCGGTGCGAGAATGGTTGTTCAGAGCCTACACCTTCATCAAGGAAGAAATGAACTGAGCTTGTTGTATTACTAAGTTCACTTAAGGGGAGATTGTTGGAACCTGAAAGTGAACCTCTAGCAATCCTAAGTCCTTATTCCGAAGGGTGTGACTTCCGAAGTGAAGAGTGGTCCGGAACCTGTCCGGACCAAATAAGGAGATAAGAAGAGTGAAGGCATTCCGGAGCTGACCCTTACATCCGGAATGCATGCTGATCCAGAACATCATGTTTTGTCTCTTATGCATTTATTGTTTTTTTGTCTTGTTATTGATGTAACGTTTCATAGGACTAAGTCAATAGTTGTATTAGAACAATCAAAATGTCAGACTTATGTCTTTTGTCCGATCCTATGTAAACACCTGGGTTAATTCGCTGTAACATTCACTCCTATTTAAAGGAGCTTTTAATACAAGTCAACAACGGATCTTTCACTCACTTTTGAAATTTACTCTTATCATATTCAAAACATTCTTCTTGTTCTTCATTTATTAACTTTACCTTGATCATTTACTAATTGTCTTCAATTAATATCTTGATCATTTGTTGAACTTATTATCTAAGACTTGACTGGTCTTTCCAGCCTCGACTTGAACATATATTAGCAAGCAGACATTGATCTCAAGCATTCACTCAAGGTTTGAGTTTTCAAACCTTGTCCCTGCATATCGATCTTGTTCTCACAGTTTGTCCAAGCAAAACTTCATATGGGGTTTTTATTCCCAATGGCTCTTAAGGGTAATCTGTTTACTATGTAGGCAACAATCGTTATGCATTCACCCCATAATTTTATTGGGAGATTGACTTGAAACCTTAGAGCTCTAGTTATCTCAAGTAAATGCATATGTTTCCTTTCAACAACCCATTTTGTTGTGGGGTGTGAACACATGAAGTTTCAAGCAAGATACCGTTTTCTTCATAAAATTTCAACATGTGATTTGAAACAAACTCACCACCATTGTCACTAATGATTTTCTTAATCTTTTTCCTAAATTGTGTATTAACCATATTATGAAATGCTATTAAACTAGTACTTGCATCAGATTTGTTTTTAATCAAATATACCCATGTTGTTCTACTAAAATCATCAATTATTGTGAAAAAATAATGAGCTCCTGATAAAGAAGGAACTCGATATCCACCCTATATATCACAATGGATTAAATCAAAACAAGAACTAGTTTTTATTGAACTACCAGGAAAAGGAAGTCGAGTTTGTTTTGATCGAATACAAATCTTTTATGCCATATTTCAGAATCAATTTTAATTGCCATGATGGCCACCCTTTTATCATTTCCTTCCATGCTGTAAAGAGCATTCTCACATCTCCCCATGCCAATCAGCTTCCGTAAGTCCTGAATAAAACAGAAATCCGAGAAAAAGTTCATGAAATAATTAAAATCTTTGGTAACTCTACTAAATGATAACAAGTTGCATTTAAAATTAGGAATGTATAAACATCGTTGATCAACTTCATGTTGTTGGGTAATTGGAGATCTCCTATTCATTTAACAGGAATTTTATCACCATTAGGAATGCAAACTGGAACTCCATCTTGTGGATGTGTTAAGTTAATGAGTGTGGATTTTTGACACACCACGTCTTTAGTTGCCCCCTGAATCGATTAACCAAGGTAACCGGAACTCAAACTTACCTGCCATGTTGACTTCCAATCTTTGTACATCTTGCAATTTCTTCATCAGCTTTGTATATTGCTCCGTACTAAGACCTGGTATGGGGATGGTCTCCATCTCAATGTTAGTTGCCTTTGGTTTTGGTTGGTTGGTACTATTATGATTAGTAGTGGTCTTGCATCGAGCGTCCCACCACTCCAGATAACCAATCTTTTCGAAACAACCTTCGATATTGTGCCCATTCTTCCCGCAATGCTTGCACTTCATGCCTTCATGGTTAGTGTTTTTTTCTTAACCAAGTTCTTGTCGGTGGTATCTGAGCACACATCTGATAAGTTGATGCGTCTACATTGGGTTTTCTTGCAGTTGAGATATTTCGATGTTGTTCATCCTCTGAAACCAAGTGGTAAGTAGATCCAAGTAAGGGCATGGGTTTAGTGCTAAGGATCTTAGTTTTAATAGTTTTAAAAGTGTCTTTAAGACCCATTGGGAACTCGTAAACACGTTCCTTGTCTCTTGATTCAACGAATCTTTTTCCAATGTCGCAGGTGCAATTGCCACAAGTGTAAGTTGGTGTCGGTGAAACAGAGAAAATTTCATCCCAGATCGCCCTCATCTTCGTGAAGTAGGTTGAAACAGAATCAGCTTCTTGTTTGAGTGTTGTTAGGTCACATTTTAATTCATAAGAGTGTGTTGTACTTTCCTTTCCAAACCTTTCTTCAAGATCATCCCATATCTCCTTGGTGGTGGTAGCGTATTTTACACTATTCCGAATATTCTTCTCCATGACTATAGTAGGCCATCCCTTTATCAAGGCATCAATTCGTTGCCAGACCCTATATTCATTCTTTCCTTCAGTCGGTTTTGCAATGGTTCCATCAATGAAGCCGACCCTATTCTTTTCTAGGAGGAAATCTTTCATCTCCATGGACCGGTTAGCATAATTGTTGTCACCAAGGTTTTCATTGACGTGAACTTGTCGTGGATAATCAGTGGGATGAATGTAAAATGGTGAGTTTGGATCTGATGACGGGTTGGTGTTGCTACTGGAGCCGCCTGGTGGAGTGTTGTCCGTCATCGTTTAACAGGATGCAGTATCCTGTTCTGATACCATAAAGAATTGAATAACAAGAAAGACAATAACTCCAAAATCGATACTAGCATTAGATGTAGAAGGGATATATAATCCCAAAAGACAACTGGATTACAACTGGTTTTCTAATAAAAAGGATAAAGATAAAAATAACTAGTAATTATCTAAGCTAATTATCTAATAATAAAACAATAACTCCTATTATTATTATTATTATTATTATTATTATTATTATTATTATGGAACTAATGAAAGACATTAAAAATTTATTATTATTATTATTATTATTATTATTATTATTATTATTATGGAACTAATGAAAGACATTAAAAATTTATAGGATACATGATTTTGATTTTGATGAGTGAAATTGATTTTCATACAAAACTACAAAGTTTAATGGATTTAATACCTAAACTGTTGGAATCCTAAGTCGAGTAGGACTTGGAAACCATGTAATAGCAACCTAGTTTTTAGGAAATCATAAACAAGTAGGTTTCTAGTTTCCTAATTGTAATCTAATTACAAGTCGGTAGTTAGGAGTATATATATACATTGTTTTAGGTTGAGCTAGGATCATTGGAAAACATTGTAATATCGTGAGTTTTGAGAGAGTTTCTCATATAATCAAAGAGTTATTTTGATTAAAACAATCGTGTTTACATATTCCAATCTTTAATTGGTATCAGAGCTAAGAAACAAGAAGCTGTAAGATCGATTTTACCTGTTGACGAGTCAGGTCAACATGGTTGATGCAAGGGAAGACGGAGGACCTGCTCAGGTGAGGACCAAGGAGGTCGGAGCGACTTCTGTTGTCTGTCCGATGCTCACACCAACAAATTACACTGTCTGGGCCCTGTGTATGAAGGTGGTGCTTAGAATTCACAAGGCTTGGACAGTGATCGATCCAGGAACAGAAAAGAATGAAGAGAAAGATTACCTTGCAATAGGATTGTTGTATCAGGTAATCTCGGAAGATCTAATCATGCAAATCGGAGATGTGGAATCTGCCAAGGGACTGTGGGAATCGATCAAGGCTCGCTATGTAGGAGCTGATAGGGTGATGCTCACGAAATCAGCGTCGTCTGGTAGTGGTCGGTCTTCTGGATTTCATGGAGGAATGACAGGGAAGGCAAAGGGAAAAGGCTGGTTAAGTGGAACTATTCATGGAGCAACCGGGTCGAATGGTGGATCAAGTGGATCAGGCCCAAATGTGTTTAAATCAAAACAGGCACAAGATGGAGAGCCCAATTCTAATTGCAAAAATTGTAATTGTTGTTGTCACAAGAATTGGAAAAATAGGGAAAAAGACCGATCTAGGGTAATTTGTTTTCGGTGTGACAAACCGGGTCATTTTGCTTCTGAATGTCCGGAACGACTCCAAAAATTACAAGAAGGTGATTTTTCGGAACGTGACGACAGTGACGAATCCGTTTTTTAAATAAGGATCAGGTTGAAGAATTCTCTAGAAGGACTTAGAGATTCGGGGGTGATTGTTGGAATCCTAAGTCGAGTAGGACTTGGAAACCAAGTAATAGCAACCTAGTTTTTAGGAAATCATAAACAAGTAGGTTTCTAGTTTCCTAATTGTAATCTAATTACAAGTCGGTAGTTAGGAGTATATATATATATATATATATATATATATATATATATATATATATATATATATATATATCTATATCTATATATATATATATATATATATATATATATATATATATATATATATATATATATATATACACATTGCTTGTCGAGCTAGGATCATTGGAAAACATTGTAATATCGTGAGTTTTGAGAGAGTTTCTCATATAATCAAAGAGTTATTTTGATTAAAACAATCGTGTTTACATATTCCAATCTTTATAAACTTGTATACTTAATAACATTTTATTTTATTTTCCATCATTATTATTATTATTTTATTATTATATAAACTACATATGATAATTAGAAGGAAATTATCCTAAAGCTTATACTCCTACTACCAATACTCTAATAATAATATAATAAAGTGTGGATACTTCTTTTTGTAACGTAAAACTTTATAGTTTTTGCTAGTTTATAATATTACGTTGTTCTACAAAATAAATGGTGGATGCACTTCCAATTTCAATTACAATAAAGTAATTATGTCTAACTATTTTATCACTGTGATTTCGATGATTTATAAGGAAACCTCTAAGGATTAAATTTATTTATATTGACAATGAGTCCATTTAATATTTACAAAAAAGTTGTCATGGAACTAAGAGAAAGTTAGAAAACAAGGTTTCAGAAAGTTGTTGCGTAAACGTTTTGGCCAAATATCAATGGTCAGAATGATATGTCTCATAAAAAATGGAATCCATTATCGACCTTGATTACTCATAGTGCCTTGAATGTACCGATTGTATGCAGGGAAAATTGCTAAATGGAATAAGAAAGGGGCCATAATACGAAAACTATTGGTTAATGACCGTAATAAAGTTTTAACTTTCGCATTAGGTTTTTAAGTTTTTTTTTTTTTTTTTTTTTTTTTTTTTACATATTACACCAATATGATTCTCATAACGGTTTAAAAAAAGTAATAAAGTTTTAATTTTATCCACATTAGGTCCCTAAGTTCTTTTTTTGTACATCTTACACCAACATTATTGTTATAACCGTTTAAAGAGGGGTAACAAGGTTTAGTTTTGTCCACATTAGACCCTTATTTTTAATATTTTTATCATTTCATCTAACTGTTTTACAATTTATATTAGTATCTAGTTAGATGACTTCAACATTTCATCTTTTCATTTTAGTCGCTAATTCACCATAACCACGGTTTCAATTGAAATGCTACATAACATTTTTTTTTGTCATTTTTACAAAACAATAATAATAATAATAATAATAATAATAATAATAATAATAATAATCAAAGTCTTAATGATTAACGCTATGTTTGGCGCGCCACAACAAACTGATAAACTAGTTTATTTTTCGATATTTTTTAAGTTGTCATGTTTGGCAAGCCAAAAAGTAACTTATAAGTTAGTGTTTAAAAAACTACTTAGACTAGTTAATTTTTTTTTCCAAATATAACCCTTAATTAATTAAGAAAACATATTTTTTAAATGTCATTTTATGTCATTATATAAGTTTCAGATAGCTTTTAAGCCAGTGACAGAGTCATTGTCAAAGTAAAAGAGTATCCCCGACAAGTAATGCAATATCTCCGATAAGTAATGGCGTATCGGAGATACATCATTGGTGGAGCCATTACTTATCGAGGATACCCGATTCTTTTCGGGGATACTCTTTTACTTTGACCCTAGCTTATAAACTATCTGAAATTTATATAATGACATAAAAGGGCATTTAAAAAATATATTTTCTTAATTAATTAAGGGGTATATTTGGAAATTAAACTAGCTTATCAACTAGCTATGGCGTACCAAACATAACCTTAATCATTAAGACTTTGAATATTATTAGTTTTTTTTTTTTTTTTTTTTTTTTTTTTTTTTTTTTTTTTTTTTTTTGTAAAAATGACAAAAAATTGTTATATAACCTTTCAATTGACACTGTGGTTGTGGTGAATGGACGACTAAACTGAGAAGATGAAATGATGAAACCATCTAACTAGATACTAATATAAAATTATAAAAGAGTTAGATGAAATGATAAAAATATTAAAAATAAAGACCTAATTTCGACAAAATTAAAACCTTATTACCCGTCTTTAAACGGTCATGACAACCATGTTGGTGTAATATGTACAAAAAAAAGACCTTAGATATCGAATGTGGACAAAATTAAAATCTTATTATCTTTTTTAAATGGTTAAAACAATCATGTTGGTGTAATATGTACAAAAAAAAACCTTAAAAACCTAATGAAAACAAAATTAAAACCTTATTACACTCCTAAGGCATTAACCTAAAACTATTTACACAAGTATTTGTGACCAATTTTCAAAGAATTAAATGTTACAGACATTTTAGGAAATGACTTAATGGACACTTCATTTTACTAAAAGGACACCCATTGTCAAAATTCAAAATACTTTTGGGTGTTTTTGTTACATTGTTTTAGACCTAGTTATACTTGTTCGCACCTTTACAAACACCTAAACCACTTTGACATGTTTAAAACTGTGAAGGCCAAAATCGAAAATTAACCAAAACTGATACTGAAATTGGCCATGGAATAGATTTTGTAAGATCTGATAAAGACATGTAATAGTGAATTGTTTCACTATGAGAGGGACATATCAGTGTGTTGATGAGAGACCATGGAAATATTGGGATGCAAATGTGAAGTCATGCGATTTATTTAACAATAAATAATTTTTTATTGGATATGATCTAAAACCCTATTTGCAAGGAAATATAGTTTCCAACGATAATTTAATGGGAACATAACGGTTGAGATGTGAAATTATATAAAAAAATGTTTATGCTTTAAATCTTGTTTAAAATATGAAAAATTGAGTAACCTAACCTTTTTGTAATGATTTTTTTTTAAAGAACCGCAAATCTTTTTTTGAAAAACGACCACTCGGTCCGGAATAACCCATTCTGAACCTGTATTTCAAAATGAATAAATGGGTATAGTGATCCGATCCGTTAATGTGGGCTCTCCTATAAATAACATTTCAAACCCACTTCGGACTTCATTTCCAACTCGTCTTCATTCCGGACAATATTTCGGACACCAAACCAAATCAAACAATGTCATTCTTCTAGCAACGAAGATATTCATTTTTTGTAGGTATGTTTCAATTATTATTATATATATATATATATATATATATATATATATATATATATATATATATAAAAGTTTGACCTAGTTAGGAATAATAAAATTTTGTTGACCTTCATTTTGCCGCACCACTTTCTAAGCTTTTACACTTTTAGTCCCCTAGTAAACTTTGTTGACTTTCATTTTGCCACACCAGTTTCTAAATTTTTACACTTTTAGTAACTTATTAGTTGCCCTCTAAAAATAGAATCTTCCTATGACTTCTGATTTTTTTTTTTCACGATGTTTCCACAATTAACAAGAAGAAAAAAAACTGACCTGGGGCAAAGCCGAGGGTTTATTACTAGTTTTTATAATCATATGTTTTCATTTAAGATTATGTGTTAAAAAGTAGGTATTTTCGTTTATTTTGTGTGAATTGATGTGATTACATAGGTATTATTTGTTTTCCTATGACTTTTAATAGTTTTTAAGCTATTATAGGGTTATATGTGTGCGCTAGAACAACAAATCTGTAAAACATTCTAATTCTGCAATGTCCGGAATGACTCCGAAATACGAAGATCATATTTGGAATATGTAGAACACGTCCGTAATGCGTAGAACTTTTCCAGAATGTTGATCTGGAATTGTATTCAGGAATGTTGGTTAATCCGAAATGATGTTCCAGAATGTCCTCCTGAACATAAACTTAAGTTCGGAAGATGTAGTAAATGCCTAATTATAATTCTTTTGATTGTAGCATGACATGACTATGAAGCGGTTTTGACTACAACCTGCAGGCTTGAACTTAGCCGGGAAATCATGGCTCGTTTACAACACACACCACAATGTGCATCCATGTTTAGGGCATCATGTTTTGGTGCTTATGTTAACATGCTGATGAGTGTCAAATGCCACCCTTTACTATCTCATTATCTTATGTGCAAGGAATATACTATTTATCATCGGGGTGACCTATAGAAGCTTCTATTTCTGGTACACGACTATCGTGTTTGCTTTGACATGAAAGCTTTTTGCCTTATTATCGGCTTACAATTCAAGGAATATTTCCACCCTACTTCATTTTCGATGTAGTTTAGAGAATGTGTATTTCCATTTGTGTTGCCTTCACGTTTAGTGAAAGTTGTTGTCGTTCAGTGACAGTTCCTCTTCTAGTGTTATGTTTCTCTACAGAAGAAACAAGATCCATCTCTATTGGCTTTTAAGGATTTTTTTTGGGATTATAAGTATCTTTTCCATGAACTAAGAGCCCCTTAGAGCACAAATGGTGACTCTTTTCAGCCTTGCATTCTTCTCGTGTTTGAACTGGTTCATACCAAATATCATTGTATTTTAGGAATGTCTGCTTAACCTGAAATAACATATTAAATGCTTCTAAGCTTTCCAATTTATTCTGAAGGTAAGGAATAATTGTTCCCAATATGATGTCATAAACATCTTCAACATCACAGTGATGCTTCCACTAGAAATCATGTTCAAGTATTCTACTCCAAGGAGGTTGTTCAGGAATAGGGTATTCAATAATGTACAATTCTTGATCTCTCTGGAGATTATCTCTCAAGGTACAAACCCATTTCGTTGAATTGTATCCATAAAATGTTATTATTTCTTCTAGATCCGGCAAGTGAAAGGTGATGCATGGTAATGAAATTGGATCTTGTTTTAATCAACAAAATTTTAACATAATTCATTTAGTATTTTCAATATTAAACATTTAATAATTAATACACTTTATGTTTCCAAAAAAATTAATTATGTGTGACATCCCCAATTTTCACGGCCAGAAAAGACCGATTTTGTTTATGCTTTATAAAAATCAGAGTACTTCATTTCATAAAAAGGTTGCGGAATTTGTTCCCAGAAAAACATGGTAAATACGTTATTAAAACATTTTCGAAGGAACGTATTTATTTCATTTTAAAACGTTTGGGATGTCATCGTTAATACAGAAACATAAGCATAAACAGAACTTACAATTATTTACACTAGTGATCTACATCTCTTTAAATCTCTCAGTGTAATGTCACTTCGTATCGTCACCTGTGATATAAATAAACTGAGTGGGTCAGGTTGGGAAACCTGGTGAGTACATAGAGTTTTCAACCCACAATAATATAATTATTATGTTCAATCATCAAACAATTAACCCAATTACCCATCCCCATTATCTTCTTTACTCTTAAGGATTTAACCTGAGAGTCATTTATCCTGCATTCGTTTATTCCGAAGTCCCTTACTTCCAGGGTTATAGGACTGGCACTAAATCCATAGCTGCCGATGTTCGTTCGTAAAACACTAAGTCCATAGCTGCTATATCCTACTCATCGGGTACTAAATCCATAGCTACCAGTGTTCAATAGGTACTAAGTCCATAGCTACCAATTCCTAACAGGTACTAAATCCATAGCTACCAACGTCTAATAGGTACTAAGTCCATAGCTACCAGCGTTTGTCCCATAGGCACTAAGTCTATAGTTGCCAATGTATACTCACATCATCTTCTATCTCTCATCATTCATCTACCCATCTCATACCCAACATATTCGTATATATAAAATACGTATACAGTTTAAATTCTTTAAAACTTGTATAAAACGTTCATCTAGCATAGACAGCAAGTATTCAGATAATATGCACACATTGCATGTAGTTTATATAAAATACTTCATATCTATGTGTAAGATGAAAGGGACTATGCACTCACTTGAAAGGTGGTGACTCAGCACTCGGACAGCGCTTCGATACTCTCAAAACGATTTTCCTTCGATAAAACCTAGTACCAATACCACTAGGGTTTAGTCTAACGATAACCGCGACAAATTAATAGTCTAGCTATTATTATTATTATTATATAAGTGTTAAATAACACTCAATATAACTCATAATAATAGCCCAAATACTCATTATAAGTTCCTAATAACGTTACTATATCAAAACATAAGCTATACTAAAGATAGGGTAGGTACAGCTCACTTACAGCGGGTTTTTTCGCAAAACCGGGCTTCGCTGGAGCAACGTTCCAAAGCCGAAAGGCTCTTTTCTCGAGGCTATGGGAGCCTCGGGGCTTCCTTCGGGTGATAGGGGGTTTACCCTAGGCTTTAAGGGGTTAGGGAGGCTTAGAGAGAGAGTTTAGAGAGAGAAAGAAGAGGGTTGAGGTGTGAGGAAGTTGGAATGCCCGACACCTCTATTTATAGTGAAAATATCTGATGGACTCGCCGAGTAGGGGGACCTACTCGCCGAGTTGGTCCATGTGGTGGCCTTCTGGTGGTGCCACGTCACCCCCTATCGCGTATCAGCCTTCGAACTTAGAAAAATCATAACTCTCGTATACGAGCTCCGTTTTCGACGTTCTTTATACCCACGCGTAGGTAAAATCAAAATCTACAACTTTTGTTTAGACTCCATCGACTAACTCTCGACCGATCTCAAATTTAACAGTAGGAGGCGTTTAGACTATTAAATGACCGCGAAGAATTCGTAACTCCTTCATACAAACTCCGTTTTCGTCCATCTTTTTACCGTTGAGTTCCTATTAATGAGATATTCAACTCTCATTTAGGTCGCGTAAGCCAAAAACCGCTCGAACTAAAATTTGAGTTTCGGGCCGTGCACTACTAAGCCGAATCTTAGAAAAATCATAACTTCCTCATACGAAGTCAGATTTGGGCGTTCTTTTTATCGACGCTCTTAGTTTAACATATTCTACAACTTTTGTTTAGATTTCTAAGGCTAAATCTCGCTCTATCGTAAATTCACTATTTACGCTTCCCGGTACCGTGCCGGTTTTGCCGTAAAACTTCGACCGGCCATAACTTCTTCGTTATAACTCGGATTTCGGTGTTCTTTATATGTATGGAAACCTTGTGACATATTCTAAAACTTGGTTAAGATTATTTATTCTAAATAATCTTTTGTTGAAAAGTCATTTTCGATCCCTATTGCCTCTAAATTGACTAGCTCGGATCTACGGGCGTTACATTATGAAAGTCTTGGATCCAAGTTGAAAAACAAATAAATGGTTAGGTATCGTTTATCCTATTCATTAAATCCAACAAGGTAGATATCGATTATCAATTATCCCAACTACACTGTTTGTGGCAGTGTTCTGGGTGGAGACAGTTCGTGAAGCTGTTTCACAATTCTTTAGATGATCGATAAAGTTTCTGACTAAGATGCTCATTATCCCTATTGGATTTGAGTATATCATCATATTAACCAGGTGATTCTTAACTTCGTTCTATGAGAGCTATGGACTCCTGAAAGGTTCCAGACTTATGTTTATTCAGATAAACATGTTCATACTTTTGAAGGTAAGGAAGTTGGTCTTACCATATATCATGGTTAATCTGAACAATCCATTATTGTGAACTAATTCCTACAGATATTCAAATCACCAAGTGAAGTATTTGTCATCTATCTTGATAAACAAGATTTGCATTTGCCTTAAGACTTATAGTCAAATAATTTCCATAATCATATCCAACTGGATATTTGGTAATGCGTTTCTTATCTAAGACTATGATTCCACAAATATATTTCACCCAAACTTTTGGATGTATTCGAATTAGCATGTATTGTGGTTAATCAGAACGGTCCATTATTTAAACTAATTCCAACATATATTCGCATTATAGCATAGTGCCTTTGTCATTTATCTTGACTAATAAGATCTACATTTATCATAAGAGTTATGGTCAAATAATTTCCAAAATTCGATCCAACTGAATAGTTGGTAATGCAATTATCATTTACATATCCAAGTAGATGATTCCGCAATAATACATATCATTCAAATATTCAAATCAACTTTGAACTATTGTTAATACACTAATTTCACAAATTTTCATGACTTTCTTTTAAACATGTTAAAACATTCTACATTTAAATAAGTCAAAACAATTTGAATCATAAGACCATAGACTAAACATTTAAGGAGGACTAGTTGTCTTTTGATCCTATAAATAGTAGCAAAGGCTCGATATCCATGATCAAATTCTTTTCTCCATGTTTTATTCTTCTGAATTTCTTTTAGTCATTGCACATTCTTGCAAATCTCAGTACTTTATCCTTGGTAAAATACTGAATAGTTAGAAGTAATGTTCCAATGGTATGATGAACTCATATATCTGACTGTGCCATACTCTTTGGCATGAAGCTTTTCATCTCTTTCAAATATGATGGGCATATATGCTTGTTTGGTCCTTTTCTTTGTTATGGAAACAAATAACCTATCAGAATATGTCTTAGATTAAGCATTCCTTTTTTCCTTAGCGTTTAAGGCCAGATATATGTATATCAACTCTAACCGTCTTTTACCCATGGGAAATTAGCTTTCTTCTTCTTGAAACTTCCATTCATGATAGAGAATATAAGAGCATATTAATTTGGAGTTTCTATGATTAGCTATGTTAGTTCGAAAAGGCCTTCAACATGTCATGCAACTCCTACATGGACATTTCAAAGTTTTTCATATCAAAATCAAAGTGAAGTAAGTATATGTACATGTTAGATAGTTGATAACCATAGTTAATTCCTAACTTAATGAATTTCCATTTTACTTTAGTATGTCAATATATAACGTACACTTGGTATCTGGTGCCTCATACAGTTTAAAATGTAGTGGCTGGAGGAACCTCAGGAAGAGCTTTATCTAAGGCATGATCTTTCTTTTTGTTCATGAGAACTATTCTTAAACTACAAATTTAGACAATAATGATCAGTCATATCAACTTATACTTTATAGGTTTTGTAACAGTAAATTTTAATGGATAAATTTATAGACATAATTTAATATTATGTTCCATTCTAGCTTGTTTTATTACGTCACACCCCCAAACCCGAACGACAGAAACGTTCGGGGGTGGTGGACGTCATGTTAAGTATCACAACATATGCATCATACTAATCAAAGTAACAACAACCATCGTATTGATAATATAATATTTACATTATGTTCAAAACATTACTTGAAAGACATAAAAAGTACAACAAAAGATAAGATGTAAAGCTCCGTCTTCGCAACACATGGGAGATAGTACCTGTCTACTAACGACCCTGAGAATACAAGTGGTTTGAAAAGGTGTCAACATTAAAGTTGGTGAGTTCATAAGTATTTTTTCTATAGAAAGTATTTTCTTTATCCTTTTGAAAAGTTCTCCAGTTCCTCTAGAAAATCCTATATTTTCTGCTGTTAGATGATAAGTAAAACAACTCATGATTGTTCCTTCTATGAGTACTTAGTGAATACAAGTCATATACATTTAGATCGAACAGATAGTCGACTGTGTGGTTTTGCCCCAAGCCCACAACTAAACAAGGAACAGGAAATGAGGCGGATTCCACACATCCCACTATCTGTTGGATCCTCATGTATCTAACTCTAACGTATTCTCTAAGTGCTTTTAACATTAAGTTTAATGATCCTTTAATTTGAAAACATCTCTTAAGAAAATCCTATATTTTCTTAATAATTAAAATAACTGAAGTTAATCCTTCTGTAATCATTCGGTGAATACTAATTATATATAATACAAATCGATTAGATAGTTGAATGTGTGAATCTGCCCTAAGCCCACAACCAAACAAGGAACATGAAATGAGGCGGAAGTCACACATTCCACTGTCTACCGGATCTTGATTATATATAATCCTAATGTATTCATCAAGTAATTACATAATTTAACGAATCTTTGGTAAAATAGTAACCACAATAGTTCCTTCTATAATCTCTTAATTCATACCAACTATATATAACCTAACATCGAAATGACAGTTGAATGTGTGAATCTGCCCTAAGCCCACAACCAAACAATGAACAGGAAATGAGGCGGAAGTCACACATTCCACTGCCTATCAGATATTATTTATATATAATTTGAATGTATAAACTAAGGAATTATAGAATTAACCATAAAGGTCCTTTATGTAATACTAGTTTAATAATAAATATTAAACCTTTTGTAAATAAGTTTCTATTCCAAAATAAATATGTAAACCATAGAAAATCCTATATTTTCTATAAAACCGATTTGTAGTCTTTAACGCTCCAAGACCGAGAAGCACAAGTATAATTACCATACTTAGCTTAATGATACTCAGATTTGTTTGCCAGTAACCCTATCTGAACATGTAATTACCCTGAAAATTCGACATGACGATACAACTGTCCTATGATCACTTAGTACACACGAGTTGTATAATACCGAGATCGAATAGACAGTTGGATGGGTGAATATTTCCTAAGCCCACAACCAAACAAGGAATAGGAAATATGGAGGAAGTCACACACTCCACTTTCTATCGGACTTCAATTTTATCTAACCCTATTGTATATACTGAGAAATCATATAGTTAGTATTCCTTGGGAAAGTTTAGGAAAAGCATATCTTTGTATAAAGAATTAGTTAATACTATTGTGAATATTCATTATAACCATACTAATGCAAAGTTAGTCCCGTATAGATCTATACACCAACTCACACTCTCCCTTAAGAAGACTCTGGTTATAATTAAGATTCTTACGGGTACCCTGAGTGGTACATCGAGTGGTTCACAATCTTGTATTAGTTATTTACATAAAATGTAAAATCTTTTTATAATTTAACAAGTAATTTTGTAAAAATATTTCCTTTTGTTTCATAAACTATACTTATTATAGTTTATAAGTTCATTTCCATGTTTTAACCTGGATTTTTGTAAAATAGTTTCTATGATTCATAAACCATACCTATTATAGTTTATAAGTTGATTTCTATGATTTTAACAAGTTTCAAGTTCAAATACATTTAAACAGTGAGAAAACATAATAAGTAAATTATGTTTTTAAACACAAGCAATCTTGTGTTTTACTTGTATCCCCCCCTTAAAACATTAAAAATCTTGGAAAATATGGGGGTATGAACTCACCTTTTTGTGGGTGATTCGATTGAAGGTTCGGTTTAGGATGTTTTCCACTAGTTAGATCTCGGGACAAAAACAAGACCTAAATAGCAATTTCTGCAAGATATACATATTCTATTAATGACTATTATCATAAGAATGATAGGAATTCGATCTAATCTGTAAGTATAACTTACAATAAAGGTGTTAGAAGCAAGTTTGAAGGCTGCAAGAAGGGTTCACGGCCCAAGAACACCAAGTGTTCTTGAGTTCACGGCCCAAAGTGTGAAGATTTGAAAGTGTTTGGAAGCTGATTTCAAGATCAAAGTGTGATTCTTAAAAGTTTCTAGGAAGATTTCGCATGTTCTTGAGGGGAGGGAAGGTTTTTCGTTGATGATACTTGAGAGAAAATTGAGTATTTGCGGCCAGAAGAGGAGAAGTGAAGAAAATTCTGGTCAAATCTATTTATATAAGGAAGAGTGTGGGACCCGAAGGAGTTCACGGCCGAAGTGTTCACGACCGAAGGCGAGATCACGACCGCAAACCAGAGGTTCATGGTCCGAGGTTGGTTCACGGCTGCGAGGCATGTTTATGGCTCGGAGTGTGTTTGCGGTCCTAACTTCATTTGCGGTCCCCATGCAAAGTTTCTTAGTTTGGAAAAATGTTCTTTATATTTCACTTCTAATTCAGCAACTCTTCAATTTTAAAGTTTTAAAACAAGTTAGGAGTTAAATCTATTTAAATAAGATAAATCAAAATTAGGAGGTTGACTTTTACTAGAATAAAAATTTTCGGGTTGTCACATATTAATCCCTAGAAAAATAATTACTCAATTCAACATTATTTAAATAAGGCTATGATCCATATTTCACTCCATGATGTGAGTTGGCCTTCAGATCTCTTCGTCCTCCGAATCCATTGACTAGACTTCAACTCTTCCAAACACATCATCCTGTTCCTGCACAATCAAAGTAGGTTTAGCGTCATCTATATTTTTCTTCTTTTTGATCACTTCCATCTTTCTGAGATAATAGGCCTCATCATCCTCTTCCTCTTTCTTCTCATTCATTCTTCTTAGCATGCACTCCTTAGCTAGATGATTTTTTCCATGACAATAATTACAGTTATAGCCAGAGTCCCCCATAAGCTTCTTCTCCTTCTTCATTTCTTCCTTTTGAGAGTTGTTGGAACTTTCATCCTTCACTTTCTCTGAGCTGTAACTTCCCTACCAGTTTCGGTTTTGTTGCGTCCAAAGTTCTTCTTTGCAAACTTCCTGGGGTTTTACACCATGAGTGCATATTCCTCTTTTGTAAGTTCTCAATCTAAGAGATCCGTCTCTGAACCTTCTTCTTCTTTCTACAACCTACTTTCCCTTTGCAACTAGGGTTAAAGAAGGGAGGTAAAAGAAAACCAAAGGCAGAACCCTCTGAACCTGCTCAATTTCCAAAGAAGAAGAAAATTAGGCAAGCCGCTCGCATGCCAAGGACTCTAACTCCAAGTGTTCAGGAGGATTCGCAGTCCAACACCATTTCTGACATTAGCACACATGAGCAGGACCAACACGAACATGACGATACTGCTGCGACTTCGCAACCTATCGTCTCGCAGTCCACTCCTACTCAAACTAATCATGAGGTAACCTTCTCTATGCCAACTTCAGTTCCTATTTCTGATGATTTCTTTCAAGATTTTACTCCACCATCACCCACTACTACAACAACACTAATCTCAATCGCTCCCTGCCCAAATGTTTCTATGGGTGTTTCGCAACCTCAAGCTTCTATTCCGCCATCCACTCCTTTGTTCACTGACTCTACAACAACAACAACCACAACCACTAGCACACCTCCAATTTCTGTCACCGTATCTGATACGGGGGCAGGTGCTTCAGGTTTCACTCTTGGTCATGAGTCTACTCCCATCTCTCCTCTTCGACAAGGTGATCCTGATACTGTTTTCGGGTATGATGTCGATGATTTCGAGGCTTTTACTTATATTCCTTTCACAATACAAGATGACAGCAATGATGATGCTCCGATCACCAAAGGGCAACTCAAAGCTCTGAATGAGAAGATGGATTCCTTGCTTGAGTCCACCAAAGCATCCTCTCACAGTGACTATTCTCAGGAGGCGGTCAAGGCATTCTTTGAAACACTCACAAAAGAGCATTTTGCGAACCTTGACAAAACCAACCAAGCTATCGAGAATTCAGCATCCGTCTGCAAGGAAACGACCGAAAAAGTCGATAAACTACTTTCTGATGTCAAAACTTTCATGGTTGATTATCAGACTTCCTTGGAATCAAACACTACAAAAGCAAATCAAGTAATTTCCAATCTTAGAACCACTCTTCATAATGAGAAGGCAGCTCTTGAGAAGGTTCGTACTGGACTCCAGACCGATAATACAAAGTTCCAAACCTCCATCACTTCAAAAATTGAGAAGCTTCATGAAGATTTGGCACTTGAGAACAAAATAATGGATGACCTCGTCGTCAAAACAAAAAAGGTGAAGGTTTTATCCGTCAAGCTGGCTAATGCTAATCATCATATTGATGAGCTAAAATTCAAAAAAGCTGTGATGAAGAGCTGCATTGCCGACGTGAATGCCTTCCTGTCCAATCTCATTGAGATGCATGATTCTCAACTCATGATCTTTGTAAGGTAACATCTGGATGATAGACTTAGGTCTATGTTCTCTATGCTTAACAGGATTGAGGGTGTTTCGGAGTCTGGCACACTTCCGAAACAAGGGGGAGATAATGAGAAGCAATCTGCGAAAGAACCCCAGAAAGCAGCCAGAACTTCTAGTGACAATGAAACTAAGTCAAAGGGATCTGATCCGAAGGATAATGTAACTTCGGGATCAAAGGGAAAGGAAAATATCATTGATGATGATAATGAAGAAGAAGAAGGCGAAAACTCAAAACTTAAGCGAAAAGTACGTGATGCAGTTCTCGATGAAAACCTGCGAATTGCAAGAGAGGCTGAAGCGCGTGAAAAGGAGCTTTGTGATGCTCAGATTACTATAGAAGCTAAAAAGGTGTTAATTCCTGCTTGCTCCGTGAAAAGAATCTTGACCGAAGCAGTTGACAACCCAAGAATTCATTGGTTAGAGCCGGTCACTTCTTTCGATCTGGAAAACACCTTGGATTCGCAACTGGATTTCCCAATCACTCCGAAAGCTTTTATGTTTTGGTTTTTTGAGAGAATTTTGAATGCACCAGATTCAGACGAGAATGTGAACAAAGGGAAAGGAAAATATCATTGATGATGATAATGAAGAAGAAGAAGACGAAAACTCAAAACTTAGGCGAAAAGTACATGATGCAGTTCTTGATGAAAACCTGTGAATTGCAAGAGAGGCTGAAGCGCGTGAAAAGGAGCTTTGTGATGCTCAGATTACTATAGAAGCTAAAAAGGCGTTAATTCCTGCTTCCTCCGTGAAAAGAATCTTGACCGAAGCAGTTGACAACCCAAGAATTCATTGGTTAGAGCCGGTCACTTCTTTCGATCTGGAAAACACCTTGGATTCGCAACTGGATTTCCCAATCACTCTGAAAGCTTTTATGTTTCGGTTTTTTGAGAGAATTTTGAATGCACCAGATTCGGATGAGAATATGAACAAGTCCCTGATTGCTTTTTACTTACAGCATGGCAAGCCCCAACATCTCACTTGGAGTGTAATGAAAATAACTACTGTGAAGGTGATTGGTCCTGTTCAAACTGACAGCTTCGCCAATGCCAAATTTAAAACTGCTCGAGGATCTGAGAGTTTTGTGTTTGAGTTGTCACTCGAAGACTTGCCATGTTTGAACCCCTTCGATTTGATAACTTTGTTACATCTCTTGATGAAGGACAAAAAGAAGTACGAACCCATTGTGGCATATATCAAGAGGATGTTGGTTTCACACATCCTTGAAGTAGGGAAGATGGTGTTGGATTAATTTCTAAGTCCATAACTATAATTGGTAAGACTTGACCCGACCCAGCATGGTCCATTTGGATTGCATGGCATCATGCATTTGGATAGACTATAATGAGAGAAATAACACTTAAGGTTTGTTAATATATTATAAGTTCTAATATATTAATAAGGTTATTTAATTAGTATTGATCAAGAATTAATTTGGAATTAATTAAGTGATCAAAAGGAGACTAATTAAATATATGGGTTGATTGTGTAAATCATTCATTCTTATTTATGTTGGCATGCGATCCAAGATTCCTTATGTTGGAATAAGTCCATGGGGTGACCCATGGATACTCCATGGAGGTTAAAATCCATGGAGCATAAGGAATGGGGTAAAGTTATGAGTTACATGGTCTAACCCTAATAGCCACCATATAAAAGAATCCCATGGCTCAAGAAATCGGCCACTATGTGTGAGAATGAAGGGCTAGCCGATTTCATGAAGTGTGTATGTTCTCTCAAGTCATTCCATGTGCATTTGGTGATGTGTGAACCATTTGAGGTGTCACACTTGGGGCACTAGGCACTCAAGCTTCATGAAGACATTCCACATCAAAGAGGTATGTAATTCTAACTTGATATATTCATTTGAATCAATGTTATTATGCTAGCTAGGATGAATACCTTGGAAAGTTCATATTTGCATGTATAATAGAGAAAACATAGATCCAAGGTATTTAGGGTTGCATGTACACTTAGGAGTGTTAGAATGCTCAAAACCCAACAGATGGATGTTGAAATTGATTCAGTATTACGAAAGAAACCAACGGTCCTTCCCAAAGCTTCTTTGAAAGATATCAACAAGATGAAGATGGGGGTGATTGAAAAAGACAATTGGAGTGTGATGTTTCAACGAGGATCGAAAGAAATAGGCGATATCCATAAATGCCTGTTTGCTTTGCCCGATAAGCACCTGTTTTCCACTTCATGCTTGAACTACGTTTTGGATATCACGGAGCAATGCAAAGCGAATGATGCAGCTGGGAAGAAATGCTATTCGAATATGATCAAATGGTATATAGCAGTTTGCAGTACTTTTCTCAGTCTCATGCCCAAGCTCTTCAAGACACAGAAACGAACACATTAGTGAAGAGTCTTCTTCCTCAATTGACACAAAGGGGGAGATTGTTAGGTTTAATGGATTGCGTCAATTGTGTATTTTGTGTGTAAGTCCATTTTATGTAACGCGTTGGGCTTGTCCACCCGGTGTCTTTAATGATTAGGGTTTAGCTATATATAGTGCCTGCATGCACCGTGTTTAGTAAGGATAGTTTTTGTAACCATACCGTGCCTTTACAATAGAAGTTGTTAATTGAACTCTTCTAAGGCATACACTATAATCATAAACACGACTTTGATCTTCATTCTTTTGTGTTTGATTCTTATTTATGTTTTGAATTTATCGATCACTCTTACTGTTCTAACAAAACACTTAACAAATTAACAAACTATATCCTTATAATTATTCTCAATCCAGTGTTACTTATTGTGTTCTTGTATGTAACCTAAAAGGACTATGTTATTATTAGAAATATTACCAATAGTTATAACCTTGAACACCATCTATCTATCTATATCTATACTTTACTATAAAAAAACATTTTTCCTTTCACCATATGCATTTGAAACTCTTACGACTTTTCAATTTCTCTCAAATAATGATTTTAATAATATTAAATAATTGCAAAACCTAAGGTAATCCTAAATTAACTAAACTTTAATATTAAAATAACAGCTTTTACTATTATATAAAATTGTTTCTTTACCCTTTGACATGTTTTATATATAAATTAGTTTGAATATGTTGTTTTATATAAATCATTATCATTTTAAAGTCACAAATTTTGAATAATTTGTATAAAATACTTAAATTATTAATTTAAAGATAACCTTAAAGGGTTAACTTAAATTGAAATTTTAGTTATAATTAAAAGAAATTCCAAAGATTATTTTGTAAATAAATGAATGTTATAAATTATAAATGCAAAACCTAAATTGTAATCCCAAATTAACTAGAAAAAATTATAAAATTATTTTTATAATCACAAAGAGTTTCCAAATAAGTAGCTTAAAAATAATTTACAACAACAATAGTTAAAAGTAACATTATATAAAAAGTTATATTGTTAACTTTAAAAACAAAAACAATGTTTTATGTTTTAAGTAACTACAATGATAGAAATTAAAATTATAAGCAAATATTTTTTTAAAAGTGTTGTATATGAACCATTCCCATTTTAAAGTCACAAATTTTGACTAGTTTTTATAAAATATTTAAATTTTTTACTTAAATATAACGTTAAAGGGTTAACTTAAATAGAAATTTCAATTATACTTAAAAAAGTTCTAGATATTATTTTGTAAATAAATGAAAGTTATAAATTGCAATGTTAAATGCAAAACCTAAATTATAGTCCCAAATTAACTAGAACAATTTATAAAATTATTTTTATAATCACTAACATTTTCCAAATAAGTAGCTTAAAAGTAATTTACAACAACAATAGTTAAAATTAACATTATATAAAAAAATATATTGTTAACTTTAAAAATAAAAAACAATGTTTGATGTTTTAAGTAATTAGAATGATATAAATTAAAATTTGAAGCAAATATTTTAAAAAAGTTAATTAATCATAACAAAAACTATAAACAACATTAAATCATATCTTTAGTTTTATGCTCTTTGTGAGTAACCCACGTGTAGAGGTCATTGAAACGATTAAGATTATATAGTTTTAATAAAATGTCCGCCTTATCATATAATCCAGAACAATTAATGTTTTATATCAACTTAGTATGGGAATTATTATATCAAAGTTAACATTAATACCTTTGTTATATATAGAAAAATATATATATTTATAAATATTTCAACTATAGTTGTATTTTGTGCAACGCTCGTGTATTCACCTAGTTTCCAATAAACATTACATTAAATATGTCATTTGCTAAGGCAATATCAAAGTGAGCAATATTAACACCAATGACAACCCATGCGATATGACGAAAAAGTCTATTTTGATCGCCAAATTTGAAATTTGTTCAAGTTTGGTTAGTCTACAAGTTTATATCCCTAAGGAATTTTAGACACTATACAATTTCGATTATTTTTGAAGTTTCGAAGGTTACATTTTTGAAGATCCTTTTCATCCCAAGGTGGAGTTAGTTATATAAGATCTAAAACCTTATTTGCATGGAAACACGCCTTTTAGTGACATGAAATTGTTCCTAAAGTGTTGCATATGAATGTTCCTTTTTTCCTTTGGAAAATTTGTTATTTAATGCACCCTTTTCTAATAAGTATTGCTTGATAGTTTTTGAGTGTTTTTAGGATTTTAGTTGGCATACCTATATGGTCTTAAATCTAACTTTTTTTTATTCATTCCATCATATTTTTCTTCACTCCCATTGCAATTGTCGATAAAGTCTTTGTAACCATCTATATAATCGATTTTCAATAAAAGTGTCTTGTGGTTTTTCAATTTGAGGTTTCCACTTAAAATTTTGTGCTCTAGTTTATGTTCTTCGTATTCATCTTGTTATAGCAAGTAATGTGTGACATCCTCATTTTCACTTTCATAAATGACCTCTTTATTTATGTTTATTTTAAAACAGAGTATTCTTTACATTGCGGAATTTGTCCCATAAAAGTATTTTCGAAGAAATATTTTTCATTGATTTATTAAAAACTTGGGATGTCATAACTAATATAAGAAACATAAGCATAACCATAATCATTATAGACTTTACAACATCATTTAAAACATGGCCTATATTTCCTCGAATCTCTCATCGGATCCAAACATCATTATATTTGTACTACTACTTGTGATACAAAGAAACTGAATGGGTCAGGTTGGAAAACCTGGTGAGTACATAGGGTTTTCAACCGACAATATTATAATCTTTAATTATATATATCACAACAAACAAATAACCCAATTACCCATTCCTGTTATCCTCACTTCATAATCCCTAGATAATGATCTTGAGGGATCTCTCCTAAAGGATCTTTTATCAGCAACGGTTGCCATCTATTCTTCCGTAAACATCTAGGCACAACAATATAATAGTAATTTGGGCACAACACAACAATACGATAGTACATCGGGTAAACACAACAGTACGGTAGTACTTTGGTCACAACATAGCAGGTCACAACTTATTATTTTACACAAACTTTTACTAACTAATATTTTCCTAGATGGCTAGTTACATCGGTACAATAGTAGATTGGGTGAGCAGATCAGTACGATAGTACTTTGGTCACAGCACATCAAGTCACAACTTATTATTTCGCCTAACCCTTTACTAAGCTATCATAGATCCTCATTTATTATTTCACACAATCCTTCACTATCCTATCACAACCTATTATTTCTTGTGAGTAGAATTTACTCCAGAACCTTTGAGCCTCATAATTGGTCCTTGTTGAGGTTATTAAGTCATAAAAAGTTGGCTCTTGAGGAGTATTATCCTTTCATGCAAGAACTAGTGAAATTTGATGAAGTTATGAAGCTTGGATTTTGGTTTGGACCCCCATTAAGCGATGTAAAGTCATAAAGTCAGGAACTTTATGACTTAAGACATCCCTTAGAGGTTAGATCTAAATTTTGACGTTTTTTGTCTTAACCATTAAGTGCTTAAAGTGGGATTTGGATACCTAAGGAGTACTCTGGGGGTACATAATGTAATGCACGGTTTCCCTGGTTCCTTGCTTTGACAAGTTATATGTAATGCATAGTACTCAACCTAAGGAGTACTTTGAGCCTTTTGGGCCTTGGGTCTTTTGGAAGTTGGGCCATGAGCTGCTGGATCAGATATAGGAAGGGTAAAATGGTCTTTTACTTATTGTAATGATAGAAATGAATTGGACATTGGATTATGGGGAATTTTCTTAATTATTGACTAGGGATAATTTGGTTGGGTTCACTGTGAGGAACCCGGTAGCAGTAGTGCGTGTGTTTCGGTTATCTTGGATTGAGGTGGGTCTACTCATAGTGTTTGACTAGTTGAAGGCACCAATGTCAACCCATGGATTATTTTTATTTGTATGCTAGCTGTATGTGTGAATCTTGCATATGTTGTATGTGTTTGTATGCATGTTGGACGGGGCCTGATGAGTGTGTTGGTCGGGGCCCATCGCATGTTACTGATAGGTTTGTATTGGGTGCAGCTCGATGCCTAGTGGGCCCGATAGAGGTCGGGCAGGGCCCGATGAATACCGGGAAAGGCCCGATGCCGGGTGGGGCCTGATGTATGTATGTATGTAGTATTTTAGGGAACTCATTGAGATTTGTGCTTACGGTTTTATGGTTATGGTTTCAAGTACTTGCGGTTTGAAGGGAAGGGTCCGACTTGATCGCAGCACATCTACCTATGTTTCCGCATTTTGTAATTTTGGGATTGCACTCTGATAACAAATTTTTTCTCTGATATGCTTTTGAATGATTGAAAATGATAAATGGTATTTATAGTTGAATTAAAAATGAAAATTTTACCTTATACTTTTTGGGACGTTACAAATTGGTATCAGAGCCTTGGTTTGAGGGATTTGGGTACACTCTCAGGTGTAACGGAACTCAAACTGAGGAATTAACAATCTTTTGAAAGAAAAACAAATTCTAAAAAGATTTTTATATAGAAAAAATGGTGTGATGTGTGCAATCAGCCGAGCTTAACTAAGTGATTCCCAAAATATCCCTACATGTTAGTTATGCTATATGTTATGAGAATTGCATGCTAGAATAGGGCTAAGGATCTGCTTAGGATTTCATGATTAGGAGAGATGCCTTTATATACCTGTTGTTTGAGCTTTTAGAATTGTATGCTAGTATGTATTTCAGATGATTGGGATATAACGGCCTAATTAGGTGATGCATTGTTTAGTTTTACGATGCAAGAATGTTGCTTGCTTTGTGCTTTAAGGAACCCTTAGTGATGTGAGTTAACTATTGAGTGAATATGTTAAGTCATATGATGCAAAGGCTAAATAATGTTAGAGTTGTGGATTTGGCTCTATTGCGCAACTCTCGTTTGAGTTTAACCGTTGTAGGGATTGAGTCATTTACTCAAAGTATTATCTAAGATTTGTTGCATGTGATTGTATTCGTGAAGTAGTTAGTTGAAATCAGTGACAGTTCTTGAGAAGTTGATGACAGGGTGAGTTCAGGAACCTAGGAGAGCCTAGGAAGTGCTTTGGTGGTTTGGTTGCGTTGTTTAGCAAGTACTTGGAGTACCGATTTGATAAGGTGATTTGGAGGATTCAGAATAACTCTTGAGGAAAGTATGGATAGGTGTGGAAGGTAGTATTGGGCCTGTACTACTAAAAGCAAAAGATCCATACTCAAATCTAGGGAGTCACGAAGAATCTAGAAAACCTGTGGGATAAGGATTCTTTGAGTATGTTCTGGTTGTTTTATGGTTGATTATCAACTATGGTTATGAATACTCATGGTGGAGGGTATGGTTCAGGATCAGGTGTTACATTGAGCCGATGGATGAGCGGATGAGGGAGTTCATCTCGTGATTTTGGAGCAGAATCCTATGATTTTCGGTATGATCAAGGAGGGTATCAGGGAGATTATGCAAGAGAGTCAGGACACGTAGCAAACTGGGATTATGGAGTTGTTGGGTAAGCGAATCAGGGCCTTTCAGTCCGAAATCGCGGCAGGATAGTTGCGAGCGCAAACTCCCTCATTTCGGGAGTTCAAGGCTTGTGGAGCTCCGACTTTCCTTGGGGAAAATGATCACATTGCTAGCCAACGATGGATCATTGACATGGAGAATGCTCAGTGGACGAGCTTCCGCCCTAAGGGGGGCGAAATTGGGATTTGCTTCTTGTCTTTTGAGGGACTGAGCTTGTGATTGGTAGGAGGAGGTCTGTAGTCCATTGGGATCTGCGGCCGATATGGCCATGTCTTAGGATAATTTTTCACTAGAAATTGAGGTACAATAGCTAGCGAGGGAAGTTTTAGGACCTTCTTCAGACTACTGAGACTGTGGTAGAGATCACTGCCAAGTTTTGGGTTAGGGCTTTGTTGATTCCGTAATATGCAGTGGACGATGAGATGAAGAAGGTGAGGTGTCATGGTATGCTAAGGGATGACATTAGGGAGTTTGTGAGGTTGTTAGGGTGCAAGACCCTAAATGATATGATTGCTAGAGCCCAAGCACCTCGGGAAGAGGATGTCAAAGCGGAATCAGATCATAGTGGGCCAGGCGAAGAAGCCCAAGACTCGAGATTCGCGTCTGAGAGGCCATCAGGGTCGGGGCTATTGTGCAAAAAATAGGAGGACCCATAAGGGAGGCTGTTGGAAGACAGGTAGGGGATGTTTTAGTTGCGGTCAGATGGGTCATTTCAGTAGGGAGTGCCCTCGAGGATTGGTTCCGTTGTGTTTTTCACTGCAACCAGGTGGGCTACCAGAAGGCTGACTGTCCAAGGTTGATGGGTGGAGCGATGAGTGCACCTCCTCCAAATACTTTGTTAATCACCGATGGTTGTGAGGGTAGGGCAGAAGCCCCAATAGTGAGGAGCCGAGCATTGCAGCTTCAATCGGGAGAGGCTAGGGTTTCATCAGATGCTATCACGGGTATGTTATCTTTTGTTCTTCTAGTGCCTTAATGTTATATTTATCTGACATTACCTTCGGTTTAGTTTCCCTATAAATGCCAAGTTAATATAATCAAGGGTCGTTATATTCCATTTTGTATGCTGAGGATTATGAGAGGGGAACATCTTGTTGAGCTGGATTTAGATTGTCAGGTATTTTGTTGTGGCCATCTATGGAAGCAATTTAGGGGTACCGCTTGGAAGACCAGTAGTCAGATCAGCGTGTTAGTTCAGCATCGGGGTTGAGGAAGTTGTAGTGCAAGTTATTTGACTTTTGGGAATTTAAGATAGATGTGAGGTGCATATGACTGATTAGGATTTCAGTGCAAGAGGGTTTTCGTTGGAACAATGTTCTCAGGACTTGAGGGTAGTCCTTGCATCAGAAGCTTGAGGAAAAGATCTCTTCGAAGTTGGTTGTGCCCTCTTGGGACAACAAAGTCAAAGTTCAAAAGTGTTTGCATCACTCAGTATGGATGGCAGTGGTTTATTGATGGACTCTCGGGTCTGATCGCTACCATTATTAGGGAAGGAGCGGTGGCGAGTGGATGATGATGATGGCCGCATGGGCTAGAATTTTCAAGGGAATTTCGAATTGTATTGGTTGAAGATGTTTAAAATGCATAAATCCTTCGATAGATAGGATGTTGGGATGGTGGCACGTCAGTTCCAGTAAATGGGTTCTTTATTCGTTGTATTTAGTAAGGTTGGTGGGGTGTAGTTAAATCCAAGTGGAGGAGAACCGTTTGGATTCTGGGGATAGAATCAGGTGCGGAACCAGGATGAGTTCCACATCCTAGTCGAGAGGGAAGCCAGTTCAAGAGGAAATCTAGATAGAGGTTGCACAAGCTTGGGGGTTCATAAACTTTTAACAATAGGGTTGCCCAATCATAGTGATTCATAGCAGATATGTGGTTGGATCCAGGTTGAGGGTTATGTTAGAGCCTCTCTGCCTGTTCTTGTCTGATGAAGGATTTAGGATTTGAAGCGTAACCCAAACACTTGATTGGGATGCAATAAATGTTTTTTGACCCATGTTTCATTGTGGGTTGGTATGGTAGATGGAGAGTAAGCCCACGAGTCAGGCTTATTGCTGATATGGTAGTGTTGTAAGGCTATGGGGTAGCCGTAACGTACACAAGGATCATAGGCCATCAAGGAAGTATTGTAAGTCTGCGATGTAGTTATACCATTAACAATAACTAGGTAGGCCATGGTAGGATTGGTCGTTGGGATGAAAGAGGATCAGTGCATGCTTGGGTTGAGGCGGACAATATTGTCAGATAATTTCTCTTGTTTTGGTATAGGGATCGTTGGATCCAAAGCAAGGTTAGGCCTGTACAACACTTATTTGGGTGAGACCGGTGGGCGAGGCCCATTCGATTATGCAGACTGGGTGAGAACCTTAGACGAGGACCATATGGTTATGATAAAGTGGGTGAAACCCGTTGAAACTTAGCTTGAGCAAGGTATTAGATCACGTTTAGGGTGGGATGACTCTATGGTCAGTGGTTGATATCAATGTGTTGGTTAGGATATGGTAACCTTATCAGCTAGACTCTTAGTCGGAGCCTTCTGGTGAGACAAGGTGTGAGACTGTTAGTCTCTGCGGTTGATTGGGGAGTTTATATCTCAGTTCAATGGGAGGTCACCATGGAATCAAAAGATTGTGGATAGATGCAAGTGTGAGTCTTTGGATTTTAGAATATGAGTCATGTTCTGGGAGGGCACCATGGGGTTGGGAATCGCGTTGGGAGTTGCCTTTTCCTTTATGAAAGATCTTTTCAACAACAAGGTATGGTTAAGGATTCTGCCTACTAAAGGTATCAGTTAGAAAATTTAGGATCGGAAGGATGTCTTCCAGTTTAGATTGCAGAGAGAGGACCTATTGGTTGTGTTTCATAATGGTTCTGCATATAAGTAGGTCAACTAAAGTTTTGGGGGTTTCGAACGTATAGCAATGAAGTGCAGGTTTTTCCGTATTGTATAGGTTAGTGGATCAATAATTCATTCTCCATCAGGGCGTATGAGTACTACTATGATTGGGTTTCGATGGTAGCATTGGAAGGTCGCTATGAGTATGAGTTAACTTCTCGTCGAAGCGGAGTTTGAAAGAAATTATATGGATCGTCTGATTTCCTGGAGGGTAGTAAGGAGTGATATCGAGGACAAAATCTAATTTAATTGGGGGAGAGTGGTAACACCCTGTTCTGAGTCATGTTATAATTTGGGGTCGTGACCAAAGATCAATTATCTTAGGGCTTCAGGCTTTGAGGAAAGAGAGATTTATACCCATTTGGATCAGGATAATGTAGATTATGTGATCCAAGAATTCGGTTTGTATTGGAGCCCAAGGGTATTGTAACATCCCATTTATTAAATAAATAAATAGATAAAATAAATGAATAAATAGTAGCCCTAAATGCGGGATAATTTAGCAAGGCGTTGCTTTTGGGGGTTTAAAAGTCATAATTGAGAGTTTGGGGAGCCAAATCTTACAATTTAGATTATTCGGGGGTTAAAATGTAATTTCCGGATTAGCTTGTAAAGAATTTTGGAGGTTGGGGGTGGTTTGGTAAATTATGGATTTAAATTGAAATAAAATCTTGAAGAGAGGGTCTGAATAGTAGCTATTGGATTAAAGTTGAAAATATTTTATGGAGGTAGGAGCTAAAGTATAATTTTTGGGCTTAAGTTGAAAAGAATTTAATGGGAGGGACTAAAAGCAGATTATGGCCAAAGATCTCATGTGAACAGGTATAAACCTGTCACCTTCTCCAAATCCAGATCTGAAGTTGCAACTTCAGATCTAACTTATCTTGGTCTCTATAACTATAAAGTTTCCAGCTTTAGCAAGTATGAGATATCCCCTTTGAGTTAAACACCATTTTAAGCTTGGATTTGGTATTCTAAGCCTTTAGAGCCTTGCATGCATGTAAAGTTTTCAACTTTACGTGATAAGCATGCCTTAGGAGGATAGATCTACCATTTGGAGCTTTGGAATTGCTAAAAATCATCTGGACAAGAAATGGATTGTATGAACTCGACGAGTTGGGAAGGATTTTCCCGTTTTTTGGTTTCTGCATGGACTCGGCGAGTCAGCAGGGGACTCGACGAGTCAGCTAGGGTTTTCCCCGATTTCTGGACACGCATAGAATCGACCAGTTGGTAGTAAACTGGGCAAGTTAGTGAGGGTTTTATGACTTTCTGAACTCTTAACGAACTCAACGAGTTGCTAGCTGCACTCGACGAGTTGGGTCAACATGGATTGTTCACCTTGGCCGTTGACTTTGACTTGTACCAAGGGTTAACCAGTTTGACCTTTAGGGGTATTTTGGTAATTTAGGAATTTATGGAAGGGAGTCACCGGTGGTTGTAGGTGTTGGACTTGGAGCCGCATTTGGAGGAGTTTGACTTTATCACTTCGAGCTACTTGCAAGGTGAGTTCTCCTCACTATATCAACAGGGTCTAAGGCACCAATGCCGACCCTTATTGGATTTGTATCCGGGTTTATTGAATGATATGATTATTGATTTACATACTGGTAGTTAGGATGGTGATATGCTTAGTGACTTGGTTAGGTCGGTACCCTGCTATATAGGATGATGCTATGTTAGAGATCGGTTAGATTAGTATCCTGGTTATAGGATAATTGTTATGTTAGTGATCGGTTAGATCAATATCCTGGTTATAGCATGGTTATCATGATTAGTGATTTATTATATCTGTATGACAATCTGTACTTGCTAACTAGCATATGATATGTATGTGCACATGTTTGTTGGTCTGGGGGAATGGGTTGAGGCAGGTCCTGCTTCGTGCTGTAGGCCAAGATACCTAGGGCGGTCCGGATAGACCACAGGCCTAGGAGGGCATGTTGGTCAGACCGAATGCCCGACGAGCGGTCCGGATAGACTGTAGGCCCTACGAGGCGGTCCAGACGTGCCGAAGGCTAAGAGAGCAGTCCAGATAGGCTGAATCCTTGGGAGGCAGTCCAGTCAGGCTGAAGGCTTATTATGCATGTTGTTCGTTATTATGTTATTGATATGTTTCATGGTGTTGGTATTTTGGGGGCAACTCACTAAGCCTTCAGGCTTACATTTATCGATTATTGTTTCAGGTACTTCTGATGAGCACGGGAAGGAGAAGGCGTGATAGTATAGCTCCTCATATTTCATAATTTTACGATTTGGTTATGGGATACTTTGACATTATACTATTTTGAAAACAAGTTTTTGTAATAATCATTGGTTTGGAAACGTTTTAAAATGTTTAAATTTGTTATGATTTTTATGAGTGTTACAAGTTGGTAACAGAGCCTTGGTTTGAGTGAATTGGAGGAAAAACTCGCCTGTCTCCAGTCTCAAATTGAGGACAAGAAATTAAAACGGTTTTCTTATAATGTTTTCAAAATAATAAAGGAGGATGCAAGTATACGATCAGCCGGAGCTCGTGGATAGACCCCAAAATACCTTACGGATTATGTGATTATGTGGTTGTTAGAACAAAATACTAGTACTAGGCGAGGGATCTTCAGAATTTGCATGATAGAATTTATTGATTATATGATGCCTGGCAGCCTAGGGTTTTCCTTGTATGAAATTGACATCATTACTATAGTTGCTTAGTGTATGAATTACAATTGTACATAATTAAGATCTTATAGCCTGAGAAGGTTTGGTTTGGCCTTATTTCCTGTTCTTGTTTGATGAAGGGCTAAGGGTAGGATAAGGTATTCGAAAGTCTATAGGGTCCAGCGTTAATTATGGCTAGCATACATGAGTGTTGTAGGGTTGGTGGAAGTTTCATGGAAGGGTTGTTTGGGATGAGTCCGCCGGTTATGAGATATTTAGCCTTCCTCTAGGAGTGAGGACTGAGCGCATACCATGCTTATGTATAGTTTTAGGGCGTTGTGATGATACTTGAGATAAATATGGGTAGGTGTGGAAGGTAGTATGGGCCTGTACTACTGAAAGCACATGACCCATACACGTAGCAAGGAAGTGACAACCCCTGGGATTTTCTTGGGAGTTGGTTCCTGGATTGTTATGTGGGATATCTGATATATTTTTGGTTTATTTTTAGCATGGTGGTTACATAAAGATTTGTGATTGGATCCGGGTCAGGATCAAGAGAGGGCGGACAGGAGGCACCGACAGCGCCCGAGACTATCGGCCAAATGAGGCCAGACGAGATGGACAACAGGATCCGGGAGATCCTGCATGATGAGGTTGCGGCTATGTTTCGGGCTTAGTTTTCGGAGATGTTTGGGTCTATCAAGACCGCTATGGTGGAGTATTTCGATGATCGATATGCAGTCCTCACCGAGGTGGCTGCCGCAGCAGCCACATCAGCTATATCGGTGGCAGGGTTGGGAGCCGGTCGGGCTTTTCAGTATTGGGACTTCGACAACACGAACCCCTAATTTTTATGGGACTCAGGATCCCATAAAAGCTATGAGGTGGTTGTCTGACGTGGAGGGGTGCTTCTTCACGTGTTCATGTCCTACTGACGAGAAGGTCAGGTGTGCCCTGAACCTTAAGGACAAGGCGAAGGACTGGTGAAGGTTAGTGACCGGATCGTATTCGTATGATCAGAGAGTTGTTGTTACTTGGGAACAGTTTAGGGATATACTCCGTGCGCGCTAAATTCCACGAGTCGAGCGGGAACAGTTAGCTCAAGAGTTTCTGGATTTGAGATAGGATCAGGAGAGGGTGACGGAGATCACCTGCATGTTCACCGAGAGGGCGATGTTCGGATCGGAGTTTGCTTCTGAGCAGGCCCAGATGACATGTTATCTGAGCATGCTCAAGACTGATATTCAACAGTTTGTGGCGACCCAACGCTGTGAAATGCTCCTGGATTTACAGGAGGCCGCTAGGCGGCGTGAGTTGGACATTGAGCTACAGTTGAGGGAGTAGCGGCCGGCCCCGACACAGTCACAACTGGCGCCGAACCGGTCTAAGACCACTGATTCCAGATCAGGGGGACAGCAGGGCCGCACTTGTGGCAAGTACGGGAAGGGTCACTCGGGGGTTTTTAGGTTTAGCAGCGCATGCCACAAATGTGGTAGAGAGGGGCATTATGCGATGGATTGTCGTCAGACGGCCCCGGTTCAGGATATGAGGATCTGGTACCATTGTCATCAGTTTGGTCACGTGAAGACCAACTGTCCACAGCTCGTAGCCAGGTCGGTGCAGGCTCCAGCGCCGGCTACACTGAGGATTACTGACGGGGGTCAGGGTCGCGCAACGCCCCTGAGGGCCCAGGGACGCGCTTTCCAGCTTATAGTAGATGAGGCCAGAGCAGCACCAGATGTGGTTGTTGGTATGTTTCTATCCCTTATCTTACTGATTATATTTGTTTGATGCATATATGTTTATACCTGTGATTAGGTACGTTTATAGTGAACTCCATACCTACTTTGGTATTATTTGACTCGAGGGCGAGTCGGTTGTTTGTCTCTAGACATTTAGTAGGGAGTTCGGTTTGACAGTAGGAGAGATAGAGTGTCCTTTGCTAGTCTCTATCGTCGACGAACACAGGATTTCCGCTTCTTCAGACTATCGGGGTTGCGTATTGGAGATCTTTGGAGTATTTTTCCCGATATACCTGATTCTGATTCCCATAGGGGATGTATGTGTGATCGTAGGTATGGACTGGCTTAGTCGATTCGGTGCCATGATCGAATGCGAGGGTCAACGGCTAGTAGTACGAGCCCCAAGTGGGGGAGAACTGATTGTTTACAGCGAGGGCACCAGATTGGGATCAGGGTTTTGCTTGGTTGACAAACCTCGGCAGTACATTCAGCATGGGTGTGCGGGTTATATAGCATATGTGGTGGATACGCGAGTCAGGAATCAGACCTCGGTTTTAGAGGTTCCTATAGTCAGAGAGTTACTGACGTGTTTTCATAGGAGTTACCAGGAGTGCCTCCGGAGAGGCAGGTTGAGTTTAGGATCGACCTAGTGCCTGGTGTGGCCCCTATCGCCAAGGCACCATACCGGTTGGCACCACCAGAGATGCAGGAACTGTCATCACAGTTGCAAGAACTGTTGGGCAAGAAGTTCATTCGTCCGAGCAGTTCCCCGTGGGGAGCGCCGATACTCTTCGACAGGAAAAAGGATGGTTCACACCGGATGTGCGTTGATAACCAGGAGTTGAACAAGTTAATGGTGAAAAAACGTTATCCACTCTCGAGGATAGATGATCTTTTCGATTAGTTGCAGGGAGCATCTTGGTTCTCCAGGATAAACCTAAGGTCCGGGTATCATCAGGTTAGGGTCAGGGAGGAGGACGTGGAGAAGACCGCGTTCCAAACTCGTTATGGATATTATGAGTTCGTGGTGATGCCGTTTGGGCTCACAAACACACCAGCAATATTTATGGACCTGATGAATCGGGACTGCAGACCGATGCTGGATTGCTCAGTCATAGTGTTTATAGACGATATCTTGGTGTATTCCAAGACCTGAGAGCAGCATGAAGAGTATCTTCGGGAGTTATTAGGAGTTCTGAGGTGAGAAAAACTTTATGCCAAGTTCTCGAAATGCGATTCTTTGTTACGAGAGGTCCAGTTCCCGGGACGCCTCGTTAATTAGGAAGGGATTTTGGTAGATCCGGCCAAAATCGAGGCGGTTATGCAGTGGGAGGTTCTGAAATCTCCCTCATACGTCACGAGTCTTTTGGGATTGGCAGGGTACTACCGGAGATTCATATGGAATTTCTCCAAGATTGCAGTACCCCTCACTTGTCTGACGAGGAAGGGGTGGCTTTTCGTTGGGGCCCTGAGTAGTAGAGGGCGTTAGAGAACCTCATACAGCGACAATGTGAGGCTCCAGTCTTGACTCTTTTGGAGGGAGTTGAGGATTTTGTGGTGTTCTGTGATGCATCCATCACAGGATTGGGAGCGGTTCTAATGCAAAGAGGACGGGTGATAGCCTATGCATCACGGCAGTTGAAGCCGCATGAGACGAGATACCCCACTCATGATCTGGAGTTGGGAGCGGTGGTATTCAGTCTCAAGAGTTGGAGACATTACCTCTATGGGGTCCGCTGTACCATTTACACGGAACACAAGAGCCTGAGACATATCATGGATCAGCTGAACCAGAACATGAGACAGCGCAGATGGATGGATGTAGTCAAGGACTACGACCGTTAGATCCTTTACCACCCAGGTAAAGCGAATGTGGTTGCAGACGCTATGAGCCACAAGTAAGCTAGATCTGCTACTCCAGTGACATGCATGACGATCTCAATGGATTCTCCACTTGTGGGATTAATCAGGGAAGCCCAGGTAGAGGGTATGCGTCAGAAGAATTGGAAGCTTGAGAGGATTAAGGGTGAGAACACCCAGTTTGTTCAACATAGTCGGGGATTATTGACCTGTTGTGGTACAGTCTGGGTTACGATGTATGGTGGGGTCAAACAGACTATATTAGAGGAGGCTCATACGTCTCGTTTCTCTATTCACCCGGGGGCCACCAAGATGTATCGAGACTTATGATTGAGTCACTAGTGGTCGTGCATGAAGTGAGAAATCGCTTGGTATATTGAGAGGTGCATGACCTGCAGGATGGTCCAAGCCGAGCACCAGAGGCCGCATGGAAAGCTACAACACCTAGAGATTCCCATATGGAAATGGGAGCAGATCATGATGGACTTCATCACCAAGCTACCGAGAATGGCGAAAGGGTTCGACGCTATTTGGGTCATCGTTGATCGATTGACCAAGAGTGCTCATTTTCTACCCATTCGGGAGAGCTCATCAACTGAGAAGTTGGCCGATGTGTATATACACGAGATTGTCGCTCGTCATTGGGTTCCGGTCTCTATCATCTCAGACCGTGATGTTCAGTTTACCTCCCGATTTTGGCAGAAGTTCCACGAGGAACTGGGCACATGGCAACACTTCAGTATAACCTATCATCCATAGACAAACGGCCAGAGTGAGAGGACCATACAGACTCTCGAAGATATTTTCAGGGCCTGCGTCATTGAATTTGGTGGGAGATGGGACTCGTACCTACCCCTTGCCAAGTTCTCCTACAACAACAACTTTCACTCTATCATTGGTGCTCCATCGTATGAGTTGTTATATGGGCGGAGATGCCGCACTCTAGTCTGTTGGGGTGAGGTGGGTCACAAGGTGATGGGTCGGACCAAGGTAGTCCTACAGACTACTGAGATAATTCAGAAGATTAGACAGTTTTTGCAGGCCGCACAAAGTCGGCGGAAGAGCTACGACGACCGACGCCAATCTGAGTTGGAGTTTCAGGTCGGTGACATGGTACTCCTGAAGGTCTCACCCTAGAAGGGTGTGATCTGCTTCAGGAAGAGGGGAAATTGGGTCCCCCATACATTGGATCGTTCCAGATCATTTCCAGGGTTGGCAAGGTGGCATATAGACTCGAGCTACCAGAGGATCTTAGTCAAATCCATAGTACTTTCCACGTTTCACAGTTACGGAAGTGCGTGCTGGATGAGGAGGCGGTAGTGTCATTCGAGGATATTCAGGTTGATGAGCGCCTGAATTTCGTGGAGAGGCCGGTAGCCATTCTGGAGAGGAAAGTGAAGGTGCTACGGAATAAGGAAGTACCTTTGGTAAAGGTAAAATGGGAACATCGAAGGGGATCTGAGTGGACTTAGGAGCCGGAGGCTGAGATGAGGGAGAATTCTCCAGAATTGTTCACCACAGCGGACTTCGAGGACGAAGCCTAGTTCAAGTGGGGGATAATTGTAACACCCCGACTCTCAGGTATAAACTTCTCAGTCTTCTATTTCCATTTGAAAGGTCAACTCGACAAGTTGGATGCCTTGACTCGTCGATTAGGCATGTATTTGGTCGCGTGTTTTAAGTGACCAACTCGACGAGTTGGAGGACCGACTCGACGTGTTGGATTTGGAGGATGAAACCCTAATTTTTGGGGTTTTGCACCCTATTTAAAGGGTCATTCGCGTCCCTTATCCTCCCTTACAGCCCCCTTTGAGCCTAGAAACCCTAAATCACATTTTCTCTCCATTTTGTGTAATTTTCAATCTTGGAAGGTGATTTGGAAGAAGAAGGCTTGAAGTATAAGAGGATTGAAGTATAGAGGAGCTGGTGGATCTGACTCTTCTGCTTATTGGCATCACTTTGAAGGTAACATGTCGTTACCTTGACTTTCCTGCTTTTAGATCTCTTTATGTTTTAGATTAGTGCCTTTCTAGCATGTATGTGAACCATTTTCGGGTATGGGCTAGGATTTGTAGTTCCAACTTTAGATCTGAACTTATCTTGGTCTCTATAACTATAAAGTTTCTAGCTTTAGCAAGTATGAGTTATCCCCTTTGAGTTAAACCCCATTTTAAGCTTGGATTTGGTAGTCTAAGCTTTAGAGCCTTGCCTGCAAGTAAAGTTTGCAACTTTACGTGATAAGCATGCCTTAGGAAAAATTAAATTGTATGAACTCGATGATTCGAATAAGGAACTCGACGAGTTGGGAAGGGTTTTCCCGTTGTTTGGTTTCTATATGGACTCGGCGAGTCAGTAGGGGACTCGGCGAGTCAGCTAGGGTTTTCCCCAACTTCTAGACACGCATAGAATTGACTTGTTGGTAGTAAATTCGGCGAGTCAATGAGGGTTTTATGACCTTCTGATCTCTTAAGGAACTCGACGAGTTACTAGCTGTAGTCTACGAGTTGGGTCAACATGGACCGTTGACCTTGACCGTTGACGTTGACTTGGACCAAGGGTTGACCAGTTTGACCTCTGGTGGTATTTTGGTAATTTGGGAATTTATGGAAGGGAGTTACCGGTGGTTATAGGTGTTGGACTTGGAGCTGCATTTGGAGGAGTTTGACTTTATCACTTCGAGCTACTTGCGAGGTGAGTTCTCCTCACTATATCAACAGGATCTAAGGTACCAATGCCGACCCTTATCAGATTTGTATCCGGGTTTATTGAATGATATGCTTATTGATTTACATACTGGTAGTTAGGATGGTGATAAGCTTAGTGACCTGGTTAGGTCGGCTTCCTGGTATATAGGATGATGCTATGTTAGAGATCGGCTATATCAATATCCTAGTTATAGGATGACTGTTATGTTAGTGATCAGTTAGATCGATATCCTGGTTATAGGATGGTTGCCATGGTTAGTGATCTGTTAGATCTGGATGAATATATATACTTGCTAGCTAGCGTATGATATGTATGTGCACATGTTTGTTGGCTTGGGGGAATGAGTTGAGGCACGTCCTGCTTCGTGCTGTAGGCCAAGATACCTAGGGCGATCCGGACATGCCACATGCCCTGGAGGACATGTTGGACAGACCGAAGGCCCGACGAGCGGTCCGAATAGGTTTTATGCCCTGCGAGGTGGTCCAGACATGCCGAAGGCTCGGAGAGCGGTCCAGATAGGCTGAAGGCCTGGGAGGTGGTCCAGTCAGGTTGAAGGATCATTATGTATGTTGTTTGTTATTATGTTACTGATATGTTTTATTTCATTGGTATTTTGGGGGTAAATCACTAATTCTTCGAGCTTACATTTACTGATTATTGTTTCAGGTACTTCTGATGAACGCGGGAAGGTGATGGCATGATCGTATAGCTCCGCATATTTCATCATTTTATGATTTGATTCTGGGATACTCTGACATTATACTATTTTGAAAAAATGTTTTTGTAATAATTATTGGTTTGGAAATGTTTTAAAAATTTTAAATTTGGTATGATTTTTATGAGTGTTACAATTGTTTTCAAATTCATATCCATAACAATATTATTTCCAAACATCAGAGTGTCCCATAAAATGCCTGAGAGAATGCACGCTATGCCGTTAAGCCTTGCCTTTGCCCTTAGTCTCAGATGTACCTAAACAAATCCACAAAGTTTAAGGTAATGCTTAGTGAGTCCCCCAGAGCATACCCCACACACAATCCACATAACACATATCATATTCGGTATAAAAGCTACATATATCACATAATCCATGCATATTAACATGTAAGGATGCCGTGGGCTCCCCCAGGGTCTTATACCTTCATGTCATGGGCTCCCCCATGGTCTTTACCTAGGTATGTCACGGGCTCCCCCACGTGGTCTTATATCTAACTACCACGGGCTCCCCCCGGGGTCTTCCATGCAATAACATACATAATCAACTAGCATATCATATATTACAAAAGTATCTATCATACTACATAACTCACACATAAACATATAAAGAGGCTGTGGGCTCTTCCGAGGGTCTTATACCATCATGCCATGGGCTCCCCCATGGTATTTATCTAGGAATGCCACGGGCTCCCCCACATGGTCTTATATCCAACTGCCATGGAAATATCACATAATCACTAGCATACCACTTAGCATAAAGATAACTATCATACCACATATTTCTACTACAACTAGTGTACCACATATCATAAAATGGACCGGCCTTGGTGTCGTTGACCCATTGGTATGGTGAGAAGACTCACCTCTCGAATGTTGAACTGACAAGCTAGAATTAGATATGTCCCACACGCTACTCCAACTCAATTGCCTATAATCATCATGTGATTAAATTGTCATAATCCCATAATTACCCTCAAAGTCAACCCTGGTCAAAGTCAAGGTCAACAGTCCATGTTAACTTCAACTCGTCGAGTCCATCCTAGCAACTTATCGGGTTCCTCCCCAATCCATTCCACTGAATCCCGCATCAACTCGCCGAGTCACCCTAGTGACTCGTGGAGTTCATCAAATGTCCAGAAAACTAAAGTCCGTTCAGACAAAAAACCTAATCCTTCACTGCACTCATCCAAAAACTCAGAAACAGGAAAACCCTACCCCGACTCCTCAAGTCAGCTAAGGGACTCGACGAGTTCCTTCAGTCCTTTTCATGTTCAGCCTTTTTCAATGGGATGTAAGGTCCTAACTTCATATCCAAACTCCCCTAGTGCGGATACCACGTAAAGTTGAAAACATTACGTGCATGCAAGGCCGTCCAAGGCTATAACATCAAAAGTAAGCTTCCTACAAGGTTTTAGTGCATGGAAAGGGGCTAAGCTACATAAAGTGAGCAACTTAATGTCATTGGGGACCTAGAGAGGTCTAGATCTGGAACCATATCCTTGTGATAAGTCCAGATCCGAGTTTGACTCCATTTTGCAGAAAAAATGGCCATTTACTTCTAAGAAAAGGGATCTAAGCAACTAGAGATCAAGGTGACGAAATTATACCTGAAGATGACGGCCAATATAGAGTAGATGTCGGATCTACTGCTTCTCTCCTTGCTCCTTCTTCTTCAAGATCCAAAATCCTTCACAAATACCCCAAAATTGCTCACAAAATCTCTTTCTCTCACTCAAGAAGGTGCAAGGACGAACTAGGGTTTTCTCTGGCTAATAGGGTGACAAGGGAGGCCACAAGAGGCGGATTATATTCTTTAAATAGGGTGCATACCCTAAAAATTAGGGTTTCTGTTTACATCTCCTACTCGTGGAGTCGGGACCTTCCGACTCGTCGAGTAGAACCCAAATCCCGCGTCCTCATAATAGTCTCTTCTCGACGAGTTGGAGCCCCCCAACTCGCCGAGTCCATGCATAAAACCCTAAAAATTAGATAAATTAAACAATACATAGAACAAGTGTTACAAGTCTCCCCCACTTGAACTACACTTCGTCCTCGAAGTCTGCTGGCCTAAACAAATCCGGGTAGTGGTCTTGTTGGGTTTTAGTATACTACAACATCCTATGGTGCACATACAACCCTAAATACCTTGGATCTATATTTTCTCTATTATACATGCAAATATGAAGTTTCCAAGATATTACCCTATACTAACATACAAATATCATATACTTGGGTAATAAAATAGATAGAATACATACCTTTTTTGATGTAACTTGTCTTCATGAAGCTTGAGTGCCTAGTGCCCCAAGTGTGACACCTCAAATGGTTCACACAACACCATGAACACTTGGAATAACCTTGAGAATAAGGATACTTTGGTTCTCTCTAGTGAAATCGGCCTTGCCCTTTTGTGTACACACACTAGTTCTAATTTCACCAACCAAGGACATCTTTATATAGTGTGGAGATTAGGGTTAAACCCTAATAACCTTTCATTTCACACGATCCATGGACTATCCATGAAAGCTTAGCCCAACCTAAATGAACTTGGCCCATCACACATATATATCTAACAGTCCATATTTAATTAGTTCCTTTTGATCACTTAATTAATTATAAACTAATTCTTGATCAATACTAATTAAATAATATGATTATATATTAATATATTAGAACTTATATTATATTAATATAAATCACTAGTATCCTTTTTCCTCATCTTGTCAATCTAAATGTCCCGATGCCATGCAACCCAAATGGACCATGCCGGGTCGGGTCAAGTGTTACCAATTATAATTATGGACTTAGACATTAATCCAACAGTCTCCCACTTAGATAAGTCTAAAACTATTATTGAGTATAACTTCAAACCCCGACTAGCAATCATAGCTCTCAAAAGCTTCTGTCGAACTCTGACCTTGCCAATGAACTCTGACCTTTGTCAATGACTTGTCCATTAGATAAGGGATCATATATTCCTCCATTCTAGATATCGTATGGACCGAGACATGGATTATAAATCATTCTCTCTGTCCATTTGTTGTTTCCCGATTTCCGATTCATGACGACTGACTGATTCAATAAATCAAATCAGTCCTGGCTTGGCCAAGCACTCACATGTGTCATCACTAAATCATCAAGGGGCCCACAGATATTGCTTTTATCCCGAAGGTAAAAGGAGTGGATAAACTTCGACTTATATGGCTTGTTCTACTACTTGTTGAATCATATACAAAGGCACGTTTTATAACATCGAGTTACCAATGAGGTTTCGTGCAATCAATGTACAACCAACTCATAGTAACAACTCATATCTCTAGGTTTGAAGAATATAAGATATTACCGTCTCATGATCACTTGTGATAAAATCCACGAAGTGATTCAAATGAGCGCAGGTTGAATCCAATACTTAGAGCTTATGAGCACTCATGAGTGTTGTAGCACAACTTTGTCCACTAACTTGGACCTCTTCAAGCCAACCCATGGCAGTCTTGATTCATGTCTACTTCCAACATATGACCGACTGTGGATGATTTGAATAACTTAGTCATTCCGGAAGAATAACCTAGTTATTATGGAAGTCAAAACATGCAAAGTGAAACACAAGAATAAATAAATCAAATATGGCATCAAACCCTATGAATATAAATAGACCAATTTTATTTATCACCATCCTGATTACTCATTATTCATTGTTTCAATTTTATCAACTTTATTCCTGAATTAAAAACACTAGTTGCCCCATGCTCCAAGCATGTAGACTATGTTTTTCTAAACAATAGCTTTGCCATACACCAAGTATGCACTCTATGTTTGTCTATGATCCTTACTTTGTGAAATAAACCAATTGACTAAACTTTCAATGATTCTAATTTCACACTCCCGAATCGAAATCTATTAGATTTTAAACTTAAATGCACTACCCTCTTGCAATGAATGTGTACAAACTGATAAAGACTTGTCAACAACCATTACAGGGTATTCGAATGAAGACCTGCTCCATGGACACAAAGCCTTATGTTTAAAGTATGCGTTGCTTTGAACATGCTTCTTGTACTAAGTTTTTTCTAATCTTACACAGATTGCTTCCACCTATGGAGACAACTCCATACTCCCATTTTGACTATCACTCTTGAACAAGAGTTGCCTCTTTTCAGAATATGTCAATATGGTCCTTCCAAAATTAACAGTATACTTCCAACTGTCCTTGAGCAACCAATCTTTGGTAAACTTTAGATTGTTCTCGACAATTGCTTAATCACTTTAGTCATATACAATTCTAGACATTTTCCTCCTTAATACCCAAGGCATTTGGAAAATTCAGAAAGAATAAATATTATAGCACATGTAATCGATCTTGTACCCAAAGTAAATGGGACACGATTCATGATGTTTCACATAAAGACATGATACTAGACCAGTCTTTTGCTACAATCTTTCTATTTGCCAAGTTCTCATAATTCAGATTATGAAAAGGGATGCCGTAATCATAATCGAATTTTAGAATGCAAATAATAGACCCATATATAGAATTTCCTTATGTTGTGCCATTCCAACACAAAATTCCTATATATCCTTGACCTAAGATGATTAAAACCTCAATCTAAGCTTTTAGAATTGAAATGAAGTATAATTTCCTCTCTCCCTTAGTTATAGAAAACCAACCTTTAAACCCCTGCAACTCCACGAATTGAAACTTTTGTTTTCTATAATTAACATTGCTAACTCGCAACCTGTATCATAATTATCATGCTCCCACTAACATGATGATTATTAGCATAACACTTATGCTCCCACTAGCTTTGACATGTACTCAGAAATCAGCTATTGGCTTTCTTACCGAAGTTCAGATTTCTGATACTAGATTGCTTTGATAAGACTTTATCAAAATCATACACCATATCTTAGATAGCTCACAGGTGTGTCTAAATAATTTTAGAACTATGAAAAGGGATGTCATAATCATAGTCTCAATTTTTTAGACCTTTGCTATCTACTTCAAATATACTTGGTGGAAGTGTTTCCTCACCATCATTTTCATGAATCGAAGAGAAACCTTATGACCCTTAGATTTTATGGTATATGTGTTCCTTTCCATGTGATTTTTTGTCAAAACCGTAATCACAAGACAAGATTAGTGATAATTCCAAATTGATATGGACTGAACTTGTGCAATCTTAAATTCTTGCCACCTGGTAGCTCAAGGGCCTGCCATTGCTTCCAAGTAGCTATGCAAACAATTGAGAAGATGTAGAACTCAAATGTATAGCTATCTTAACTGGTATGGGCACAGAAATGTCACACGATAGGTTATAAACCTCTAGTTGTGTGCTAGTGATGAAACTACAGGTTTTTTTTATTCTTGATTAGATCTTGAAATTCTTTTTAGGATCTTTAAGACTCCCACCGTCCTCTTGACATATAAGATTATCTTGCCAAATATTCAAGAGATAGTGCACATTCTTTATCAAGACAAACACTTCACACAATTGGCCTAAGTTGGTCTTTGTTTTATCCAAAACATCACAACTTACCAATTTCAAATGTACAAGAGTAGGACACTTTTACTCTTACATTTGACAAGTGTTTTAAACCTTTCTTTAAGATATGTCACTCAACTTACAGTCTTGGAGTATGACTCTAAGACTTGTTTTGGAACGAAGTATGACTCATCTTCTTGATTTAACCATTCCAACAATTCAAGATTCCTCTTCTTAGCTATCCGAATGCACTTAGAGGATGAATTGTGATAAGGTGTCTTAATCATTAAGATGATCATATAACATGATACTAAAGTACTCTCCCATCTTTTTAGATTTGAGAAACTTTTATCCTTCTGCCTAATTTGCTTCTTCCCTTTCGTTCTGCCATACATTGGAACTTTTTTCAATGTCTCAGAATTACACTTAAGCTTGTAAGTATAACCATATTTACTGAGCTTTAGTAAATTATGACGAATAATCTTATCGATCATTTGTGGTGGGCTTGATCAGTGCACATGAATGTGTACTCGATCCCTTAGCCCTTCACTTGACTCACACATCCATGTGAACAAGTAATTAGTCTTAATTTTTCAATGCTTGAAAGTTCTCATTCATCATACTATACAACTTCCATGATTCCAAGTTTCGGTCCATTTGAAACTTGGGTGATGAGAAACTTTACTTATTTGGTAAATTTAGACACTACCACAAATGAAAGAATCAAATTCATATTTCCACTCTTGCTATTAATGGAATCATATAAGCAGCAATTTTTTTCCTTTTCACAAATGCCATTGTACGGATATTTTAAAATAAATAAAATTAATTTTTTTTCCTTTTATTTTAAAAAATTTGCGGAAAAACTATTCTTACAGTGCAAAAGCACATGAAAAACTTTGTTGTTATCTATTCCTAAGCAATATATCATAACTCCTAAGCAACAGCTCAAAATTCTGATCACAAAACCATGCGATCAAGATCCATCTTAGCAATCAGAATCAGCATATACTTCCTTTAAATTTCTTCACTTTTATTTGATTCTTAAAACATCAACATGTGACCCAGTCACATCATGTAACAAACAAAAATCTCAGAATAGAAACTTAACAGAGTTAGATAGTGGACTTTACCTGAAGTAGAGTCAATCTTCTTGACTTGATCAACCTTATGATCTTTCAGGTAAATAGGCTGCTTCGTAATCAATGCCCCTTCCTTTGGCAAGAGAAACATAGGGACTCTTTGGGAATGGTACGTGGGACTATCGCAAACTTAGCCTTTCTCTTTACCATTTGGTCAACCTAGTTGACTATGGTCAATCCCTTTCCTTGGGAAGAGAAGGCATTTCTAGATATCCAATGTTACCATTGTCAATGTCCATGGTAGTTTGGGAAGTTGATCTACTAATCAAATTTGCTCTCCCAGTGCTCCAAATTATTGTTGATTCAGCAGCATCAAGCAAATAGATAAGATCATTAAGGGTCATGTCATAGTCTGTTTCATAGTAGTTCCAAAGGAATTCACTATGTGACTTAGAAAGTGATTGAACCACCAACTTTCTCAAGAGTTTGACACCCAACTCTCTCGGCTTGTGAATATGTGACTTCATCTCCAAGATTCGATCACACATAGACCTTGCTTGCCAATAGGGCTTGAGTGACCTTGAACTTGTGGGTTAGGGAGAATAATTGGAGGAGGTGCAGGAAGTGAAGTTCCAAGAGATTTGGGAGGATCATAGATGTCTGAACCAAACATCTTTTTAGGAGATATTCAAGATAGTTGATCTAAAGTCATTAATATAACACCCAATATGAAATATTAAGGCTAGGACCCAACAAACTATTTTATAACTTGGAAGAGGGATGCCGTAATCCAAGCTATAAAATATTTGAAGGTAGGTGAATGACGATTCACCAATTTCCACCAAGATAAACGAAATGTATCATTAGGTTTTAATTGGTTTTAAACTCCTAGATTCTTTGGAGATTCCTTGAACTTTTCAAAGGCATGTTTCAATCTCGAGTGTGCCTTTCAGGTTTTGTGACTGGGATGTCGAGGATCACAAAACAAGGTGTGAATAACCATGCAAATATACTTGGTACCCTTAATATTTACCCCTTAATCGATGTGCCAGTTAACCACACACGCTCCAACGATACTATGATAAACATGAAGTTACCCTTTGGCTACCTTGTTAAAATAAGCTAGTGTGCCGGTTAACCACACACACACCACTAACTGACTTAAGCAAAGTGCAAAGTGTAATTTCATGGGTAAGCACCAAATTCACATTTTCCTAAGTAACTAAGATTGGGTATTTATAAGAGTTTAGTTACTTATTATTTATCATTAATACTTTTAATGAAGTGAGAATTATAGTCCTTGTCCTACCCGTTCGGCTAACGACCCTTCACCGGTCAAGGAAGCGGTGGGTGAGAGTGGACACCCATTAAACTGCCATTTTATAGGCAGTAACCTTATACCCCCCTTATAGACTGGCTTCGTGAATGAGGCATACTAATGGTAAGACGACTTTACTCTTATACATATATATAAATATTATTAACTTATAATATTATGAAGTATAAGGGTTGAATTTTAACTTTTAAAATTCTAAGGGCTTAACTTGGAATTAAAGTATTCATGAGTGAAAACTTTACAAATTCCAAAACTTGAGGGCAAGTTTTTGAAACTATTCAAAACTTTTCATTTGATAACTTATGAGTTTAATGGTTCATTAAAATGAAGACTCTTCATTTTTTATGTAACCTCTTATTCTTTAATAACAGTTTTAAAGAAGTGACTCTTAAACATTCATAACTTGAGGACAAGTTATGGAGTCATAATACTATTTAACGAAAAAAAACTCTTCATTTTAATGTAACCTATGGCACTTTTATGAGTTTTAAAATTCATAAATGTGACCTTTTATGTAACTTGAGGACAAGTTACAAAAACACATTTGATGAACTACCTCTAGATTAATTAGGATTGAAAACAACTAAAACACAAATTTTTTTCCATTAATCTAAACCAACTCATAAATCAAGGAAACATAAAACTTTTGGTAATCCATAACTTATGGAGTTAAATGCTTGTTTTATGATGAAACTTTTCATGTTCCATAACTTAAGAATAAGTGATGGAATTCTTTAAAACATTAACACCAAATTTTGTAACTCCATAAAAACTTTGAATCAATTTTTTTTAAACCTTTTCATATCCATAACTTATGGAGGTTTAAAAAAAATACTCTTTAGATCAAAATTTTAAAACTAATAAAATAATCATATCATTTTATCTTTTACTAAATTGACCTAATTCAACTCATATAGCAAATGATTCAAATTTTACAAATAATTAGTTTTTTCACAAAAACAAGTAATTATCTTAAAATTTGACAAACATCATGTTTTTTTTTTTCAACTTTGAAAATCAAACATTTTCATGATTATAACAGAAAACAATCCATGGCTCTAATACCACTGTTGGGTTTTTGTATACTACAACATCCTATTGTGCACATACAACCCTAAATACCTTGGATCTATGTTTTCTCTATTATACATGCAAATATGAAGTTTCTAAGATATTACCCTATACTAACATACAAATATCATATACTTGGGTAATAAAATAGGTAGAATACATACCTTTTTTGATGTAACTTGTCTTCATGAAGCTTGAGTGCCTAGTGCCCCAAGTGTGACACCTCAAATGGTTCACACAACACCATGAACACTTGGAATAACCTTGAGAATAAGGATACTTTGGTTCTCTCTAGTGAAATCGGCCTTGCCCTTTTGTGTACACACACTAGTTCTAATTTCACCAACCAAGGACATCTTTATATAGTGTGGAGATTAGGGTTAAACCCTAATAACCTTTCATTTCACATGATCCATGGACTATCCATGAAAGCTTAGCCCAACCTAAATGAACTTGGCCCATCACACATATATATCTAAGAGTCCATATTTAATTAGTTCCTTTTGATTACTTAATTAATTATAAATTAATTCTTGATCAATACTAACTAAATAATATGATTATATATTAATATATTAGAACTTACATATATTAATATAAATCACTAGTATCCTTTTTCCTCATCTTGTCAATCTAAATGTCCCGATGCCATGCAACCCAAATGGACCATGTCGGGTTGGGTCAAGTCTTACAAATTATAGTTATGGACTTAGACATTAATCCAACAGGTCTCGCATCTCATCCTCCGAATCCCAAGTCCACTCGGAGCCCCTCTTGTGCTACCATTGCATCTTCAACAACTTCGCATTGTTGTTCCAAAGAACTTGGTCTTCCTATATAAGATTGCAACATACCTCCCAATGTAGTTTAGGCTCTCATCCACCTGAATGTCGTCCATAGAAACGACTGCAGCCTCGTCGGTGACACACTTCTGAAGTTGTGACACGTGGAAGGTGTTGTGAATCTGGCTAAGCTCATCCGGAAAATCCAAGCGATAGGCCACCTTGCCTAGCCGGGCCGAAATCCTAAACGGTCATATATATCGGGGCCCTAGATTTCCCCTCTTCCGAAACCTGATGAATCCCTTCCATGGTGACACCTTTAGTAGCATAAAGTCCCCCACCTAGAACTCAATATCCGATTGCCGCCGGTTAGCATAACTTTTCTGACGGCTCTGCGTGACCCGCAGCTGGTCGCGCACCTGCTGAATCAACCCAGTAGTCTTTAGAACTACATCAGTGCTCTCCATGACCTGATGTCCAACCTCTTCCCAACAAACCGGGGTCCTGCATCTCCTTCCATACAACAACCTAAATAGAGGTCGGTCGATACTTGCATGGTAACTGTTGTTGTACGAAACCTCTCTTAATGGAAGGTACATATCCCAACTCCCTCTAAAATCCAAGACAAATGCCCGCAGAATATCCTAAAGTGTCTGGATTGTCCTCTCATTCTATTCATCTATATGGGGGTGGTACGCTGTGCTAAAATGCAACTGATTACCCAGTTCCTCATGTAACTTCTTCCAAATCCTAGATGTAAATTGAACATCCCTGTCAGAGACTACCGATACTTGCACCCCGTGTCTAGCCACCACCTCTCGCACATAAATATCTGCCAACTTTTCAGTGGATATACTCTCAGAGATATGAATAAAGTGGGTACTCTTCGTCAACCTGTCCACAATCACCCATATGGCGTCCACACCCTTCGTTGTCCTCGATAACTTCATGAGGAAGTCCATAGTGATCTCCTTCCACTTCCACATGGGAATGGGTAGTGGCTGAACCTTGCCATGAGGTTGCTGATGCTCGGCCTTGACCTTCCTGCAGGTCAAGCACCGCTCCACAAACCAGGTGATCTCCCACTTCATGCAGGGCCACCAGTAACTCAGTCTCTAATCTCTATACATTTGCGTAGCCCCCAGATGTATAGAGAATTTGGAATTGTGTGCCTCCTCCAATATCTTTTGTCTCACTCCTCCAGTCACTGGTACCCACACCCGGCCACAATGCGTCAGAAGGCCATGGCTATCCTTAACAAACAAAGGATATTGTCCCCAAATCCGCTCTATCTTCCAATTATCTTTCTTCACACCCTTGACTTGGGCCTCCTTGATCATATCCAACAATGGAGAGACCACCGTCATCCTCAAACAAACGTTCCCAATCGGAAAAACCTACCGCCTTGCGGCTCAAAGCATCGGCCACCACGTTGCCTTCCCTGGATGGTACAAGATCTCATAGTCATAATCTTTCATCACATCCAACCACCACCTTTGCCGCATGTTGAGGTTCTGCTGATCCATCAAATACTTCAAACTCTTGTGATCAGTATAAATAGTGCACCGTACCCCATATAGATAGTGCCTCCAAACTTTGAGGGCAAACACCACTACCCCCAATTCCATGTCGTGAGTGGGGTAATTTGCTTCATGAGGCTTCGAGGTGTAAGCTATCACATGCCCCCTCTGCATTACTACCGCACCAAACCCTGAGATCTATGCATCAGAGTACACCATCAGATCATATAACCCCTCAGGTACTACTAGAATCAGAGCCTCACATAACCTCCGTCTCAGGGTCTCAAAAGCCAATTGTTGATCCGTGCCCCACTGAAATGTCACATTCTTATTGGTCAAGCGAGTCAAAGGCACAACATTCTTGGAGAAATCCTCGATGAATATGCGATAATATCCCGCTAGACCCAAGAAGCTATGGATCTTGGAAGCATTCTTTGGCACGTCCCACCACATCACTGCCTCAACCTTGGCTGGATCAACCAAAATGCCCTCCTGGTTGATGATGTGCCCCAGAAACTGTACCTCCCACAGCTAGAAATCACACTAGGAGAACTTGGCATACAGCCTCTTCGCCCTTAGGGTCTCCAATACCTCCCTCAGATGCTGCTCATGCTGCTCCTTGGTCTTAGAATAGAACAGGATATCATAAAAAAAAAGATCTCTGACGATCCAACATCGGTCTACACACCTTGTTCATGAGATCCATGAACGTTGCTGGGGCATTGGTGAGCCCAAATGGCATCACTACGAACTCATAGTGCCCATACTATGTCCTAAAATATGTCTTCGGTATATCCTTATCCCGAATCCTCATATGAAGGTATCCCGGCCAAAGATCAATCTTGGAAAACCAAGACGCGCCCTGCAGCTGATCGAACAAATCATTGATCCTCGACAGCAGATAACGGCTCTTCACCGTTAGTTTGTTCAGCTCTCGATAATCAATATACATCCTGTGTGACACATCCTTCTTTTTCATGAACAGGATCGGAGCTCCCAACGGGTAACTACTCGGTCGGATAAACCCTCGGTCTAGTAGCTCCTGAAGCTGCATAGATAACTCCTGCATCTCGGGTGGTGCTAGCCGCTACGGTGCCTTGGCTATCGGAGCGGCATCCGACACCAAATCAATGCAAAACTCCACTAGCCTCTCCGGAGGAACTCCTGGTAACTCTTCGGGAAAGACATCCTGAAATTCATGTACAACCGACACACTGCCCACATCCGTCGTGGGATCAACCCTCGTACCTGAGATATAAGCCAGAAATCTCGTACATCCTTGTTGCAGAAATCTCCTAGCCCTCTCAGATGAACAGAGGGTTGGCCCCTGCGAGGCCCTCTCATGATGAATAACTAATTCTCCCCCCACTTGAGGTTCGAACCCTCACCAAATGGCGCTCACAATCGATCATGGCCCCATTGGCCCCCAACCAGTCCATCCCGACAATCAATTTCAGCCCTCGCAATGGTATCGGGACTAGATCAACACGAAACCTCTCCCCAAGCACATTCAGGACACAGTCCTGATACACCCTCGCAACACTCACAGTGCGGTCATCTGCAATCTCCACCTCGAGCGGGGAATCCAAAGTTTTCGGGGCATCCCGAAACTTCTTGCTAAGCGCAAGAGACACAAACAATCATGTAGCTCCCGAATCGAACAAAACATGAGCAGACATACCATTGACCAAAAAGGTCCCGGCCACAACGTCTAGCACTGCCCGAGCCTCTTCCGTAGTCAACTAAAATGCGCGGCTCTTCACCACTGGAGCATCCACCTTAGCAAGGCGGCCATCAGTAATCCTCATTGTGGCGGGTGCAGGTGCCGCCACTACTCCTCCCCCTCCCTACAACTTCGGACAATTGGCCTTTTTATGGATAGCCTGGTTGTAGTGGAAACATATCAGGCCCTTCTTTGGGCAATCCCTGCACAAGTAACCCTACTGGCCACGTGCGTAACATCCTGAGCCTACTATCCGACAAACCCCACTGTGCGATTTACCGCACTTGGCACACCGGACCTGGCCCTGCTGGCCCCTACTGGAAGCATCAGAAGTCTTGGCCTTCTTAGTCTGACTAACCGTTTCCTGTGCCTGCTCCGGCTTCTGCTTGATGAAGAAGTCTAGCTCCATCTCCCGCTCACGGGCCTTCTCCACCATCTCATTCAGGGTTTTACACCCTGTAAAGCTAACAAACTCCCGAATATCATCCCTCGGCATGGAATGATATCTCGTCCTCCAGATTTCCTCATCGTTAGCATACTGTGGGATCAACAATGCTCGCTCCCGAAACTTGGCTGTGATCTCCACCACAGTCTCGGTGGTCTGCTGGAGCTCCACCTTAATAGTTGGTGCAAACTCTAAATCAAATCACTGAACAAACTCGGCCCATGTCATCTCAGCCACACTGGCTGCTCCTAATTGACTAGTCACCACGCCCCACCATTCTCGGGCTCTGTCTCTCAGCATACATGAAGCAAAAACCACCTTTGTTGCATCTGGGCAAGAACTCATCCGATGGGCATTCTTGATATCCGCCACCTAGCGTCGACTCATAATGGGGTCCCTGACCCCGAAAAACTCTGGTGCTCTGCACACCTTGAACTCCCAAAACGAGGGAGATCGAGCCCCAACCTGGCCCGCAGCAATCTCGGATCTGAATGACCTGAGCCTCTCCTCCATAATCTTCATCATCCCCTCCTTGACCGTACAAAAGATCATTGGGGTAGCGTCAAGGATGCCCTTCCTCACCTTGGTTGCAATGAGCTCGTGCAACCTCTCATCAATGGGCTCAGTATCGCTACCCGACCTAGATCCAAATCCCGATCCTGATCCAAATCCTGATCCCCCTGCTCCAAATCGTGTCACCATCATGCTGAACTAAAATGTCATAAATCATAACGATCAGTATATCTATATAGGGGATCTTTCCATAATGGTCCTCCTTACAGCTGTCTGATCTAACATTGGTTCGGGTACAGGTCATGTGCTTTCAGTAGTACGGGCCGAATGCTACCTTCCACACCTACCTGTACCTTTCCTAAGGTTCTACCTGATTACTCCAATTCGTCCCAAAATAAGTCATATCCCACAGACTACCGCATATCTCAAATCCTAGGCTGTCCTAAGATTTTCTCTACCCACATCAATCAAACCAATCATAACAGGTTTCCTTTATGCATGCAAATTATACACATGAAAGGATCAAGTAGACTTTCGAATAAGAGAGTCTACCCTAGGACCACAACCAAACGAGGAACAGGAAAAAAGGCCAAATCAATCATTCTAAGGCTATAAGCTCCTAACCGTATACAACTTTAAAAGCATACCTATAGCAAGATCCATACGATTATCATAACTCAAATATCAGTATAACAAGGCTAACACATTGGGGAACTAATTACTTGTCTCGGATGATCACGCGCGGTGCACTCTCCTCTTTTCCAGTCTTAAAAGTTTTGAACTTCTATTTTTGAAAACAATTTACCATTTCCTTAGTTTGAGTCCTGACACGCCCGAGAGTGCCTGAATCCCTCAAACCAAGGCTCTGATACCAACTTGTAGCAACCCAATTTTTCAAAAGAGAACTTTTATTTTTAAATAGTCAAAACACTTTTCCATAAACCATGAAATCTCAATACAATTATTTTTAAATTCATATCCATAACAATATTATTTCCAAACATCAGAGTGTCCCATAAAATGCCTGAGAGAGTGCACGCCGCACCATCAAAGCCTTGCCTTTGCGCTTGGGCTCAGATGTACCTGAAAAAAATCCACAAACTGTAAGCTAATTCTTAGTGAGTCCCCCCAGAGCATACCCCACACACAATCCACATAACACATATTATATTAGCTATACAATCTACATATATCACATAAGCCATGCATACTAACATATAACGATGTCGTGGGCTCCCCCCATGGTCTTATACCTTCATTCCTTGGGCTCCCCCATGGTCTTTACCTAGGAATGCCACGGGCTTCCCCACATGGTCTTATATCCAACTGCAACGGGCTCCCCCCTGGGTCTTCCATGCAATAACATACATAATCAAATAACATATCATATATCACATAAGTGTCTATTATACTACATAACTCATACATAAACATATGAGGCCGTAGGCTCCTCCTAGGGTCTTATACCATCATGTCATGGGCTCCCCCATGGTATTTACCTAGGAATGTCACGGGATCCCCCACATGGTCTTATATCCAACTGCCACGGGCTCCCCCTGGGGTCTTCCATGAAAATATCACATAATCACTAGCATACCATTTAGAATTAAGCTAACTATCATACCACACATCTCTACTACAACTAGTGTACCACATATCATAAAATGGGGCGGCCTTGGTGTAATAGCCCATTGGTATGGAGAGAAGACTCACCTCTCGAATGTTGAACTGAAAATCTAGAATCAGATATGTCCCACGCGCTACTCCAACTCAACTGCCTATAATCATCATGTGATTAACTTTTCATAATCCCATAATTACCCTCAAAGTCAACCCTGGTCAACTGTCAAGGTCAACAGTCAATGTTGACCTCAACTCGTCGAGTGCATCCTAGCAACTCGTCGAGTTCCTTCCGAGTCCATTCCACTGAATCCTGCATCAACTCGCCGAGTCACCTTAGTGACTCGTCGAGTTCATCAAATGTCCATAAAACTAAAGTTTGTTCAGACCAAAACCCTAATCCTTCACTGCACTAATCCAAAAACTCAAAAACGGGCAAACCCTACCCTGACTCGTCGAGTCAGCTAAGGGACTCGGCGAGTTCCTTCAGTCCCTTTCATGTTCATCCCTTTTCAGTGGGATCTAAGGTCCCAATTTCAAATCCAAACTCCCCTAGCGCAGATACCATGTAAAGTTACAAAATTTATGTGCATGTAAGGCCCTCCAAGGCTATAACATCAATATTAAGCTTCCTATAAGGTTTTAGTGCATGGAAAGGGGCTAAGCTACATAATGTGAGCAACGTTATGTCATTGGGGGCCTAGAGAGGTCCAGATCCGGAACCATATCCTTATGATAAGTCCAGATCCGAGTTTGACTCCATTTTGCACCAAAAATGGCCATTTACTTCCAAGAAAAGGAATCTAAGCAACTAGAGATCAAGGTGGCAACTTTATACCTCAAGATGATGGCCAATACAGAGTAGATGTCGGATCTACTGCTTCTCTCCTTGCTCTTTCTTCTTCAAGCTCCAAAATGCTTCACAAATACCCAAAAATTGCTCACAAAAGCTCTTTCTCTCACTCTAGAAGGTGCAAGGTCGAACTAGGGTTTTCTATGGCTAATAGGTTGATAAGCGAGGACAAAAGAGGCGGATTATGTTCTTTAAATAGGGTGCAAACCCTAAAAATTAGGGTTTCTCTTTACAGCTCCTACTCGTCGAGTCGGGGCTTTCCGACTCGACGAGTAGAACCCAAATCCCACGTCCTCATAGTAGTCTCTACTCGACGAGTTAGAGCTCCCCAACTCAATGAGTCCATGCACAAAACCCTAAAAATTAGATAAATTAAATAATATTTTGAACAGCCGCCATGTTGTAGTCACCGATCACCACTCAACCACCGGCAGTCTAGCCATCACACGCCACCACAGCTTTGCTGCCGGACGTCATGGGTCGCCTAATGAATTGCCGAGACCGAACATTGATGCTGTAAATAGCGTCCGCTGCCACCACTCCTCCGTCATCTTCTTCTTCTGCCCTATGTCATCATCGACAGGTGAACCACGCCCGTCACCAGTGCTAATCCAACTGCCCATCGCCACCTTTTGTCCAACAGACATCGTGGTGGAGCTGCCACCGTTCTCGGTTGAAAGGGGGGCACTTTTTTTCCACTGACGCAATATCTATCACCGTCCTCTTCCAAGTCCGAAATGATGTTGTCGTTTGCAGCTCAAGCTTCTCCTTACCCATTGCTTCAGTGTTACACCACAACCAAGACTACCGTAGCCTATATGGCTCGTTGCTGCCGCTCCAGTCAACATCCACCACCTCGAGGGAGGTTACAGTTTGCAATCCTGCTCCGGTGTCACAAGTATGTATATATATTTCGGTGCTACGGTTTGTTGTGTGGATGTATCTCGACCGAAAAATCATGAGAAGCCATCACGACCACAGTGAGGTGGTGGCTGCCACCTTCTATCACCGTTGGCCACCACAAGGGTGGTTGTGCGTGAGTGTATGTGTGTGTTATATTGTGTGTGTGTGTGTGTGTTATTTTGGATATTGTTGTACAATTATAATTAGTGGGCCAGAATAATCAAGGAATTTTATAACCACCACTGTGAGGTGGTGGCCGCCGCCGTGAGCCGCCATTGACCACCACTACCCGAGTTGGTAGAGGGTGGTGCCCAACTCAATTAATAATTAATTAATCTAAAAAATTAACAAATGAATTAATTGGAAACCCTAATTTGGCTTGGGCCATGAGTTGGGCCTCTCTATTGGGCTTTGGTGATTGGGCTACTGATGTGTTGTCCAAGAACAATCTAATGGACTAAAATATTTGGATGGCTTTAGGGTAAGGCCCATGTGAGGGGTTTGGGCCCAATTTGGAAAATTGGGCCACATATGAGCCATATTTGGGCCTTTATGATTATGAGATATTGGACTATCAGAATGCCAAGTGTTGGACCAAGAATAAATAGTTGGGCCTTAGGGTAAGACTAAGTAGGGATTTGGGCTCAATTTGGAAAATTGGGTCATATGTTGGGCTTTGCTTCATTATTAGACTTTTGGGCCTTTGGATTGGTCCTTGGGCTTGAATCAAGCTAAGTTGGGGGTGAAGTAGTCTTTTACCCCAAGCATGGATTCATGGTTATGTGTTGAAACCGAATTATTAATTGGGTATTATTTTGATGATTGACAGTTCGATAATCTATCATCCAACAACTAGTGTTTTGTCCGCAGGACTTTTGCAGTGTGAGGTGAGTCTTCTCCTATAGGAACGAGTCTAAGGCATGAATGTCGGCCCGTTTATGTATGTTAGTAGATGTTGGACTTTGGTTCGATGCCGAGGTTAGCCCGACATAGATTATATGTTTCCGGACTTGTGTCCAATGTCGGGTAAGCCTGAGGAATGTTTGTATGCTTGATACCTGATGATTCTTGCATGTATTTGTTATATGTTCCGGATTTCGGTCTGATGTTGGGGAAAGCCTGATGAATGTTTAGCTTATATGTTATGTGTTATGTGTTCTGGACATCGGTCCGATGTCGGGGCAAGCCCGAGGAATGTTTATTGTTTATGTTATGTTTTATGATATATGCTTGTTGATATGTTATATAAATACCAAACTTCGGGCCGATACCGTACGGATGGGGCCCGATGCCGGATGCGGTCCGATGTCGGGGCGGGGCCTGATGTAGTGGGCTAGGCCCAAGTTATGTTTATTTTATATGCATTGCTGATATGTTTATATGTATACCGGATTTCAATCCGATGTCTGGATGGGCCCGATGCCGGACTTGTTCGATGCCGGGTGGGGGCCGATGTAGCGAGCAAGGCCCAATGTATGGTACTATGTGATTATGTGTATAGTATGTGGTAGTTTGGGGAGACTCACTAAGCTTCATGCTTACAGTTTTCAGTTTTGGTTTCAGGTACGTTCGGTAGCAAAAGGAAGAGCTCGGGATGATTGTAGTGCACACAACATTTATTTAGCCTGAGATGTTTATACTCTAATATATTTGAAAAATGTTATGATATTCTTGAGATACACCATATATGATTTTTATATGTTGAATGATAATTATCTTTTTATTAATGATTTAAAATGAAAATTTTAGATTGTATTTTTGGGATGTTTCAAGTTGGTATCAGAGCCTTGGTTTGAGGGATTCAGGCACACTCTCGGGTGTGTCTGGACTCAAACTGAGGACTTGGTATGAAAATTTTCAAAAGAAAATCATTTTTATAAAAAGAACTTTGAGAAAAAAAAAAGAATTTTGAAAAGTGAATAGAAATTTGAAAAAGAGAAAAAGGTGTGGTGTATGCAATCACCCGAGCTCAATTAAGTACACCTAAATTACCCATACAAGTTTATGTTATCATTTCATTATGAGAACAACATGCTAGATTAGGGCTAACAATCTAGGAATGATGCCTTGTATGCCTGTTATATGTGTATTAGAATTGCATGCTAGTTTAGGGCTAAGGATCTAGAAAGGATGCCTTATATGCCTGTTGTATGAGCTTATTGAACTGTACGCTAGTACCGATTAATCAGTAATATGTTGGCCTAAGTAGCATATGCTTGATTATGTTTACTTAATTCTCAAATGCTGCTTGCTTTGTGCTTTAAGGAGTTATAGTTATCTTAAACTGACTAGTAAACGGATATGTTAAGTTACATATTGTGAGGACTAAATAATTTCAGAAGGTTAGGTTTAGCTCTATTTCGCAGCTCTTGTTTGAGTCCAACCATTGTAGGGTAGAACCTCCCATTTAAAGAATTATCTAGTCTTAGTGATATGCAATGGTATTCGCGAGCTAGTTAGGTAGAGATAGCAGGAACTTCTTATGCAGCTGATGGCGGAGAGTGGATTGGTGATTACCATCGGGCAAGCCTACGATGAGATTAGCAGAGAGCAGTAGTAGTGAAAGGGACTTGGTGCAGTCAAGGCAATTCTTGAGGAAAGTACGGATAGATGTGGAAGGTAGTATGAGCTGGTACTACTGAAAGCGGAGGATCTGTACTAGTATCAAAGAAAGCTGAGATGAATCCAGGAAACTTGTAGTGGGTGAGATCCCTCGAGTTATGATGAGTATTAAGATGATTGTGATGGTATGTTACCGAGTATAACGACACTATGTGGTATACCGGATGGTTGTTCTGGTGCCGGCAAGGGATCAGGCTCAGACTCTAGAGTCGGGCAGCTCGATGATCAGATGAGGGAGTTCATTCCATCTGAGATCACGCGGAATATCATTGACCAGACTCCTGTGAACTTTAGTACCGTCAAGGAGGGCACTGTGGAGATATGGGATGAGAGGCTGGGTGCATTCCGCAATGAGGTAACAACCATGATATGGACGCGTACGTTGATGATTCGGGAGTTCAGAGCTTGTGAAGCTCCAGATTATCATGGGGCTAGGGACCCCATTGCTAGCAGCAGATGGTTGGTAGATGTTGCCAACACTTTTTGTACCAGTCGTTGGCCGAGAGGGACAAGGTCCGACTAACTTTCCGCCTCCTGAAGGACAGGGCATGTGATTGATGGGAAGAGGTTGGTAGTGAGTTGGGTTATGATGCGGTCGATGCTATGTAATGGGATGACTTTTCGACCAGATTCTGGGCAGAGTTTGCCCATGCGATTGAGGCGCAGCAGTTGACACAAGAGTTATTAGATCTCCGCCAGACTACTGAGACTGTGGCAGAGATCACTGCCATGTCTCGGGAGAGTGAGCTTATTTGGTGCCGCAGTATGCAGTAGATGAGGAAATGAAGAAGGTAAGGTATCATGACATACTACATAATGATATCAGGAAGATCGTGAGTATCTCGGGGTGCGAGACCCAGAATGATACGACTTCTAGAGCCCGAGAACGGGATATTGACTTGGAGCACATTGGGAAGAGGGAACCAGATTAGTTGCATATGTTGAACGGTCTTGGGAAGAGACCCAAGATTTCGGATCAGCTTTTGAGAGGCTAGCAGGGCCGAATTCAGTGCAGCACGTGTGAGAAACTGCACGATGGAGTCCTTCATTCCAAGGGTTTGAGTAAGTGTAACTCTGGGATTATCCTCTATCTGTGTTTGAACTATATTTTCAAGAGAATTCATATGCTATTCGCATGTCGAGAAATACTAGTGGGTAGCAAAATGTCATTTCCCTAATTGTGGATTTGGGAAGTGTTCATCTGGTTCATAGAAGTTGTGTGATCTTCTGGATTGGCTAGTAATGGAGCACTAGTTGGTAATGTTGGATTAATGTCTAAGTCCATAACTATAATTGGTAAGACTTGACCCGACCCGGCATGGTTCATTTGGGTTGCATGGCATCATGCATTTGGATAGACTATAATGAGAGAAATAACACTTAAGGCTTGTTAATATATTATAAGTTCTAATATATTAATAAGATTATTTAATTGTTATTGATCAAGAATTAATCTAGGATTAATTAAGTGATCAAAATAAGACTAATTAAATATATGGGTTGATTGTGTAAATCCTCCATACTTATATAGTGGGCTCTTGCTCCATGGATTGTCAAGTTGGGCAAAAACCCATAAGATGCTCCATGGATGCACCATGGTGTATTTGTACCCATGGATCATGGAAATGAAAAGCCATGACAATTAGGGTTTACCCTAATTGTGACACTATATAAAGATCATACTCTTGGGACAAATCGACCACTATATGTGAGAGAAAGGGCTAGCCGATTTTCATGAAGTGTGGATTTCTCTCTAATCTATTCCAAGTGTATTTTGTGTTGTGTGAACCATTTGAGGTGTCACACTTGGGGCACTAGGCACTCAAGCTTCATGAAGACATTCTACATCAAAGAGGTATGTAATTCTAACTTGATATATTCATATGAATCAATGTTATTATGCTAGTTAGGATGAATACCTTGGAAAGTTCATATTTGCATGTATAATAGAGAAAACATAGATCCAAGGTATTTAGGGTTGCATGTACACTTAGGAGTGTTAGAAAGCTCAAAACCCAATAGGTAAGAGCTGGTTGTCATCGGATCAATCGTTGGAAGGTGAGAAGGATTGGGAATTTTCCAAATTTCATGTATTGTGAAGACTTAGTCGAATCTAAGAGGAGGAGAATCGTCTAGGGATTCAGAAGCAGGAGCAGTTTTGAAACTGGGATAAGTTTCGCATCTTTTTCAGGAAGGAAGACAACCCAAGCGGCTCTATGGAACGAGGATAGTGTGAGTTGGAAGTTGAGAAAACTTTCCAATAATGAGACCGCATTCTTGGAATGTTTGATAGTCGGCTTTAGGGAATCAGGTTGAGGATTCCAGTCAGGACATGAGTTTAGTTTTGGATGTTAGATCGTGTTTGTGTTTGATGTTGGATGTGTTCGGATTGGTAATCGGCGATTGAGACAGCGTGAAAAGTGTTGTGAGACTTCGGGATAGCCGTAGCATTCACTAGCAGCCAGGTAGTGTGAGGAAGTGATGTAAGTCTGCGGGTGTAGCCGTAGCATTCACAAGGTTGACATATAGTGTTAGAGTGTTGTAAGTCTGCGGATGTAGTCGTAACATTCACAAGGTTGACATATAGTGTTAGAGTGTTGTAAGTCTGCGGGGGGTTGCCATAGCATTCACAAAGTTGACAGATAAGTGTTATAAGTCTGTGGGTGTAGCCATAGCATTCACAAGGTTGACAGATAGTGTTAGAGTGTTGTAAGTTTGTGGGGGTAGCCATAGCATTCACAAGGACGACAAATAGTGTTAGAGTGTTGTAAGTCTGCAGGGGTAGCCGTAGCATTCACAAGGTTGACAGATAGTGTTAGAGTGATGTAAGTCTGCGGGTGTAGCCGTAACATTCACAAGGTTGACATACAGTGTTAGAGTGTTGTAAGTCTGCGGGTGTAGCTGTAGTATTCACAAGGTTGGAAGATAGTGCTAGAATGTTGTAAGACTGAGGGTGTAGCCCTAGCATTCACTAGGTTGGTAAATAGCATGGGAGTGTTACTAGATTGCGGAAGGAATAGTAGTACCCACCAGTTCGGGTGCAACAGTTGAGGGCGTGATAAATCCACGGATTAGTTTACGGATTTCCCCAGATGGATTATACCTGGTTGGGCCAGTGATAAGACGGTAGGAATCGATGGACCATTTAAGGTCGTTTGTGATATAAGCTTACCCTTAGTTAAGTAGCAATCATTCCTAGCCTTGGATTTGGTGACGTCAGGATTCGACGTATGGACCTTATTGGTTGCATCAGGAGGTCGTTAGAGCCATAGTGGCAAGATAACTAATGACAACTGTTGGATGACGAGGATTTCATTCAGAAGTCGTGTGGGGCAACTGCGTGGGAGTCTTTTGGCTCTGCAACCAGGCCGGAACCCGGTATTTCACATGACTGGCAAAAGAATTGAGACCAGGGAGGTTTCACTGGATTTTGGAAGGCAGCCAGGGCGCAACATACTGTTTAAGGTAGTTTAGTGTTTCAGTCATCAGTTCAGTGCTTCAAACAGTTTCAGTGTCTCAAGCAGTAATGGTATTTTAGGATTTCATGTATGGTTGGAGTAACATATTGTGGGTTATTCTAAGTCACTCACAACGGGATTATCTGGGCCTTGGTTAAGTATAAGTGGTATGTAGGGATAATTGGGTTTGTGATTATGTTTTCTAGTGGGAACCTCGAATCATCAGAAGATGAGTAGTCAGTTGAGAGATAAGTGGACTGGGTTCAACAATAATAATTCAGTATGGGCGGTCTATCATGGAGTCAGACCATCTCGAGACTACAGATTTCAGATTGATTAATGTGATCATAATGCAAGGAATTCATTTACCTTGGGTTATAGAATCCTGCTAGGGATGATTTAGATTGTCGTGGGAAGGCTGGGGCTATGCTCGAGATTGTGCCCATGTCGCTCAAGTTGTCGGGCGTGTAATGGATGGTAAGGAATGATTTTGAGGACGAAGTCTAATTTAAGTGGGGGAGAGTTGTAACATCCCGTTTATTAAATAATTAAATAGATAAAATAAATGAATAAATAGTAGCCCTATAAATGTGGAATAATTTAGCAAGGCATTGGTTTTGGGGGTTAAAAATTCATAATTGAGAGTTTGGGGAGCCAAATGTTACAATTTGGAATACTCGGGTGTTAAAATGTAATTTCCGGATTAGTTTGTAAAGAATTTTGGAGGTTGAGGGTGGTTTGGTAATTTATGGATTTAAATTGAAATAAAATCTTGAAGAGGGGTGTTGAATGGTAAATATTGGATTAAACTTGAATATATTTTATGAAGGCAGCGGCTAAAGTGTGAGTTTTGGGATTAAGTTGAAAAGAATTTGATGGGAGGGAATGAAAGCGGATTATGGCCAAAGATCTTATATGACCGAGTATAAACTTGTCACCTTCTCCAAAACCTAACCCTAGGGTAGTCATCCGCCATCGTTGGGGAGCCCTCCAGCCGCCACCTTGTCGTAACCGACCACCACTCAACCACCGGCAGTCTAGCCGTCGGACGCCACCACAACATTGCTGCCGGACGTCATGGGCCGCCGAGACCAAACATTTAAGCTATAAACGACGTCCTCTTCCTCCACTCCTCCATCATCTTCTTCCTCTGCCCTCTGTCTTCATCTACAGGCGAACCACGCCCGTCACTGGTGCTACTCCAACCGCCCATCGCCACCTTCTGTCCAACAGACGTCGTGGTGGAGCCGCCACCATTCTCGGTTGAAAGCGGGCTACTTTTCTTCCACTAATGCAATGTCTGTCTCCGTCCTCCTCCAAGTTTGACATGCTGTTGTCGTTTGCAGTCTCAACTTCTCCTTCCCCATTGCTTCGGTGTTATACCACAGCCATGACCGCTACTGTCACAACTAGAAATTCTAAGGTTTCGTAAACATTAACAAGAGTAACATTTGTGACTAAAACTTGAAAACATGCATGATGTTTATTCAATGACAACAAAATTCCATCAAACACTCTATGCAGACACTACAAATGGTCGACAAAAGATTCGAAACCGTAAAAATCCCAGTTTAAGTCCATTATGGACTAGGATTTCCTTATTGGGCCTAATGGGCCAATAAGCTTCCAATTTGACTATTTTGGGCTTAGGAACCTTAAATGGGCCCTAATTGGACCCACTTTCATAAACTTAACATTTTAGGCCATAATGGGCCTAAAATGAAATGGTTTACCCTAATAGTCCTTACTGGGCCATAACTAGCCAAATTTGATTATTATGGGCCATAAAAACTTATTCTTTTAAGTCATTTGGGCCGTGAGACACCCTAGAGGCCCAATGGGCCGAAAAATTTTATTTGAGCCTCATAAATTTGAACATTGGCCCAAAATGACTCCTTTTCCCTCTCTTTTAGCCCAACTCGGCCCAATGAAAAAAATGTGGAATTATGGGAGGAAGACACATCATTTTTACATCTTGGATATCCATGCTTGATTTCTCTCCTCCCCATGCATCCATCATTTCACCTATTTCTCTTCCCTTCTCCTTCTTCTTCTCGGCCGTAAGCCTCAAACACACACACACTCTTCCAAAATTCTTTCCCCACCCTCCCAAAGATCATCATTCATCATCTTCCAAAAATCTAGAAAATTTTGCTAGAGCCTTGAGGATCTCTATCAATTCATTCCAATATTTAGTAAGTTTTTGTCAAAATACAAGCATCTTCTTTCCTCTTAACATGAAAAACTCTTTCTTACATAGTTTTATTCCATGATCACACCTTTGAAGCTTCATAAGCTCGAGATCCACTCCAAGGTGTTACTAGGATCAAAAACTATATCATCTTCTTTTACTTCTTCTCAAAACCGAATCCACAAAACCTCAAGGCGAGTTCATACCCCCTTTTTTTGGTTTTACTTATTTTTTTTGGGGGGGGGGGGGGGGGGGAGAATACAAGTACTATGTGATGATCTATGTGTGTTTGCATCTTATGTGTGATTTCCTTAGTTTTTGGTTGTGATAATGTGTAATACTTGTGTTATTTCGAGATTTGTAGCAAGAAGGGTGAAAGAATCATAAACAAAAACATAATAAACAATATACATCATAGATCTAAGGGTCCTTAAGTTTACAAAGTGAAAAACAAAACCAAAAGAACTTTACAAGTGTCATTTTTGCAAAAATAACAAAGATTGGGTATAAATTGTAAATTGTCGGTTTTATGAGGGCTATAAGTTGTTTATTCGTATAAAAGCTGATTTCTATGAAAATAACACTTTTCAAGGGTCAAAAACGTAAATTTTAGCTTAATGGGCTTAAAATTGGGCCTAATGGGTTTTGGGCCCAAAAATGGGAAAAATGAGGTTTTGAGGGGCTGAATTAGAAAATTTAACAAACTATGGGTCTAAAATGTAAACAAACTTTTTCAGGGGTTAAAAATGAGTTTATTATCAAATTAGGACTAAAATTGCAAAGTTTTTGAATCTAGGGTCGAAACTGTAAAACTTACGGAATTCGGGCCAAAAATGAGAACTTTATACAAATAAAGGCTGGAATTGAGAAATGCAATAGTTTTGGGCTAAAATTTCAATTCAAATAAATTTTGGATGGAAAATGTCAAGAAAAATAGTTTAAGGACCAAAAATGTAACTTTTCATGAAAAGAGACTAAAAGTGCCATTTTTATAGAAAAAAGGACCACAATGATCAACCTAAATGTTTTGCGCCAAATAAACAATTATAAATGTTTGGGTTAAAAATACCAAGTTTATAATGCATGATTTTAAAGATATACATATATATAACTAAAGCTTCGTTATAATTCGAACGATTAACTTAGTTCTTTTCAAACATTGTGAATAAACATTTAGTAGACAACAAAGATATCAACAATACGAATTTAAACTCGATAAAACATAAACGGTTCAATGGTTGGACTCAAATACCTTCTTTCATGTTATTGGGCCTTTGTGGCCCAATATCATGATTTTTGGGCCCAACATAAATACACATGTTTGTTGGGCCTCAAGTGACCCAATTACATGCCTAATGGACCCTCAATGGCTTTTACATGCTATTGGGCCGTAGTGGCCCATTTGCATTTCTAGTAAGGTCCAAATAAATAATATGCGTGATGGGCGAACGAGTCATTCGCATACTCGACAACCTTTAATAACATACGTGATTAGTGGGCCCCCGTAGTCCTCTTCTCTTCGTCTGTTAGGCTTATCTTCTATTCAAGTAAACAAAGATCATGTCGTTAAACAAGGTTATTCAATTTCATTTGGATTTAGTGAGTAATAACGGGCGACACCAATAAGTGTCGGTCGTAGTCTGTAGTTATAATCAAAGTCTCCTGGAGGGAGTGCGAAAGTTTGTGTATAAATCTATACGGGGGTGACTCTTCCACACCTAAGTTGTTTGTTACAGTTAGACTAGGCCAGTCTAGGGTGACAAAGTCTTAATTTCAATACCGGAATTTGCAAGAATGCCAAGACAGACGAACTAGTCATTATTATGCATGGTTATAACGACTCACATAGAGATCCAATACCATCAAAGTAATCATGGGAAATCATATTCATTCGTTGTGACGATACAATAATACAAAACGAACACCCTATTTTATCGGAAAACATCGGGTTTTCCGGGGAAACAACATTATTCACTTGCACTTTCAATGCAAGAATTCATTATGAGAAACATATCACTTTTACACGTTTTGAAATCATTCACGCATGTACTTATGGATCATCACACCTATTTCGTAAACAATTGTGTTTTCAGAAAATATCGGATTTTCTGTGTTTTACAAACTACACAAATGTAACATCCCGGAATATCAAGAGTAAAGTTGAAGGGCTAAAAGAGTAAATTGGGAAGGGGAACTCGGCGAGTCCATGGGTGGACTCGGCAAGTAGGGTCGCGACTTTGGTCGCGTGTTAAGTGGCTGACTCGGCGAGTCAGCGGATGGACTCGGCGAGTAGGCGCTGTGTGGAGAAAACCCTAAATCTGGAGGATGAGCCCTATATAAAGAACATTATACCCTCTCCCCAGCCTCTCTACCCTCTGTTGAAGTCCAGAAAGCCCTGAGGCGCGTTTTTGTGGGATTAGAGTGCATTTGGAGCTTGAAGAAGTGATTGTTGAAGGAATCTTCAAGGAGAAGAGACTTAGATCAAAGGGCTTTGCAAGGATCCGGATTAATCTTCTCTTGGAGCTTCCTTTTGAGGTATTATTTCATTGTTTGAGCTGCTATTATCTAGATTCATCATTTTTGGACGTGTTAGAGATCATATCTTTTGATGTATTGGAGTTTAGAGGTTAGATCTGAGGTTGCTACCTCAGATCTGGAATGGAGAAGGGTTGGAATGCATAAAAGTCCCTGTTTATGAGTGATTGAAGGAGCTATCTTGTCCCAAACCCAAACCCTAGAGTGAAAATGCCTAGGTCTCCTTGGATTCACGTAAAGTTTGCCACTTTACGTGATGGATAGCCTTAGGAAGGGTAGATCTATGGTTTGGATCATCTGCATGGCTTGGAAAGCCTCGGTATGGATTCAGACCCGGTGGTACTTGGCGAGTCACATGGGTGGACTCGGCGAGTTGCTTGAAGATAGGCTGGAACTCGGCGAGTTGGAAGAACAACTCGGCGAGTCGGATGAAGATGGCCTGGAACTCGACGAGTTGGAAGAACAACTCGGCGAGTAGGATGAAGATAGCCTTAAACTCGACGAGTCTGTTCTTGGACTCGGCGAGTCTTGTCAAGAAGTCCCAATCTTTTCGGGTTGAGCCGAGAATCGGTGAGTCAAGGGATGACTCCGTGAGTTGTGTGCGAGTGGACTCAGATTTGTTGGACTCGGCGAGTCTCGGGGTGACTCGGTGAGTTGAGTCGCGGATTGGGGGAATTTCTGAGCATGGGGACTCGGCGAGTCATCGGGTTGACTCGGCGAGTAGAGTCAGTCAGGGGTTGACTTTGACTTTGACCAAGGGTTGACTAGTGATTTCCAGGGGCATTTTGGTAATGGTTGGATATTGTTTTGAGTTCAGTGCCTTGGTGTTGTTCAGTGAAGGAGTTCGTGTCGAAGTTTGGAGCAACGGGATCTTATCTTTTCAGCCGGCAGTTTCGAGGTGAGTTATCCTCACTATATCAACAGGTTCTAAGGCACCAAGGCCGGCCCTTTATCGGATTGAGATCCGGGTATTTGTTGTTATGTTATTGCTTTGATATGTTTGCATCCTGGTAGCTAGGATGGTATATGTTAGAGACCTAGTTAAGGTCAGTTCCTTGATATGTAGGGTGATGCTATGCTAGTGACCGGTTAGGTCGGTATCCTGGTTAGGATGATGGTATGTTATGTGATCTGTTTGATCGGCTTGTTGACTGTGAATTGGTATATGATTGTATGTTTATGTGCACATGGTTGTTTGGACTGGGGTTGGGTTGAGGCGGGTCCTGCTTTGTGTTGTAGGCCAAGATACCCAGGGTGGACCGGTTGTCCCGAAGGCCCAGCGAGCGGTACGGATAGGCTGTAGGCCCCAAGAGGGCGGACCAGACGTGCCGAGGCTTGGAGAGTGGATCAGGACGACTGAAGGCCCGGCGCGGGCGGACCAGTCATATTGTAGACTCAGAGAGTGGACCGGGTGGATTGAAGGCCCGGTGCGGGCGGACCAATCACACTGTAGACTCGATGTATATGGCTAGACTCGGAGGGTGAACCAGGTGGACTGTTGGCCGATGCGGCGGACTAGTCACACTGTAGACCCGAAGTGCATGGCTGTTCTGTGATCGGATATGTTATGGCATGTTATGCGTGTATGGTATATGTGGTTGGTATTTTGGGGATATCTCACTAAGCTTTTAGGCTTACAGTTGTGGTTTTATGTTTTTCAGGTTCTTTAGGAGACCGTGGCAAGGCAAAGGCGTGATCGTACCGCTCCTCATGTTTATGTTGTGATGAGATTCTGGGAATACTTTAATTTAACTGTAATGAAAACCTTTTTGTAATAAATTAATGAAATCGGGGTGTTTTTGAAAAGTTTAGATTGGTTGGAATTTTTCGGTCGTTACAACAAAACATTTTCATATCAAACCTGCTTATGAACTCACCAACATTATATATGTTGACCGTTTTCAAAATAACTTGTATTCTCAGGTAACAGATAAGCTGAAGAAAATTACCAAGTGTGTTAGGATGTTATGTTTTGTGACTCTCAAACAATTTATGCTATGGATTATGTAATGTAAACAATGTACTAGATGCGAACGATGATGGTTGTAATGTATTAATGCATAGGGATTTTTAAGTTATGTTTCATGTATATTCATTCTGATGATATTTCAATTTAAGTCACACGAACCCTCGGACATTTCTGTCATCTGGTTTGGGGGTGTGACAGGTTGGTATCAGAGCTCTGTTTATAGTGAACTGACATATCTAACCACACATTGATATGCAACTATAAACCCAAAGAGGGACTAAACAACTATGAACAAAACAAATAAAATATACAAATAAACACTCTTACTTATGCGACTTAGAAAAATGAACATAATAACAAATCAAAGAAGATGAATGGAAAAACTTGATGTTTCGGTTAAGCCAGGACTGTTTAGGGTTGTATTAGGGATAAATGTAGCCTGATCAACTACATTTCTTCGGAATACAACTATCACATGCCCTGGGGCGATCGCGATGGTCAGCAAACGTAAGGCATACCCTCTTGTTAAACAAGAATAGAACATCAACCCGACAATTTTTTTTACATATCTTAGGAGTAATAATAGTTATTTATATACCCTCTCGCAGACAGTATGGTCGACTTCCATCATCCTGGAGATCCGTATTTCCCTAACCAGGGAAATAACGGGTGGCTGGAAGAGGAGCCTGAAGAAGACCCTGAGGAGGAGTCTGAAGAGGAACCTAAAGCAGAAATCGAGGGCATACCTGCTAAGCCAGTGGTAGACTTGGAAGAAGAGGAGGCCGAAGGGGAGTCCGAGGAAGAACCCGATGACGACGAAAATGGTGATTCGGACGCGGAGTCCGAAGTCAACAAACCTACTGCATCTAAGTCCGTAGTTAGCTTGCTACGACATTTGTTACGGAGTCAAAATCCGTAGCTATGTCGCTACAGAATTTGCTACAAGATCATAGGTCATAGCTATTATACTATAATATAAAAACCATAAATATTATACAATATAATTTTCCAGTATGCAATTTTAAGTCACCATGGCTTATTTTTACAGAAAATGTATTGAAATGGAAATGAACCTGTAATGCTCATTTTTTTTTTATGATAAGTGATTCAAGAATCGAGTGTTAATTAAATTAATAATTATATAATTAAGGAGAATAATTTTATCGGTGATAAAAACGAATAAAAAAGATCCGTTAATATTAAGTGGCTAAATAATAAATGAAGAAAATAAATAATAATAATAATAATAATAATAATAATAATAATAATAATAATAATAATACTTAAGATGAAATAACATCCATGAATCAATAATGAAAGATAATGAAGAATTAAGGGCTAAAAGTGTCACAGTTGAAAACCTTCTGTGAAAATAAATTTGTTTTGAGGGTATTTTCCGTCATTATGGGAAAAATCAATGTCTAAATTGAAAAATCGAGGTTTTTCTTCGTTATACTCGATTGGATAAATTAGGGAGTATCGGGATTGGATTTTTGGCAGCTCACGATTTCAAGAAACACGTTTATAAGCCCTAATCGATCCAGGACCAAATTATGTGTGTGTTTTCATTTGCTAGTCGAGAAAAGGGTCAACATGAAGGACAGTTGCGATCGGAAGGAGGTTACGATCAGACTTGGTGTTACCGGAGGTGTTACTAGTAGGGAAAAGGGTGTCGGGAGGATTGTTCCAGTTTCATTCTAGCTATTGGGTAATTCTTCATCTCTTTTTCTCATCTCTTTTTCTTCTTTCCACCGTGAAACCACCAAGGACCGCCAATACTGGCATCCTCCTACCACCAGTGTGAGTCAGCTCCTGCCACCACAGGCCACCATGGGTTGGTGGTTGTGGTATTTTGGTCCAAGGAAGTCCTAGGCTAAGACATGAAATGAAGCTTTATACATTTTTATTATTATTTTGTTAAGCCCTAACTTTATACTCCATTAAGTCATGCATTAAGGCTTTTGAGTAAAGTTGTTTTGTATATTTTGGAAACCTCATATGTATTCAATAATTTTATTAAAAATGTTAAACTATAAACTTAACCATTAAGTCCTTAATAAAGCACCAAAAATGAATGAAAAGCTAAAATGACATATTTTTCCAATTATGTCCTTCAACTTCAAAAATCCGTTTGAGGCAATCCGAATATCTAAAAATTATGAGACCTACTTTTCTGTAATGATTAGTATGTCTAGTTTGTTCAAACTTTGAATCAATTTTCCAAATTCCAAACCCTTGAGGGGTAAAATAGTCAGTTTTCTCAGAAGGGTCTATGTTGTCACAGATTTCATGTGCTGTCTTCTAAAAATCATAATAAATTCCTCAAAACCTCAAATGCTAAAATTCCAAATCCTGTAGTTAGATATGGACGTCTAGTTTCCTGCATATAAAATTCTTGATTTAATTCCAAGTAGGATTCTACAGTTCATTAAAAGAATACTCAGTGGTCAGGAAAGCTGTAGAAATTATACATCAACTTGTGATGTGCATAATTAATTCTTCAAAACTCCAATTCATGAAAATTCAGAGGTTATGGTTAGATCATAATGTCTTGTATACCATGAATTTTTCCTATGATTTAAATCTTAACCCTCCTAGAGTAAAAGTTACCGCATTTTCATGTGAGTCTAGAAAGTAACAGCTGAAGTTGGCTAACTTGTAAAATTGATATAAAATCAACCGAAAATCGTTAGGATGAGATCCTTATATTCTCAGAAAGCTAAAAGAGGGAAATATATGAATATAATTTTATCAGAACCTAACTATGGATTTAAGGTTACGAATTTAGGTCCGAAACAGAACACTAAAACCAACGAAAAGTTAAAGTAATGCAAATGAAAGTATTTTAAAGTATATTTATGAAGCATAAGTTAAATAAGTGTTATAATTGTTATGTATTTAAGGCTGGGATGTTTTTGCTTCCGCTAATGTTTTATTTGAAATGATATTTTATATATATGGTTGGAAGTTTTTGATAACCTTAATTGTAGTTTTCACAGGGTAACGACCGACTTTATTTTACGAGGATTTAATATTATGTTTTTAAAAAAAAATTGATTCGTTACAGAACTCATCATCATGTGCCGATTTAAAGACAAATCTTGGAGACACCCGGAAAGTTATATTAAGCTGCACTTTCGACTTATGATCGAGATTCGGTAAGTGGCTTTTACTGGTTAATATTTTTTTAACATTTTATTTTCATTTGATCTAATAGAGGTCTAATTTAAGTATTATAGCATGTTACGTTCATTTTTATTTATGATTATTTTATGAAAACTATTATATCATCATAAAATATCCTTATAATATTGTATAAACTATATACTAATGCAAGTACTATAACATTGTAGGGTTTGTTTGTGTCTCGACATGTGGATTTGGCACTACTAGGAGAGGAAGTTCTTGAAAGCAAGTTGTTGTTGGAGGACATGATTGCAAGAAAAGAGTTTATGAGTTTGGATCATATGACAGGTCCATTTTTCTTGAAACTCTTCTCAAATATGCATTTCACTAGATAGTAGTTCGGAAAATCATCTCTATTCAAAGATCCAGAAACTAGAGGAAGCCATACATAAACAAAGGATAGAGTTGGGTGATGTGAAAAACATGGTCAATGATATGAGAATCACAAATAATTAATGATATAATTTTTATTGAATGCATGTTTAGGATTTCTAGTTGATTTTGACTATTAGATTAATTTGATTGGTGTAACGCCCCGGTTCATGGTACGTGAATTTATTATACTTTATTTATTATCTCTGGTATATTTTATTATATTAAAAAAATAGGGTGGGGTAATTAGGGCTAATTATGGACCCATTGTGCAATGGAATTGTTTTTGGGGTTAGAGGAGCTGTTATGTCAAACTTGAAGGGCCAAATGCTATGTTTTTGAAGCCTTATACCCCCCTTGATCGGACACCAACTTAGGGCAACCCATAATCATGTCTAAAAGGCCTATTAAGCCTCAAAATTTTGGCCTAACCCTATGAAGTTAAGGGGGTGCCGTTTTTCTTTGTGTAGTCGTGAGTGAGAGGGGAGAAAAGAAAGAACGGGAGTGGAGAAGAAGGGAGCATCGAAAGTGAAGGTTGGAAGGAGGCTACGACATCTTCATCAAAGGAGAAATCTTCACCACCACCACCACCGCCAAGGTGGTGACAATTACCACAATCTTATTCTCCTTCTTTCTCTTCTACCTTTAAACGAAAGTGAAGGTTGGAAGTCATGCAATCTTATTCTCCTTCTTTCTCTTCTACCTTTAAACAAAATCTTCACCACCACCACCACCACCAAGGTGGTGGCAGTCACCGCCAGCCACCACTACCACTATGGCAGTGGGTAGTGATGCTCCAAGATGTTTTGAGGGCTAAGTGGTGACATGGGTTGTTTTGGTCCCACACCTTAAACCCTAGTTGGTATTCTTCCCATGAGGGCATTGTACTTATTTTGATGTTTTATGTAAGAAATCTAAGGAAAAGGCATTGAGATTTTCATTGAATTCTATATCAATGAAGTACTCTACTGTTATGAACTCATTTTACTGATTATAAGCCTCATTGGATAGGTCTTAATGGGTTAAGAGGTCAAGTTAACCCTAAAAAGACAAAGCTGTGATTTCAGGATTTTACCCTAATATGTCCATATCTTTGAGAGATGATGTATCGATCATGCGAAAACCTTTTTAGTTGAAACCAAAAGCCATAGTTTCGTTTTTGAGTCCTATACATTTCATTAGTTTTGACCAAAGGCCATAAATGCCCGTAACTAGGGTGAAATCGACCATTTACCCATACAGATCCATAATGAACTGTTTTGCGAGGCAGTTTTGTAAAAATCTTCAAAAATTATAGAAAAAATCATACAGAGGTGTGAGAATACTACTTTTAAAGCTAATGACCTGTACTTAATGCATATAAAACAATTTTGAAAAATAAGGCGTTTAAGGGGGGTAAAACAGGTCCCGACCAATACTATAATTTCTATGTATAAATCTGAAAATAAATAAATAAATGACACTCAAGCCATTATACTTTTGAGATATCAAAGTACCATAACTTAACTCTTTTTGGTAATTATTAAGAATTTGAAGGTTAACCTGGTGTGAAGGGGTGTTTGTATTATTTGAAGGGTGTTTGACTACTGTTAGGTCGGGTGAGACTAGGAACTATATGGTTGATAGTTAAAGTAATACTTGTTGCATTACTTATGTTTGATGTACTTATTTGTTATGTGGAATGTATATGCATGATATGTTTGGGCTCGGCGGCTGAATACCGAGTCGATATGTTGGGGCTCGACGGCTGAATACCGAGCCGACTGACCAAAGGCCAATGTGCCAAGTCAGGGGGGCGAAGGCGGAAATGCCAAGTCCGTGGACTCGACGGCTGTAACGCCCGGGTTTCGGGGCTAAGCATTTTTAGACAATGTAATAGTCTAGGTCAACTATTTTAACTCTTTTTGAAGTAATAAAGATGAATTATTTGAATATTATGTGAATTATGTGAATTTATATGCTTATTACTTATTTATAAATGTGTAATAAATAAAGAATAAAAATAAGAGTCAAAATTAAAGTGTGAGATAAGCCTGTTATCTTTACATAAAGTTGTAGTGGTCGAAACAAGGATTCCAGGGATATAAAGAATGTCGAAATCCGAGTTATAACGAAGAAGTTATGACTCGTCGAAGTTTCACGACGGAACCGGCGCGACACCGGGAAGCGTAAATAGTGAATTTACGATAGAGCGACTTTTAGCCTTAGCGATCTAAATTAAAGTTGTAGAATATGTTAAACCGAGAGCGTCCATAAAAAGAACGCCCAAATCTGACTTCGTATGAGAAAGTTATGATTTTTCGAAGTTTCGGCTTAGCAGTGTACATCCCGAAGTTCGAGTATTAGATCGAGCGGTTTTTAGCCGACACAACCTAAACGAGAACCGAAGATCTCGGTATTAGTAGCGTAACAATAAAAAGACAGACGAAAATGGACATCGGATGAAGAAGTTATGAGATTTTAACAGACCAATCATGTCCCGGCCTGTTAAAAATATAACTTTAAAAATAAAGTCAAAATTAGCCGACGGAGTCTAAACGAAAGCTGCAAAGTACGTCTCCACCTACGCGTGGATATAAATAACGTCAAAAATGGAGTTCGTATGAACGAGTTATAAATTATAATAGCATATTTACATATTAAAATAAAGTATAAATCATATATACGTACACACACACACACACACACACACACACACACACATATATATATATATATATATATATATATATATATACATATGTATATATCATTAGAAAGGTATCGACGATGTGGTCATTATAAGACTAATGTTGAGTTCTTTCGACATTAATTTAGTACAAATATCGTTAAATCTATTTAAAATAGTATTATAAGGGGGTGTTTAGTTGTTTATATAACTATAAGTTCATTAAGTAATTATGGATGGTAGTTTTTGAAAATTCAATTAGTATAAATAAGAGCCTCTAGCTCTCATATTTCTTGCACCATTCTCTTGATTCAAAAGTCTTTCTCTTCTTATCCCCCGAGTATTTCGGTCCCTCGTGATTCGACTTCTCTTTCTGTAGTTTTAGTATAGTAAGGTGAGCGCTAAAGCGCTGCACGAGTCTTTCTTAGAAAGATTCAGCGACGAAGTTCTGCCCCTGCGGAGCTCGACTCCTAACTAAAATCCCCTTGTAAGTAAGTTACGCTTACCCTATTTTAAATATAGTCTATATTTAAAATTAGTATTGTTATTATGAACTTATAATAAATATTTGAGCTATTATTATGACTTATATAAGTGTCGTTATAATATCTTTTTAACTACTCGCAGTACGGGGAATCTAGTTTAAATGGCCGCATAGGGTTGTTGGATTTCAGAAGTGCTATATGCCAAAATGGTCCTGCCCTCCGGTGTTTTATGTCTGGCTCCTGTCTGTACATAGTGGTTGCAAAGTATTGTTTAAACGCTTATATAATAATAATCATAATAATAATAATAATAATAATAATAATAATAATAATAATAATAATAATTAGTAACGGTAAATATTAGACTAAAATCTAGTGGTAATAATACTAGGTTTCGTCGAAGGAAATTATTTTAAAGTAAACGAAGCGCTGTCTGAGTACCAAGTCACCGCCTTATCAAGTGAGTGCATAGTTACTTTCAGCTTACACATAGATATGAAGTATTTTATATAAATTACGTGTTGTGTGTGCATATTATCTGTATACTTTCTATCTATGTTGGATGAACAATTTTATACATGTTTTAAATGATTTAAATTGTATATGTATTTTCTATCTACAAAATATGTTGGGTAAACATGGGTAGATGTAATAGCTGTTGTGTGACAAAATAAAATGATGAGAGGCCTCGTTATAGATGTTATTAATGATCCAGTCATCTAGCGGAGTATAGATGACGACCACGGACTATTCTAGACAGTCCAGTGGAACACTAGCAGGCTCGCAACCTATAGGTGTTTATTTAAACTGCGTGTTTATTTGAACTGTGTGCTCACCAGGTGTACCCCATCCCCCACATGGTTGCCTTAAGGACATTTATTTCTGAGGAATCCCCTTAGCAGTAGCGTCCATCCCGATGATATTCCTTAGGCTACGTCCCTTATGATAGGTGTTTAGGGACGTAATGAGAGGATAACGGGAATGGATAATCGAGTTATTGTTGATTGATGAAATTAATAAACTTATTTATTATGGGTTGAAAACCCTATGTGCTCACCAGGCTCCCAAGCCTGGCCCACTCAGTTTCTTGTATTACAGGTAGTGGCGCATGAGCATAGATAAGATGTCTTGGGATGAGAGATTAAGGGATTTTAGGCCTGTAAATACGGAATAATGTAGTAAAGCCTATGTTGTATTGTTTATGCTTATGATCTGTATCGAACATGACATCCCGATTCTTTTTAATGAAATACATTTCTATGGAAATGCTTTTGATAAATCTTTATCATATTTTGTTTTGGGACAAATTCCGCAACACTTTTATTTAAAATGTTACTCTGATTTTCAAACAAAGCAGAAACAAAATCGGTCTTTTCTGGCCGTGAAAATGGGGATGCCACAACGGCTAAATACCAAGTCTTTATATGGGTGTTGTTTGGGATTTGTTCCCAAATAGACACGGGATATATGATATTAATGTTTCTATGTTATATGGATGTTTGCATATTTTGTTAGTGGCATGATAAGTAGGAGTAGGGTGTAATATTTCTAATGTTATGTTGCGTTGGAAGTCACTAAACTTTGTGCTTACCCTTTTATTCTATAAATGATTATTATAGGTACATCAAGTACCAACAAGGGTAAGGGTTCGACTTAACTGTACACTGACGCGGTTGAAGATTTGGTCCGTGTCATAAATGTTATTACATATTTTAAGGCTTTTATTATTCTATTATAACTGAGTTTCAAACAAATGGATTTATCTAAAGTATGTTTGGAATTACTAAATTGGGGATTTGAATTTTATAAATTGGTTAAGTTATATTATGGACGGATGTTTTTTTTTTTACAAAATAAATGTTTCGAAAAGTTTAAATTTATTGGAAAATTTTGGGATATTATAATTGGTGTTTTGGACAAAGTGAAATTTTGTTTGATGATAAACTATGTTTTTATCAAGAGTTTATGTAATTTCTTTTACTGTTTAATACAATTTCATAATGTTGATTTTGTTATTAATTTGCTTTGGAAAAAGTCTAGTCATTTTTGTATTTATTTTAATTAATTCTATCACATTTTTGTAGTTGAATTGTTATGGATGTTGCTATGAAACATATTCCGTCGCATTTTTTTTTGCAACAAAAGTAGGTTGTGGTAAATTTACTACAATACATTTGATACATCGTAGTAAATTCACTATGAAATGTTTGCTACAATATTACCCATAGTTGATTTGCTACGAAAATTAGCTACGGGGCTAGTTTGTAGTTAATTTGTAACAAAATTAGGTCATAGTAAATTTACTACGGAGTACTAGCTACGCCATTACCCATAGTGGATTTGCTACAGAAACTAGCTACGAATTTAGTTTGTAGTTAATTTGCGACAGATTTACTACAGATCGGGGCGTAGTTAATTCACTATGGACATGCTACGAAAATAAATTGTAGTTAATTTGCTACGTTGTTGCTACGGATGTAGTCCATAGCAAGTTTTCTACGAAATAAGTCTGTTGTAAATACCGTTGCGAAGGTGCTACGGATTCTGTAAAGAACCTTTACTAACGAAGAATTTGTCTACATAATGAATCTGTAACAAATTCCGTCGCTAATCCATTTTAACTACGGAATATCATGTTTTAGCTACAGAATTTTTCCATCGGAATATCAGGAAGGGTTTTAAACCTAGGTTAAGGCGAAGTAGTTCAAGACCTGACTATTGACACCGGTACGTTCCTACTCAACAACACCAACGCATGCATTATGTTTGATAGTCGGGCAGAGCAAAGCCAAATTAGTCATAAATTTAAAAACTTACTAAATCAACCACCTCAGAAGCTCAACGAAGCCTTTACGGTGGAAATGGCTAATGGGAAAAACTAAATCTACTCAAGATATCTCTGTAGGGTGCGCGTTAACAACTAAACAACTACTTTTTCCAAATAGATTCGATGCTAGTAAATATTTGTAATTTTGATATGATCATTGGCATGAATTGATTAAGCCCCATCATGCTGATGCTATGTGTCGCGAGAAGGCCGTTTGCCTTCACCTCCCTAATCACGAAACTCTAATAATCTATGGTGATAAACCTGGCGCCAATCCTCGTCTTATCTCGTGCATCAAGGCACAGAAGTGCCTGCATCAGAAGAACTACGTTTTTCCTCGCTCATGTTGTGGACAAGACCAAGGAAGAAGTGAGCATACAAGGTATTCCAGTAGCATGCGATTTTCCGGATGTATTTCCCGAAGAACTTTCGGGAATACCCCAGAAAAAATCAGGTCGAATTTCGAATCGACCTCATACCGGGAACCACATCAATTGCCAATTCACCCTATAGGTTGGCTCCTGCGGAGATGCGGGAATTGTCAAGCCAATTAAGCAAACTCTTGAGCAAAGGATTCATCAGACCCGGCTTCTCGCCATGGGAAGCTCCGATTCTTTTCATTAAGAAGAAAGACGGATCCTTTAGGATGTGTATCAACTATAGAGAGCTAAATAAACTCACTATCAAGAATCGCTACCTACTCCCTCGGATTGACGACCTATTTGACCAGCTCCAAGGAGCTAATTACTCTCCAAATAAATCTAAGATCCGGTTATCATTAGCTCCGAATCCGAGAAGAGGACATTCCAACAACTGTTTTCCGAACTCGATACGTCTATTTTCGAATTCATTGTGACGCTTTTCGCTCTAACAAATACCCTGCAGTATTCATGGACCCCACGATACATTGGTCCATTCGAGATTCTTGTCTGAATCGGTCCAGTGGCCTATAGGCTGCAACTACCTGCTGAACATAGCAGTTACACCCCGTGTTCCATGTTTCCAATTTAAAGAAGTGCTTATCCGATGAAACGCTCGTCATCCCATTGGAAGAAATCGAAATCAACAAGAATGTCCTGTTCATCGAGGAACCAGTTGAAATCATGGAGAGGGAAGTGAAGCGTACTAAGCAAAGTCGCATTCCGATTGTGAAAGTTCGGTGGAACGCAAAACGTGGGTCGGAATTCACATGGGAACGCGAAGAACAGATGAAACAAAAGTACCCTCACCTATTCTTGAATTCTCAGACCTAGTTTCAAAAGAATTTCGGGACAAAATTCCCTCTAAGGGGGGGATGATGTCACAACTAGAAATTCTAAGGTTTTGTAAACATTAACAAGAGTAACATTTGTGACTAAAACTTGAAAACATGCATGATGTTTATTCAATGAAAAAAAAATTCCATCAAACACTCTACGCAGACACTACAAATGGTCGACAAAAGAGTCGAAACCCTAAAAATCTCGGTTTAAGTCCATTATGGACTAGGATTTCCTTATTGGGCCTAATGGGCCAATAAGCTTCCAATTTGACTATTTTGGGCTTAGGAACCTTAAATGGGCCCTAATTGGACCCACATTAATAAACTTAATATTTTAGGCCATAATAGGCCTAAAATGAAATGGTTTACCCTAATGGGCCTTATTGGGCAATAACTAGCCAAATTTGATTACTATGGGCCATATAAACCTATTCTTTTAAGTCATTTGGGCCGTGAGACACCCTAGAGGCCCAATGGGCCGAAAAAATTTATTTGGGCCTCATAAATTCGAGCATGGGCCCAAAATGACTCCTTTTCCCTCTCTTTTAGCCCAACTCGGCCCAATGAAAAAAAATGTGGAATTATGGGAGGAAGACACATCATTTTTACTTCATGGATATCCATGCTTGATTTCTCTCCTCCCCATGCATCCATCACTTCACCTATTTCTCTTCCCTTCTCCTTCTTCTTCTTGGTCGTAAGCCTCAAACACACACACACTCTTCCAAAATTCTCTCCTCACCCTCCCAAAGATCATCATTCATCATCTTCCAAAAATCTAGAAAATTTTGCTAGAGCCTTGAGGATCTCTATCAAGTCATTCCAATATTTAGTAAGTTTTTTTCAAAATACAAGCATCTTCTTTCCTCTTACATGAAAAACTCTTTCTTACATAGTTTTATTCCATGATCACACCTTTAAAGCTTCATAAGCTCGAGATCCATTCCAAGGTGTTGCTAGGATCAAAAACTATATCATCTTCTTCTATTTCTTCTAAAAACCAAATCCACAAAACCTCAAGGTGAGTTCACACCCCCTTTTTTTTTCGGTTTTTACTTATTTTTTTTTGGGGGGGGGGGAATACAAGTACTATGTGATGATCTATGTGTGTTTGCATCTTATGTGTGATTTCCTTAGTTTTTGGTTGTAATAATGTGTAATACTTGTGTTATTTCGAGATCTATAGCAAGAAGGGTGAAAGAATCATAAACAAAAACATAATAAACAACATACATCATAGATCTAAGGTTCCTTAAGTTTATAATGTGAAAAACAAAACCAAAAGAATTTTACAAGTGTCATTTTTGCAAAAATAACAAAGATTGGGTATAAATTGTAAATTGTCGGTTTTATGAGGGCTATAAGTTGTTTATTTGTATAAAAGCTGATTTATATGAAAATAAAACTTTTCAAGGGTCAAAAACATAAATTTTAGCTTAATGGGCTTAAAATTGGGCCTAATGGGGTTTGGGCCGAAAGTTGTCAAAAAATGAGGTTTTTAGGGGCTGAATTGGAAAATTTAACAAACTATGCGTCTAAAATGTAAATAAACTTTTTTCAGGTGTTAAAAATGAGTTTATTACAAAATTAGGACTAAAATTGCAAAGTTTTTGAATTTGGGGTCGAAACTGTAAAACTTACGGAATTTGGGCCAAAAATGTGAACTTTTTACAAATAAAGGCTAGAACTGACAAATGCAATAGTTTTGGGCTAAAATTTCTATTCAAATAAAGTTTAGGTGGAAAATGTCAAGAAAAATGGTTTAAGGACCAAAAATATAACTTTTCATGAAAAGGGATTAAAAGTTCCATTTTTATAGAAAAAGGGACCACAATGATCAACCTAAATGTTTTGGGCCAAATAAACAACTATAAATGTTTGGGTTAAAAATACCAAGTTTATAATGCATGATTTTATAGATATACATATATATAACTAAAGCTTCGTTATAATTCGAACGATTAACTTATTTCTTTTCAAACATTGTGAATAAACATTTAGTAGACAACAAAGATATCAATAATACTACCTTAAACTCGATAAAACATAAACGATTCAATGGTTGGACTCAAAACCTTCTTTCGTGTTATTGGGCCTTTGTGGCCCAATATCATGATTTTTGGGCGCAACATAAATATACATTTTTATTGGGCCTCAGGTGACCCAATTACATGCCTAATGAACCCTCAATGGCTTTTACGTGCTATTGGGCCGTAGTGGCCCATTTTCATTGCTAGTAAGGTCCAAATAAATCATATGCGTAATGGGCGAACGATTCTTTCACATACTCGACAACCTTTAATAACATACGTGATTAGTGGGCCCCCGTAGTCCTCTTCTCTTCGTCTGTTAGGCTTATCTTCTATTTAAGTAAACAAAGATCAGGTCGTTAAACAAGGTTATTCAATTTCATTTGGATTTAGTGAGTAATAACGGGCGACACCAATAAGTTTCGATCGTAGTCTGTAGTTATAATCAAAGTCTCCTGGAGGGAGTGCGAGAGTTTGTGTATAGATCTATACGGGGTGACTCCCCCACACCTAAGTTGTTCGCTACAGTTAGACTAGGTCAGTCTAGGGTGACAAAATCTTAATTTCAATACCGGCATTCGCAAGAATGCCAAGACAGACGAACTAGTCATTATTATGCATGGTTATAACGACTCACATAGAGATCCAATACCATCAAAGTAATCATGGGAAATCATATTCATTCGTTGTGATGATACAATAATACAAAACGAACATCCTGTTTTATCGGAAAACATCGGGTTTTCCGAGGAAACAACATTATTCACTTGCACTTTCAATACAAGAATTCATTATGAGAAACATATCACTTTTACACGTTTTGAAATCATTCACGCATGTACTTATGGATCATCACACCTATTTTGTAAACAATTGTCTTTTCAGAAAATATTGGATTTTCTAGGTTTTACACACTACACAAAACATTTTCATATCAAACCAGCATATGAACTCACCAACATTATATATGTTGACCATTTTCAAAATAACTTGTATTCTCAGGTAACAGATAAGCTAAAGAAAATTACCAAGTGTGTTAGGATGTTATGTTTTGTGACTCTCAAACAATTTGTGCTATGGATTATGTAATGTAAACAATGTACTAGATGCGAACGATGACGTTTGTAATGTATTAATGCATAAGGATGTTTATGTTATGTTTCATGTATATTCATTGTGATGATATTTCAATTTAAGTCCCATGAGCCCTCGGTCGTTTCCGTCGTTTGGTTCGGGGGTGTGACAGTTGCCGCCCGTATGGCTCGTTACTACCGCTCCTGTCAACATCCACCACCCCGATGGAGGTTACAGTGTGCATTCCAGCTCCGGTGTCATAGGTATGTATGTATATTATGGTGTTGTGGTTTGTTGTGTGGGTGTATCTCGACCGGAAAATCATGAGATGCCATCACCACCACCGTGAGGTGGTGGCTGCCACCGTGTACCACCGTCGAGCACCACAAGGATGGTTTTGCGTGAGTGTATGTGTGTGTTATATTGTGTGTGTGTGTGTTATTCTGGATATTGTTGTACAATTGTAATTAGTGGCCAGAATAATCAAGGAATTCCATAACCACCACCGTGAGGTGGTGGCCGCCGCCGCGAGCCTCCATTGACCACCATCACTCGAGGTGGTAGAGGGGGTGTGCCCAACTTTATTAATAATTAATTAATCTAAAAACTTAACAAATGGATTAATTGGAAACCCTAATTAGGGTTAAGAAAACCCTAATTTGGCATGCGCCTTGCGTTGGGCCATTCTATTGGGCTTTGGTGATTGGGCTACTGATGGACCGTCCAAGAACAAGCATATGGACTAGAATATTTGGATGGGCTTTAGGGTAAGGCCCATGTGAGGGGTTTGGGCCCAATTTGGAAAATTAGGCCATAGATGGGGCATATTTGGGCCTTTATGATTATGAGATATTGGACCATTAGAATACCAAGTGTTGGACCAAGAATAAATAGTTGGGCCTTAGGGTAAGACTAAGTAGGGGTTTGGTCCTAATTTGGAAAATTGGGTCATATGTTGGGCTTTGGTTCATTATTAGACTTTTGTGCCTTTAGATTAGGCATTGGGCTTGAATTAAGCTAAGTTGGGGGTAAAGTAGTCTTTTACCCCTAGCATGGATTCATGGTTATGTATTGAAACCCAATTATTAATTGTGTGTTATTTTGATGTTTGACAGTTTGAGAATCTATCATCCAACAACTAGAGTTTTGTATGCGGGACTTCAGCAGTGTAGGAACGGGTCTAAGACACCAATGTCGGCCCGTTTATCTATGTTAGCATCTGTCGGACTTAGGTCCAATGTCGGGGTTAGCCCGATGTAGATTATATGTTTCTGGGCTTCGGTTCGATGTCGGTTAAGCCCCCGAGGAATGTTTGTATGTTTGATGTCTTTGTGATTCTTTCATGTGTTTTTTATATGTTCTGGATTTCGGTCCGATGGCGAGGCAAGCTCGAGGAATGTTTAGCTTATATGTTATGTGTTATGTGTTCCGGACTTCAGTCCGATGCCGAGGCAAGCCCGAGGAATGTTCATTGATTATGTTATGTGTTTATGATATATGCTTGTTGGTATGTTATAAGCATACCGGACTTCGGTGCGATGCTGGGCGGGGCCTGATGTCGGACGCTGTCTGATGCCGGGCGGGGCCCAATGTCGGACGCTGTCTAATGCCGGACGGGGCCCGATGTCAGGTAAGTCGATGTCGGGCGGGGCCCGATAGTGGTCTAGTCCCAAGTTTTGTTTATGCTATGTGTTTATGTTATATGCATTGCTGATATTTTTATATGTATACTGAATTTCGGTCCCATGTCGGGCGGGGCCCGATGCCGGGAGGGGCTCAATGTAGCGGGCAAGGCGCAATGTATGGTACAATGTGATTATGTGTATTGTATGTGGTAGTTTTTAGGAGAGTCACTAAGCTTCATGCTTATAGTTTTCATTTTTGGTTTCAGGTACTTTCAGTAGCAAAGGGAAGAGCTCGGGATGATTACAGTGCACACACCATTTGTTCAGCTTGGGATGTTTATACTCTTTTATATATTTGATAGATGTTATGATATTCTTTAGATACATTATTTATGATTTTTATATGTTGAATGATTATTATGGTTTTATTAATGATTTAAATGAAATTTTTAGATTGTATTTTTGGGATGTTTCAGGTATGATGATAAAAGTGATGGTTTGGGCCTTTAATGAATAAAGGGTTTTAGTTTGATGTGTTTTATGTCAAAAGTAATTAGATAGGGATGTAGAGCTCTTCAATAACTTTCCATGGATATAAAGATCATCGAAATCAGAGTTGAAACGAAGAATTTACGAGCTTTAGAAGTTAGTGTTGGATTAGGTGTCTAAGCCCATAACTATAATTGGTATGTACTTGACCCGAGAGTAGCATGGTCCATTTCGGGTTGCCTTCACCAGAACAGTTTGACAGGATGGATATTTGAGAAAGAGGTTATTTATGATTTATTAATATATTATAAGTATAATATACTAGGAAATCATATTATTTAATTAATATTGGTCAAGAATTAATTTGGAATTAATTTAGTGATCAAAAGAGATTAATGAAATTAAGGGGACTGATTAAGTAAATCATTAATACATATAGTTTGGGCCAATGATCGATGATTGATTAGTGATGGACTAAGTTTATGCGAGAGTCCATGAAGTGTTAGTCCATAAGGTTTATCATATGGATTAATGGATTAAAGGCCCAAGGAATGAATTAGGGTTTACATGTTGAAACCCTAGGAATTCCACACTAGAAAAGTAACCCCTTAGCTCAAATTCACTACCCCAAGGGTTCTAAGAGAACCCTGGACGATTTTGGTGGTTCTAGCCTCTCTCTAAAAGTCCTCCATTTGTTCATGGTGTTTTTGACTTGTTTGAGGCATCACACTTGAGGTGCTAAGCTCTTGAAAGGCCAACAAGTACAAGCTACAACTAAGAGGTATTCTTCTAACTGGTTTTATGATTCATGTACCATATTTGTATGCTATATAGGTTTCATGCTTTGGATAATTTTTGTTTCATGTATAGATAGAGAAAACTTAGATCCAAAATATTAGGGTTGTATGTGCACCATAGAAGTGTTATTGTACTTAAACCCCAACAGTGATATCAGAGCCAGGGTGTTTTCTGTTATATTGATGTATTGGTTAGTTGTTCAAAGCAAGAAAAATCATTTTTTTGGAATCTGCATGATCACCATGACGTGGTCAAAGGTACCACGACGTGATGACTGTTCGGTGGTTAATTTTTTTCAGTTTTTTTTGCCAAGTTTTGGATTAGAATCATTACTACAAACTGTTTTCACTATTAAAAAATTGTTCTTGTGATAAGGTAAAGATTTCCATCATCCAAAATTAAAAAGACAATTATCAAAATTTAAGATAATATTTTGATTATATGATAATTTGACTTTTTGTATTATTCTTGCAATAAGAGTTAAATTAGGTTAATTTGGTAAATGATAAGTTATATGATAATTGTATTAGTTTAAATTTTGATCTAAGTGTTTCATGAAGAGATTCATAACTTGTCCTCAAGTTATGAAATAAGAAAAGTTTCATTCATGAAACTTTAAACTCTTTAAGTTATGGAATTGCAAAGGTCTTGAAGAGTTTCATAACTTGTTCTCAAGTTATGGAACGTGGAAAGTCTCATTCATTAACTCCATAAGTTATGGATTCCAAAAGTTTTGAAGAGTTTCAATTACCCTCAAGTTTTTTGGAATTTGAAAAGTTTAATTAAAAAGTTTTAATTTGAAAATATTGAATTCTAAAACATCTAGTAATGGAAAGGTTTCAAAAGGTGCAACTCTTGGGTTCATAACTAAAAAAATTAATTAAATAGTTTTAATTTTAAATTTTTATATTTAGAACCTTGATGTTTTTTTGAATAGTTCAATTACACCTTATGGACTTTATTAAATTGATTAAAGTGTTTGATTAAAAGAGAATTAATAATTCCATAAGGATATGGTTTAAGTTTAATTAAATTAAAAGTTTAGTTTATTAATAGATTAAACCACAAAGTACTTTAAATGTGTAAAATACACCCTTATACTATATACAATTAAAAGTTTAATATATTATATATGTATAAGTTAAAAGTCATTCTTACCGTTAGTAGGCATCATTCACGAAGCTAGTCTGTAAGGGGTGTTTAAGGAAATTGCCTATAAAATGGCGATTGAATGGGTATCCACTCCTACCCACCGCACTCTTGACTAGTGCAGGGTCGTTAGCCGAACGGGTTTGACAGAACATTTAAATCCTCATTAAACGTATGATGAAATATTAAGTAATTAAACCTTTTATAAACTCTTAATCTTAGTTACTTTGGAAAAATGTGAATTTGATGCTAACCCGTGAAATTGCACATTGCACCTTATTAGTCATTAGTGGAGCGTGTGTGGTTAACCGGCACACTAATATGGGACTATTGAAGGATGACAATGGGTAGCTCATAGTTTGTCATAGATCAATGGAGCGTGTGTGGTTAACCGGCACATTGATTAGGTGATAATTGACTTCGAGAGTACCAAACTAATTTGCATGGTTATTCACACCTTGTTTGTGATCCTCGGTATCCCAGTCACAAACTTGAAGGGCATAATCGAGATTAAACATCTTATTGAAAAAGTTCAATGAATCTCAAAGAATCTAGGAATTTCAATTCATTTAAAACCTAATGCTCTTTTTCGTTTTTCATGATGGAAATTGGTAAATCGTCAATTACCTACCTTCAAATATTTTACAATTGGATTACAACATCCCTCTTCCAAATTGTAGAATATTGTGTTGGGTCATTGCCTTAATATTTCAATTTGGGTGTTATATTAAGGACTTAAATCAACTAACTTGAAATTATCCCCTTATAGATGTCTAGTTCTGACAACTATGGGCTTCCCAAATCTTTTGGAGAAATCTTTCCTCATGAAGATTATGTTCCCATAAATCATACTTCACTTCCTCCACCTCCTCCAATAGTTCTTTCTAACCTACATGTCCGTTGACTTGAAAAGTTCAAGGTCACTCAAACCTTATTGGCAAGCAAACACCAAAATGGAAGGTGTGTGTGCACATGTCTTGGAGATGAAGTCACACATTGACAAGTTGGGAATGTTGGGTGTCGTTTTCCCGAGGAAGTTGGCTGTTGACTTGGTTCTTCAATCACTTCCTAGGTCATATAGTGAGTTTATTAAAGACTACTATGTGACATATCACGACGTGACCCTTATTGATCTTACCTATTTGCTAATTCCTGCTGAATTAGTAATGATTTGGAGCATTGGTAAAGCAAATGTGATTGGAAGATCTACTTCCCAAATTTCCATGGACATTGACAATGGTGACATTGGAAGTCCAGAAAAGCTTTCTCTTCCCAATGGAAAGGCCAAGGTCAAACAGTTTGACCAAATGGTAAAGAGAAAGGCTAAGTCTAAGATTGTCCCATGTGTCAGTCCGAAAGAGTCTGTTTGTTTCTATTTCCAAGAGAATGGGCATTGGTTGCAAAGCTGCCCCGACTACCTGAGAGATCTAAGAGATGGTAAAGTCAAAATGTATGACTCTGCTTCAGATAAGTTCACTATTTAACTCTATTAAGTTCCTACTTATAGATTCTTAATACATGATGTGATGAGATCACATTTTAATGTTTTGTAGGATCGAAGAAGAGAAAGGAATCTTAAAGAAAGTGCAGGCTGAGTCTGATCGCAAAGAGATGGATTTCGATCGCATGATTCGATTATCAGAATTTTGAGTTGCTGATTAGGAGTTATGATAGATTGCTTAAGAACATTTAGAGACATAGTTTTCGTATGTATTTGCATTTTAAGGACAAGTTTTCTGCATTTTATAATAAAGAAAAATTTTGATTTTATCTTATATTTCCTTGAAATTGCATTTGTGAAAATTGATGTTTGTATGTTTCTATTTTTAGCAATATGGATTTGATTCTTTCGTTAGTGGTAGTGTCTAAATTTACCAAATAAGGAAAGATTCTCATCACCAAAGTTTCAATTGGACAAAAACTTGGAATCATGCAAGTTATATTGTATGATGAATGAGAACCTTCATCTTTGGGAAATTAAGACTAATTCCTTGTTCACATATGTATGTGAGTCAAGTGAAGGACTAGGGGATCTAGTACAAATTGTTGTGCACTGGTCCAGGTCCACCACAAAGAACGATAAGACTATTCGTCATGATTTACTAAAGTTAGTAAATATGGTTATACTTACAAGATTAAGTGTAATTTTGAATCATTGAAAAAGTTTCAATGTATAGCAGAACGAATAAGATGAATCAATTAGGCAAAAAGATAAAACGTTTCTCCAATCTGAAAGGAAAGGAGAGTACTTTAGTATTTTGTTTTATGATCATCTCAATGATTATGAAAACCATATCACAATTGATCCTCTAAGGACACCTTAGTGCACTTGTATGACTGAGAAGAGGAATCGGGAATTGTTAATGGTTAAATCAAGAAGATGAGTCACACTTCGTTCCAAAATCAAGTCTTAGAGTCATACTCCAAGATTGTACATTGACTGACATATCTTAAGTAGGTTTATAACACATTTAGAATTGGTAGTTGTGATGTCTTTAAGACAAAGACCAGCTAAGACCAATTATATGAGTTTTTCCTTGATAATAATCCACACTAACTCTTGAATATTTGTTTGTCAAGGAATCTTTCTTGACAAGAGAATCTTATGTGTCAAGATATCAAAGGGAGTCTTAAAATACCTTGAAAAACTTCAAGAACTAATCAAGAATAAACCTATTGTTTATTGCTAGCATGTGACTTGAGGTTTGTAACCTATCGTGTTGACATATTCTTGTTTTTGTGCCCATTCCAGTTAAAGTTGACTTTGCATGTGAGTTCTATGAGTTCTCAATTGGTTGCATAAGGCAAAGCACCATGATCAGTGAAAGTTCATTAATCAGTAAGAGTGAGCTGCTTAACAACTTGGAAGACATGGTAGGCCCTTGTGCTGCCAAGTGGCAAGAAATTAAGATTGAACAAGTTCAGGCCATATGAGGTTGAATCTGCCATAGACCTTATCTAATGATAATGGTTGGAAATGACAGTTTCACATTGATAGGAACACATACACCATAAAATCTAAGTGTCATAAGGTTTTTCTCCAATTCATGAAAATGATTGTGAGGAAACGCTTTCACTAAGTAGATTGTAAGGAGATAGCAGTTGTGTTAATTGCGTTCTAAATTTTGATTATGATTACGGAATCCCTCATCATAGTTCGAATTGTGAGAAATGGCAAATAGTTTGAACATTCAGAACTTACTGCTGTAAGTTCTGAAATAGTTTAGAAACACATATGAGTTATCTAAGGTAAGGTGTATGAGTTTGAGAAGCCTAGATAAATTCTTATCGAAGAATCTCGTATCAGAAATCTGAACTTTGATAAGAAAGTCAATAAGTATTGATTTCTAGCAGTCCAATTGATTTCTGAGTACATGTCAAAGCTAGTGGGAGCATAAGTGTTATGCTAGTAAGAATATAATTATCATGATAGTGGGAGCATGATTATTATGTGATGTGTTGCAAGTTATCAATACTAGTTATAGGAAACAAAGTTTACAAATTTGCAAAGTTGCAAAATTTGAAAAGTTGTTTCGTTATAGTAAGGGAGAGGATACTTATACTTTATTTCGAATCTAAAAGTTTAGATTGAAGTCTTAATCAAACTTATTCATTGATATATATGAATACTATGTGAAATATTTCAACATTTGAAATTCTATATATAGAAATATTATTGCAAAAGACTGGTCAAGTATCATGTCCTTATGTAAGACATTATGAATCGTGTCTCATATGCTTCGGATATAGGATCGATTGCGTATGCTATAATATTCATGTGTTCTAATTTTCCAAATGCCTAGGGCATTAAGAGGGAAAAAGGACTAGAACCGAATATGACTAAAGTTATTAAACAACTGTCAAGTACGATCTGAGGTTCTCTATGGATTGGTTGCTTAAGGAAAGTTGGAAGTATAGTAATGAATGGACCGTATTGATACAATTCTGAATAGATATGATTCTATTAAGAATGGATAGTCATATGGAAATTATGGAAAAGTTTCCATAATGGGAGTTGGATATCAAGAATCTATGAGTAAGTTAGAAACTTTTATGCAAGAAGGATGTTCAAAGGAATGTGCTTTGAATATGAGACTTCATGGAATTGTCTTGTAACAATATTCACTGGAAATTTTTGTAATTGGCAAAGTCTTTGTGACTTGTGTACATAGTCATTACAAAAGGATCATTGCATATAAGCTTAGAATCTAACAGATTACAGTAAGTGGCAAGGACTTGGTATTCTTACACTTACGATAAGGATTTGGAATTGTGAAATGAGTGTCATTGGAAATGTTTACAATTGATCTATTTCACAAAGTAAGCACCATAGGTAAACATAGTATGCATGCTTGTAGCATGGGATGACTATTGTTTTAATTCAAGTATTAAGTTGATCAGTCGAAACATTATACAATGAATAATATGTAATCGATATGGTGATTAAATAAAAGGTGTTTTATTTATATTCAAAAGTTTTGAGACCATATTGGATTCGATTATTCTTGTGTGTCAGTTCGCATGTTTTGACTTCCCGAATAATAAGATTATTCAAACATCCACAGTCAATCATACTTTGGAAGTAGGTAATGAGGTAAGACTGTCATGAATTCGTGTGTAGATTGTCTAAAGTGTTAGACATAGCACAAGTTTGTTGCATTGTTCATGAGTACTCCTATAATAAGATTTGAGTATTGGATTAAATCCATGCTCATCTGAATCACTTCATGGATTTTATCACGGTTGATTGTGAGACGATAATATCTTATATTCTTGAAATAGAGAGATATGAGTTGCAGTTTACAAGTCGGTTGCACATTGATGATATTTAAACGCACCAGTAACTTGGTGTTATATAATGTATTGTTATGTGTGATTTGATGAGTAAATAGAGAAAGCATATGAGTCGAATTTTATCCATTCCTTTTACCCTAAGAAGGATAAAAGCGATATCTGTGGGCCCCTTGATGATTTACTGATGACAACCCTAAGTGCTTGGCCAAGCCTGGACTGATTTGATTTTTTCAATTAGTCAGTCGTCATAAATTGGAAATCGGGAAACAACACATGGACAGAGAGAATGATTATAATCCATGTCTCATGTTCATACAATATCTAGAATGGAGGAATATATGATCCCTTATCAAATGGACACGTCATTGACTAGGTCAGAGTTCGACAACAACTTTTGGGAGCTACGATTGCTAGTCAGGTTTTGAAGTCGCACTTGGAGTTATAGTTATTAAACTTATCCAAGTGGGAGACTGTTGGATTAGGTGTCTAAGTCCATAAATATAATTGGTATGTACTTGACCTGAGAGTAGCATGGTCCATTTTGGGTTGCCTTCACCAGAACAATTTGATAGGATGGATATTTGAGAAAGAGGTTATTTATGGTTTATTAATATATTGTAAGTATAATATATTGAGAAATCATATTATTTAATTAATATTAGTCAAGAATTAATTTTGAATTAATTTAGTGATCAAAAGAGATTAATTAAATTAAAGGGACTGATTAAGTAAATCAGTAATACATATAATTTGGGCGAATGATCCACGATTGATTAGTGATGAACTAAGTTTATGTGAGAGTCCATGAAGTGTTTGTCCATAAAGCTTATCATATGGATTATCGGTCTAAAGGCCCAAGGAATGAATTAGGGTTTACAAGTTGAAACCCTAGGAATTCCATGGGTGTTCGGCCGTGAACCTCGTTCACGGCCAGTTTGTCCCTATATATAGTGTCAGAGTCTGTCAGTCTGAAACGACGTATCCATAGAGTTTACGGTCGAAGTGTGTGTGTTTCTCAAGGTGTACCAAACATTATTTTCTAATAGACGTGTTCATTGCTTGATAATCTTCTTCTTCTACTCATTCTTGTTCTTGTTTTTTTGATCACTGGTTTGGATCTTTGAATTGGGACCTTATAATTGGTATCAGAGCAAATCTGGTGTCAAAACAACTTTAGTTGTGTTTACGGTTGAAAGGATCTTCAATTTCTTCATTGTTCAAGCTTGGTTATGCATCTGTTTGAGTTTTCACAGCTAAGGGAATCAAAATCTACATGAAAAACACTTGTTCTCATCATTTCTGGGGGTTTACGGTTAGTAGTGTTGAAGGGAGTACGACCGTAAACACTTGATACAGCCATAATCCATTGATCTTCAAAACACGTAAGCTGTTGATCTTCAATAGCTATAAACTGTTGTTGTTCAAAGGCCGCAAACTCTTGCTTGACCGTAAACTGTCTCAGGACCATAAACAGGTTCCGGTCATAAACAATTTACAACCGTAAAATTCTTCTTTTGTTTTCTTTTTCAAGTTCATTTTCATTTAATCAAGAAAATTAAAAAAAAACAAAAACAAAAACAAAAAATGGATTCACAAAACTCTCACCATGAACTTGATTCCGTTATGGGCACAACCACATGCATCCCACGTTTGCTATCTACTGAGGGATTCCCGGAATGGAAATATCGTATGGAAAAATATATCAAGATGAAAGATTTCAAAATTTGGAGATGCATCTTGAAAGGGCCAATCAGAATCACCACAACACTCCCGGATGAAACAATTGTTGACAAGGATGTCGAAGACTATACCAATGAAGAATTTGATAAAGTTGAACAACAAGAAAGGCACTTTCTACACTCACTATGGCTTTGTCACCAGAGATTGCTCTGGATTTTCGTGAATACACGTCTGCAAAGGGACTATGGGAGGCATTGATCGAAGTTTATGAAGGAAATGAGGACATGAAACAAAGTCGCCAAGATATGCTGAGACAAAAGTTCAATATGTTTAACCACGTTCTTGGGGAAACCCTGGAAGCTCAACTACAACGATTCATCACTTTGACTACTGAAATGAGTTTGGATGGGATCTCGGTGCCAAGATCTGAAATTAACAAGAAATTGTTGAATTCTCTCCCAAAGGCATGGGATATGAATGTTGTTGTCATCAAGAAAACAAAAGATCTTAACCGACTTAGTCTGGCTGAAACCATGGCCATCATCAAAGCATGCGATCTTGATGACAAACAATGGGAGATCAATCATGTAAACTCGTACTCCACTGCTAATCTTGGGATTTAATCTAACAATTCGTTCTCATCATTCACCACTCCTCAAGTTCAACCGTTCGTTGCGCCTCAACCATCATCAAATGTCACTTCATCCATGCACAGTGTTCAACCTCCAGCAAATTATCCACAAGTTGCTTCTTCTTTAAAAGCTCCAGCTCCTGCTCCCAAGGAAAATGATGAAATTTTGGCTCTTGCTATTGGTCTTGTGAACTGCTACAATGCCTTTGTAGCCAGCAAGCTACCTCCTCAACTCTCTTTTGCTGATTTGGATCAAATTCATCCTGAAGATGTTGAGGAGATGGACATCACATGGGAAATTGCTATGTTGGTGTTCAGGGCCAAACAGTTCTCCAAGAAGACAAGAAAAAATAATTGGAGAATGAATGCTGAGAAAAAGTTGGGCTTCAACAAAGGCAAACTTAGATGCTTTAATTGCCATGAGCCTGGCCATTTTTCCAAAGACTGTCCTAAGCCACACAGAAGGGAAAACAACGAAAGAACCATGGTGCCTGTAGGAAGCAGCTGGGGAGTCACCATCAACAATTAGACAACAAATCTTACAGTGGTAGCTCAATCGTTTGCCTGGGAAGATCAAATCCAGGCTCTAAACATCTCAGGAGCTGAAAATGCACATCTTGCCCAGATCAATGACGTCCTAGAAGAAGAAGCAGAAGTGGACCCAGAGGCGGAGATGATGGAATTGCAATTCGTGTTCATGGTGCAGACCACACCAGAGTTTACAAAACCAGAGGTCAGTGAAATCACTTGATCTCAATCTTGTAGTAAAACTATCAAATTCTTACATAAACAGGTTGATTTGATGTGTAGAGAGATAGAGGAACTAAAGTATGAAGGATATCAACTTAGGAAAGGCTAGAAACCATTGAAAGATCAATTAGAGGCCAAGACAAATGACTATAAGAAATTATAGGCAGAATATAGTGACAAGTGTGTTCATTATAAATATCTTAAAAAGGATTTTGATGCTATAACCGTGGAACTTGACACATTGAAGATTCATTTTGCAAATGCCGATTTTAACTTCAAGAAATTTGATGTGTCAAGTGAAAGAGTTGCAACAATAATTGAACACCAAATGTAATGGAAGGACCAAAAGCAAGTAGGAATAGGTTATGAGAGTACCCCTCCCCCATTTAATCACAATTATACCGCTACTCCATTGACTCAAGCTGAGATAGATCATGAACCACTTATGGTTTATGGTAAACCAGCTGTTGAACAGGCAACATAATGTAATACTAGGAATTTAGATACTAACGTTTCTACTTTCGATGCAGATTCATCAGTAAGCCAAGAAAAGCAGGGGGATGGAAAGATTGAGTCTGATAATAAGTTTGTGTCAAAATTTGGTGTTCCTATTTCAAAAGTTCATGAGTCTGTTTTTGATGTTAAGACTGATGTTTTAATTTGTGATGATTTGGTGTCAAACTCTAATGTTTTTGATAACTGTGGTGTTGGTTTTGTGAAATCTACTAAATCTGAAACTAGCACATCCACATCTTCTACACCTGTCACACAATCTGACTCATGCACATGCACGTGTGGAAAAGTAAGAAAAGTCAATAAGAGCACGAAATCTGATAAAGGCGGTACCAGGTTTAATAATAATAAGAAAATATGTTTCAACTGTGGTACTGCTAGTCACATTGCTAGAAATTGTCCCAACATGGAATTTGTGTATTTTTCAACACCGAGGAAAGAAAACGAGTCTCGAGGAAGGTCTCTAACGAGAAAGTCCTCGAGATCTTGTCTTCGTGATGATGATCGGAAGGTTTATGTTGGATAAGAATGATGGGTTTTGAGCATTCTAACACTCCTATGGTGTACATGCAACCCTAGAAACCTTGGATCTATGTTTGACTAAGATACATGCAAATAATTATTTTTCCAAGGTTCTTATCCTATCTAGCATGGCATGGGGAACTTGAATCATTTAAAGCTAGTAGAATTACTTACCTTGTAATTGTAGTTGATTGCTTGGAGTTTTAGAGCCTAGCACCAATAGTGTGGATGCCTCAAATGGAAATCACAAATCACCACAAACTTGGAACTTTGAGAGAATAGTAATCACCTTTCTTGAAATCGGCCCTCTTACTTTACTCACCACAACTAGTGTGATTTCAAGAACCAAAGCCTCCTTTATATAGTGTGGTGGATTAGGGTTACATCCATGTAAACCCTAATACCCATGTCTTTTCATTTCCATGAGATCCATGGGTTAAAGCTCCATGGAGTATCCATGGACTTTCCATGCAAGCCTATCCCATTCCAAATAAGCATTAGCCCACACTATATAAATACAAGAGCCCATATTTAATTAGTAATACTTTTGATCTCTAAATTAATTCTAGATTAATTATAGATCAATAGTAATTAAATAATATGATTTTATATTAATATATTAGAACTTATAATATATTAATAAATCATAACTAATACTATTCTCAAAAAATTATCCATAAATTGTTCGGGTGAAGTGTAACCCAAACAGACCATGTCGGGTCGGGTCAAGTACATACCAAAAATAGTTATGGACTTAGACGCTATATCCAACAGTCTCCCACTTGGATATGTCTAATAACTATAGTTGCAAGTATGACTTCAAGAACCGATCAGCAATCGTAGCTCTTTAAACTTTGTTGAACTATGAAGCGCCATTTTAGATAAGTGATCATATAATCCTCTGTTCTAGATATCAGCCGGACAAATACATGGAACATGGTCTTGCTTATTGTCCAACATTTGTTTCCCGATTTCCGATTTGTTTGACATAGAACTTAACTGAACACATCAATTTAGTTCTGACCGGGCCTGGTACATAGGTCTAAACAAAATCATCGAGGGGCCCAGATATTGATTCTAATTCTAGAAGGAACAGATAAACTTCGACTCATATGTTTGCTCTACCACTTGTTGAATTATACATAAAAGCACGGTTTATAACATTGAATTATACACAAATTATGTTTGACCGACTGTGGAGAGTTTGAATAATATGATATAAACCATAACATAATTATTCTGGAAGTCAAAACATGCAAAAAGAAATAATAGTAAACGATTGACAAGTGATAGTAACACTTTACTCATAAATAACAACTTTTATTTATCATCAAATGTCAATTACATTTTACAAATTTCAAGATTACCTAACTACTAAAACTAATATCATCCTTCAGCCCTATAATCCGAGCATGATGGAGATGCTTAACCCAAGTCAGTCCCTTCGAGAGGGGATCTGTTGGGTTCTCATCCGATGATACCCTCTTTTCCACGAGGATTCCTTCTTCTATTCGATGTCTGATGAAGTGATATTTTCTATCAATGTGTCTGGATCTCAACCGCATTATTGCTGTCACAGAAAATCTCCATTGGCTCCTTTATAGTCGGTACAACTCCAAGGTCTCCGATGAAGTTCTTTAGCCATATAGCCTCCTTTGCTGCATAGCTTGCTGCTATATACTCTGATTCACAAGTGGAATCAGCGACTGTCACCTGCTTGGAACTTTTCAAAGTAACTGCCCCTTTGTTTAGGGTAAAGACCCAGCCCGACTGAGAGCGGAAATTATCTCTGTCAGTCTGGAAGCTAGCATCACTGTACCTTACAACTCTCAAGTCATCACTCCCACCGAGGGTAAGGACCCAGTCCTTAGTCCTCCGTAGGTACTTGAGGATATTCTTTACCGCAGTCCAGTGTGCCTTGACAGGGTTCCCCTGATACCTGCTAACCATGCTCAAAGCAAAGGCTACATTAGGTCGAGTACACGTCATATCATACATGATCGATCCTACAGCTGAAGCATAAGGTATTCGACTCATTTCTGCTATCTCAGCCTCAGTACTAGGGCTTTGTGTCTTACTCAATCTAGCGTTACTCTGGATGGGTAACTCTCCTTTCTTGGAGTTATGCATGTTGAACCTTTTCAACACTTTGTCCACATAGGTGCTTTGACTAAGTCCAATTAGTCTTTTACTCTTATTTCTCAAAATCCTTATCCCTAGAATATAGGCAGCTTCACCAAGGACCTTCATAGCGAAACACTTCCCAAGCCAGGACTTTACTTCCTGCAGGGTTGGGATGTCATTTCCTATGAGTAGTATGTCATCCACATACAGTACCAAAAAGCTTACTACACTCCCACTAGCCTTGATATAGACAAAAGATTCATCTTCACTCCTTGAAACGCCAAATTCTTTGACTTTCTCATCAAATGAAAGATTCCATCTGCGAGGTGCCTGTTTCAATCCATAAATGGATTTCTCGAGCTTACACACTCTATTGGGGTACTCTGTACTGACAAAACCCTCTGGCTGAACCATGTAAACATCTTCAGCCAACTTTCCATTAAGGAAAGCGGTTTTGACATCCATTTGCCATATTTCATAGTCATGAAATGCAGCAATGGCTAACAGAACCCTAATAGACTTAATCTTGGCCACTGGTGAAAATGTCTCATCATAATCAACTCCCGAAGTTTGAGATTAACCCTTTGCAACCATTCGTGCCTTATAAGTGTGTACATTACCGTCCATGTCGGTCTTCTTCTTGAAGATCCATTTGCACCCAACTATCTTACGATCAGGTACATTGCCAACCAAGTTCCAAACTTGATTGTCATACATGGACTGTATCTCGCTATCCATAGCCTTTTTCCATTTAATAGCCTCAGGGCCTGCCATGGCTTCCGTGTAGCTGTTAGGCTCATCTAGATTTACCAGTGTGTTATCACTGATAAGTGTTTCACCTTCTGCAGTAATATGGAAACCATAATAATGCTCAGGTGCATTCCTAACTCTGGTGGAATGCCTCAGAGGTATAGATTCTTCAGTCGGCTCAACATGAGTTTCCTCCTCAGGTTGAGGGCTAGGGTTTGAGGTTCCTTCACCACTTGACTCTTGAATATCCTCAAGGTCAATTTGCCTCCCACTGTCTCCTTGGCTCATGAATTCTCTCTCTCGAAAGAATCCTCTTCTTGCTACAAAGACCACATTATCACTGGGTCTGTAGAAGATGTAGCCAAAGGATTTCTGTGGGTAGCCGATGAAAATACACCTTTCGCTTCGGGGTTCGAGCTTATCATGAGTCTCGTGTCTCATGAAAGCCTCGCAACCCCAAATCTTGATGTGGTCTAGATTGGGAACTTTTCCAGTCCACACCTCGAGAGGTGTTTTGGCAACCTTCTTTGTAGGGACTAGATTAAGGATATGCGCGGCAGTCTCTAAGGCATACCCCCAAAATGAGATTGGTAGCGAAGCTCGACTCATCATGGAACGAACCATGTCCAACAAGGTCCGATTGCGCCTCTCAGCTACACCATTCAACTGTGGTGTCCTAGGAGGTGTCAATCGTGAGATAATCCCACATTCCTTAAGATAGTCAAGGAACTCAATACTAAGATACTCACCACCACGATCGGATCGAATCATCTTAATGTTCCTGCCCAACTGATTCTCCACTTCTTGCCTAAACTCTTTGAATTTCTCAAAGGTTTCAGACTTATGCTTGATTAGGTAGACATATCCATATCTACTAAAATCATCAGTAAATGTCACATAGAACCGATTAGCATCTCTTGTGACAGTTCTGAAGGGTCCACACACATTCGTGTGTATGGGGTCCAACAAACCTTCACCCCTAGCACAAGTGCCAGTAAAAGGTGACTTTGTCATTTTACCAAGCAAACAAGATTCACAACTATCATCTGACTTTAGGTCAAATGACTCCAAGACTCCATCCTTTTGGAGTTGGCCTATGCGTTTCTTGCTTACATGTCCAAGACGACAATACCATAAAGATGCTTTATCTAAGCAAGTGAAAGAGTCAATACACAATACATTATTTCCTAGATTATCTACAACATATATAGTTTCATACACGCCATCACAAGGTAATTCTTTAAAATAAAGAACATTATTAAAGAAAGCATCAATACTACCATTATTATTATCAAAATAAAAGGTAAAACCTTGTTTATACAATGCATGAAAGGAAATAACATTTCTTGCCATTTCTGGCGAATAATAACATTTACTCAAATCTAATGTAAACCCACTATTTAGCACTAAGGAATAAACTCCTATCTTGGTGACAGGTGAAGCTTTCCTGTTTCCCATGATCAAGTTTATCTTTCCCTGCTCCACATTCTCACTTCTTCTTAGTCCCTGCAAATCACAACATATGTTAATACGACAACCTGTATCAAGGACCCAAGACTTAGAATGAGGTGATTTATTAGACAATATAGTGTATATACCTGCATGGTTGGGTTTTACTTTCCCATCCTTCAAATCTTGCTGGTACTTTGGGCAGTTTCGCTTCTAGTGCGACTTTTCATGGCAATAGAAGCATTCATCCTCATTAGGGTTAGCAGAAGGAGTGACAAAACCTTTCTTGGTATTTCTTGAAGAGGAGCCTTCAAGGGTCTTACCCTTGGTACCCTTAGAAGGGTTCTTTCTCTTCTTCCCTTTTCAATGCCCGATTGCCAAGACATTGGCCGCAGTTGGAGTAGGAGTAGGAGTAGTAACAACCGACTTACCCTTTAGATCACTTTCGGTGGTCTTCAAGAGTCCTTGAAGTTTGCTGAGGGTGACTTATTCCTTGTTCATGTGATATGTCATGCGGAATTGATCATAACATGATGGTAAGGAGTGCAAAATGATGTTTATTGCTAACTCCTCAGGGAAGTTCACATTCAGCTTCAGTAAACGGTCCACATACCTTTGCATTTTCTATATGTGGCCCGTGATGGATTCACCATCCTTCATTCAGGTTGTTATCATGGAGGAGATTATTTCATATCTCTCTTGACGAGCACTTTGATGGTAGCGGTCCATCAAGTCTTGGTGCATCTCAAAAGGATAATAGTCCTCATAGGACTTTTAGAGCTCGGCTATCATGGTGGCCATCATGTTGCATGCCACTTTTGTAGCATCTCTTTCATGTACCTCATATTCAGCAAGCTCTTCAAGAGTAGCAATTGGCTCGGGTACCTTCAGCTCCTTGTCGAGAACATCTTCTTTGTTCTCATGCCTAGTGACCATCCTGATGTTTCTGATCCAATCTGTAAAGTTGGACCCATCAAAGATGACTCTCCGACAAAGATTCATGAGAGAGAAGGAGCTAGTAGGGTTTGATCTAGAAGCATTGTTATTGGAAGACATCTAAAAAGAAGAGGGAATAGATTAAGGCTAGGACCCAACTCAATATTTTATAACTTAGAAGAGGGATGTCGTAATCTAAGCTATAAGATATTTGAAGGTAGGTGAATGACGATTCACTAATTTCCACCATAAAAAACGAAATATTTAATTAGGTTTTAGTTGGTTTAGAAACTCCTAGATTCTTTGAGATTCATTGAACTTTCTTTAATGGCATGTTTCAATCTCGAGTGTGCCCTTCAAGTTTTGTGACTGGGATGCCGAGGATCACAAAACAAGGTGTGAAGTAACCATGCAAATTACTTGGTACCCTTAATGTATTACCCCTCAATCGATGTGCCAGTTAACCACACACGCTCCATCGATACTATGATAAACATTAAGTCACCCTTTACTTACCTTGTTAAGTTCAAGTTAGTGTGCCAGTTAACCACACACGCTCCACTAACTCCTTGTTCATGTGACTGGGATGCCGAGGATCACACCCATTAAGTTGCCATTTTATAGGCAACAACCTTATACCCCCCTTATAGACTGGCTTCGTGAATGAGGCGTACTAGCGGTAAGACGACTTGATCTTATATATATATATATATATATATATATATATATATATATATATATATATATATATATATATATTAACTTATAATATTATAAAGTATAAGGGTTGAATTTTAACTTTTAAAATTCTAAGGGTTGGAACTAAAGTTTTAATCATGACTTTACTTGTTCCAAAACTTGAGGGCAAGTTTTGTAAACTTTCAAAACTTTTCATTTCTTATAACTTATGAATTTAATTGAGTATTAAAATGAAGACTTTTCATTTTTCTAACTCTTGTGTTCTTTTAATGGTTTTTATTAAAGTGTGACCTTTGGTTTTCCATAACTTGAGGACAAGTTATGGACTCCATTAAAACACATTATGATCAAGAATTAAACTACCAAGTAGGTTACAAACAATTCCTATGATCATCTAATCTTCATAAGTTCAAGAACATGAATATGAACATTTCAAGAATCATAAATTACTCATAAAACTTGTAATTTTTTATAATAGCCATTTGTAAATGGATTAGCATAAATGTTACACCATCTAAAACAAGTTTTATAACACCAAAACAGTTTAGGGTAATGTTTCTAGTCCATTTCCAGCAGTAAAACTCGAAAAAAATGGACACTGCAGCCTCTACTCGTCGAGTGCATGAACAGACTCGACGAGTAGCATGCATTTCTTCATGGACTCGTCGAGTCCCCCCATAGACTCGGCGAGTTCATACGGTAGTGAACAAAAAAAATTCAATTTTTTAAGCTTTTTGCATCAAGTATCAAGTAAACAAGCCTAGGCTCTGATACCACTGATGGGTTTTGAGCATTCTAACACTCCTATGGTGTACATGCAACCCTAGAAACCTTGGATCTATGTTTGACTAAGATACATGCAAATAATTATTTTTCCAAGGTTCTTATCCTATCTAGCATGGCATGGGGAACTTGAATCAAATAAAGCTAGTAGAATTACTTACCTTGTAATTGTAATTGATTGCTTGGAGTTTTAGAGCCTAGCACCAATAGTGTGGATGCCTCAAATGGAAATCACAAATCACCACAAAGTTGGAACTTTGAGAGAATAGTAATCACCTTTCTTGAAATCGGCCCTCTTACATTACTCACCACAACTAGTGTGATTGCAATAACCAAAGCCTCCTTTATATAGTGTAGTGGATTAGGGTTACATCCATGTAAACCCTAATACCCATGTCTTTTCATTTCCATGAGATCCATGGGTTAAAGCTCCATGGAGTATCCATGGACTTTCCATGCAAGCCTAGCCCATTCCAAATAAGCATTAGCCCACACTATATAAATACAAGAGCCCATATTTAATTAGTAATACTTTTGATCTCTAAATTAATTCTAGATTAATTATAAATCAATACTAATTAAATAATATGATTTTATATTAATATATTAGAACTTATAATATATTAATAAATCATAACTCATACTATTCTAAAAAATTTATCCATAAGTTGTTTGGGTGAAGTGCAACCCAAATGGACCATGCAGGGTCGGGTCAAGTACATACCAAATATAGTTATGGACTTAGACACTATATCCAATAAAGAAAAGGGCCGATCTTAAACCGAACAAGCAGGTTTTCTGTAACCCAGCCACATGTACTTTGCTGAAATCGAACAAGGCTAAGCCAAGGTCTATTTCGTCAAAGGGTGTGTCTGGATTTTCAACTAATTCTAGCCGAAAATCTAAATGCTCAAAGAAAAAGAAAAACATTTCTAAATCACCTGTGAACACTTTGAAACCAAACTACCAATGGGTACCCAAATCTACACTTGTCCAATCATCTTCATCCTCTGAAAGTGTTTATGATAATAATGGAAAATTAAAAAATCAAAAGGATAAATCTTTCAATGTTAAGGGTAAACCCAGGGGTGTATTGACCTGGGTCCCTAAATCTAAATAATCTCGTTTATTGTGCAGGAACATCTGCGGAGGAATATCGGCAGACCTTGGTACGTCGATAACGATTGTTCTAGGCACATGACAGGAGACATCTCCCAACTGCACAACATTCAAAATTTTAATGGGGGATACGTTTCCTTCGCGGGAGGAGATGGCAGAAAAATCACTCAAAAAGGAACAGTTTCCAATGGAGTGTTGAGCTTCAAGAATGTTAACTATGCTCCTGAGTTAAATCACAGTTCGTTGAGTGTTTCTCAAATTTGTGATAAGGGCTACACAACACATTTCACCGATAAAGAATGTCTAATTTTGAAGCCAGGCATTGTCATCCCAGATGAATGGATTCTTGTTAAATCAAAACGGGATGGCAATGCATATATCATTGACATGAACAACAATCTTCCTGAACAAGTCATTTGCCTCTTCTCAAAGGTTTCTGAGCACAATGCTATGTTGTGGCACTGAAGACTCGGACATGCTAACGCAAAGAACCTGAATCGACTAGCAAAGAATGATATAGTGCATGGGCTTCCTATCAAGGATTTCATCTCGTTTGAAAAGTGTGTAGCTTACGCCTAAGGAAAGCATCACAAAAAGCCACATCTGCCTAAACAGGTTAATTCAATCAACCAGGTCCTCCAATTGATACATATGGACTTATTTGGTCTGGTCAACGTCCTCAGCGTCAACAGAAATTCATATTGTCTGGTTGTGATCGATGACTTCTCGCGGTTACTGACTTGATTAAGAAGTTTAATGTGATGATAAAGAACCAGACCAACCACCGAGTGAACGCGCTCAGAACTGACAACGGGACAGAATTCAAGAATGTTGTTAGGGGATAGTGTGTCAACACAGTGCTGCTCGTACTCCTCAACAAAATGGTGTTGCTGAGCAGCGGAACTGAACATTACAAGACACTGAAAGGACAATGTTATGCGACTCTAAACTTCCAGTCTTCTTTTGGGCCGAGGCGATCAACACGGTGTGTTATGTTCAAAATCGTGTTTTGATCAACAAAGCTCAGATGAAGACTCCATATGAAATTCTCTACGGTCACAAACCATCTGTTAGTCACTTCCGTATTTTTGGCTGTCCTTGCACCCTCCTTCATCTGGAATCCAACCCTAAATTCAATGCCAAAGCCGATGATTGTTACGTTGTGGGGTGTGACAACCGTCAAGTTCAAGTCAAAGACAAACAAGTCAAACCGGTCGAATTTAATTAGTGCTTGTATGTTAGAAGTTATTCTATGTATAAAAATGTGCATTTGTACGTCAAAATTCAAGTGTCTCGAAGAATCTACGTGTTAACAATGTAAAAACCCTAAAAAGAGAGTTAAACGCATCGAAAGACGACTAAGGACCCTTTCGGGGACTTAAAACAATCATAAACAAAGCATAACGAGGTTCACGAACCTTGCATTACAAGACTATACGATAATAATGGCTAAGGTTAAATCTCTCCCAAATCTCTTCAAGTATGTGAAATCTCTCCCAAATCTTTCTAAGTATGTGAAATCTCTCCAAGTATGTGAAATCTCTCCCAAATCTCTCCAAGTATGTGAAATCTTTCCCAAATCTCTCTCAAAATCTCTCTCAACTTGTTATAGTCATCCCGACCCTTAACTTGGCCAAAAACCGCTCGAAACGGTGAGTTATATCGAAAAACAGCTAAATAGAACCGAAACCCCTCTTAGGAACCGAACCTCTTAGGAACCAGACCTCATAGGAACCGAAACCCCTCTTAGGAACCGAACCTCTTAGGAGTCGGGCTTGTCAGAAGCGAACCTCCCATTCTCGGACCGAACATGCATCACAACTGAGACCCTCTCAACCAAAATGGACCGAGGGTTCGGTCTATTTCGGTTCCCTAGCTACTTCGGATCGAGACCTGACCTTCGGCCCTCCCCCTCGCACCTTCGGTCCTTCTTCCCTTCTCTCATTTCCTTCTCTCCTTCTCTTGGTTCTCAACCTCTTAGAGCCGAACCTCGCAGGTTCGGTCCCTATTGTCCAGTTTTCGACCACTTTCGCTTCCTAAGCCCGTTTTTACGGGATTTTTTTCACCAAATTCATATTTTTACCATTTTTAACCCCAAAACTCATATTTTATTTATTTTTCAAGGATTTTTAATTAAAAATCATTATTTTATTATAAGAGGAGTATTCTACCCAACAAGTGGGTCAAGTGTGCCTACTTGCCCTCCATGTGTCACCCTCTCATTTGCCACCTTATCCACATCACACAAAACAATGCACACATCACTTCAAACTCTCAAATTGCTCCAGCAACCTTCTATATAAAGAAATCCCTGGAGGATTTCTTGATTTGCTTGCTCATTTCAAACATACACACACTTCTCATATCACCTCAAGAAAGCTTCTTTCTCTCTACTTTCCACCACCTTGTGCAAGTGTTCTTTAGTTGCTATTGCACTTTTTGGTAAGTATTCCATCTAAGCTCAACTGTTATTCCATAATTTCATAATACTCTTGGATCATTGACTCACATCTTAACGCCAAAAATCGTTCTTAGGAGCATCCAAGTCTTCACGTGTCCACCAAGTGCTCTTGACTTGATATTCCTGAACTTCAACCTCCCACTCTTCAAGTCATCACTCAAGGTGAGTTCATACCCCTACATTTTCTAGTTTTCTTCAGTTTTCAAGGGGGAATACAAGTAAAAACACCAAAACATATTCAAAACTCAACTTGACAGCTTACAACAGAAAAGTTGTGACCTGTTCACGGACTGTTTTACCCAACTTAAACTTAATATTTTTCAAAACTGTATAATATGCGAGTCGTTCAGGTTTATACCTTTAAAATGACTACTTTCACATCCTCATACGATTTTTCTACAATTTATGGTGATTTTTACAAAACTGTCTATCACTGCAGAAACAAAATCAGACCAGGTTGTGAAAATGAACATTTTCACACTAGTTTGAGACTACCAAAAATTATGGGAAAATTTATGAACACAGTAGACACTTTTTCCAAATACTCAGAGTTTGTGGATTCAGTTTTCGACTTACGATGATTTTTCTATAATTACTCAAAAACAGTGACAGTTGAGGGTAAAACTGTCAAATACATATTTAAGAGTTATTCACACCTTGTAACATGTTGAGCAAGATGTGTAAGATTTACACTTAGTATTCCCAATGTCCCTTATTTGAAATACATATACATGCGTAACCAGGTTTCATACCATCATACAACACTTTAGATAAACTATAATAGGTATAGTTTTGAACACTTCATTTAACAAAGAAAACAATAACATTATCGATTTACAAAACGAACTTTCACTATACACTACGTGAACTCGTTAATGAATATTTGTAAGACATTCTCCTTCGGGGTACTCCAAGTACCACAGAAAAGTCATTTAGTTATAATCAGAATCTCCTAGAGTGAGAACATGATAGTTGTGTATAGATCTATACTGGATCTGACAAACCCGCACCTAAGCTGCTTCCAACAGCTAGACCGGCAGGTCTGTGGTGACAAGTGTCATAACTTTCTGACGCCTGAAGAACGTCACATTCAAGGCTATCTAGTCTTTAGTATGATTATAACGCCTTGCATGGAATATTAACACAACATACAGTTCACGAAAATTCTAAGGCTTTATACAAAGGAGTTTTATTTAAATATAAAACACACACATAAGTATGACTATTTACTTACACATACTAAGCCTTGTTTCATTTCAGTTTACAACCAATCTTTTAGAAAATATTGGATTTTTCTGGAAACAAACTTTTAACAAACATTAAGGAAACAACACACATTTTTATAAAATACTTATGAACTCACCAGCTTTATGTTGATACTCTCTTTTCAAAACAACTTGTATTCTCAGGTAATCAGTAATACAGGTAACCACAAGATTTTTTAAGTCAAGATGCTAAGGCATAGTTTTTTTGCTACATTTTATCATCATATGTAATTTAATTGGAAACACGTATTTTTGGAACATGTATTTTGGAAACAATGTAATCTTTTTAAATTATATCTATGATGGTTGTGTTTTACTTTCTTCACTATGGTTATGATACTGAGCATGATGTCATCCACCCTCGAACGTTTTCGTCTTTCTGGTTTGGGGGTGTGACATGGGGTATGCTGCTCGCACGACGTACAGGGTCTACAATAAGAAGACGAAGAAAATCGTAGAATCCTTCGACGTGCGTTGGTTGGAGGAGACGAAACGGATGCCAGAGTTGGTCCAGATTGGTTGTTTGATTATGCATCTCTATTCAAGTAGTTCAATGTGTTTTCAGATGATTTGTCTGGTTCCAGTTCTGGTTCGAAGGCTGTGATTGAAGATGAAGATGAAGAAGTTGTCTATAGACCGCCGGTGGTGTCTTCTACGACTCCTACAGTGGATGCATCTGTTCCAAGGGATTTGTCTGATTCTCCAAATCAAGAAAACAATCCATATGCTGATGCCACTCCTCTTACTCCTGATGAAAAAGAGTTCATGTCCAGAGATGCTTCCACTACTACTCAAACAATTATGGAACTTCTCTTTCCCGAACCAATTGATAATGAGTTCGTGGCAGGCCTCTCTCACGATTCCGGACCGCCTGAGGTAGATCATTCAGCAAATGATGGATTTGTCCATATTCACAACCTTCCCGTAACGCTCAATAACATCAGACAGGAGCTACCTTCCAGAATTCAACGCGATTCCCGATCGAAAACGTCATTGGTCAGCTGGGCAAAGGTGTTCTAACACGGAGTCAGAGTGGAGATGTAAATACATGTCTCTATTCTTGCTTCATATCTCAAATAGAGCCAAAGAATGTTGAAATGGCTTTGAATGAGCCCATTTGGGTGGATGTTATGCATGAGGAGTTGAATCAGTTTGAAAAGCTTGGGGTTTGGAAGCTGGTTGAATTACCTAAGGGCAAGAAGTCACTCAGCACGCGTTGGGTTTATCGAAACAAGCAAGATGATTCAGGGGTTATTGTGAGAAATAAGGCTCGGTTGGTTGTACGTAGATTTCGCCAAATTGAGGGTCTCGACCACACCGAAGTTTATGCTCTGGTTGCTCGCTTGGAGGCTATTCACATCTTCCTCGCGTATGCTTCCTACATGAACTTCACGGTATACCATATGGATGTCAAGACTGCCTTCCTATACGGCGCTGTGAAGGAAGAAATCTATGTTGATCAACCTCCTGAGTTTGTCAATTCGAAGTTTCCAAATCACGTCTACAAGTTGGACAAGGCTTTATACAGGTTACATCAAGCTCCAAGGGCATGGTATGCAACTCTTACAAAGCACTTGCTTAAGCATGGTTCTTCACGGGACGATCGATCAAACCTTATTCATTAAGCATGTTGGTGCCGATCAGATTTTTGTTCAAATCTACGTTGATGACATCATTTTCGGGTCAGCATGTCCACAGCTATGCAAGGAGTTCGAAAGCGCGATGAAGAAGAGGTTCGAGATGAGTTCTCTAGGGGAGATGACCATGTTTTTAGGGATTCAGGTCAACCAAGATTCAACCAGAATCCCGCTCCATTAAGACAAGTATGTTGAAGATATGCTAGAGAAGTTCGGGTTTCGATACGCAAAACCTGCACTGAAGCCGATGGCCGAGAGACACGTGTTGACTCCAGATATTGAAGGTGAATCTGTAGATCAGACTGACTACAGATCGATAATCGGATCGTTGATGTATCTAACCTTAAGCAGGATAGACATCATGTTCGTTGTTTGTCAATACGCATGATATCAGGCTAATCCTAAACTTTCACATCTTATTCCTGTCAAAAGAATTTTTCGGTATCTCAAAGGCAGCCCAAAATTGGGTCTTTGGTATCCGAAAAATTCTGAATTTGATTTATATGCTTTTTCTGACAGTAATTATGGAGGCTATGAGCTTGACAGGAAATCCACGTTTGGCGGATATCAATTTCTTGGAGACCGGTTGGTGTCATGGCAGTGTAAAAAACAGCATACAATCTCAACCTCAACGGCAGAGGCAGAATATATAGCTGCTTCTGCCTGTTGTTCTCAAGTTATCTGGATACAACATCAGCTCATGGATTATGGTTTGAATTTTCTAGAAACCCCTATCTTTTGTGAAAATAAAGCTGCAATTCAAATTGCTAAAAATCTGGTCCAACACTCAAAAACAAAGCATATCGACATCAAAGTGCACTTTATCAGAGACTGTTATGAGCGTTCGCTCATTCGGTTGGAACAGGTTCCCACTGCTAATAATGTGGCGGATCTGTTCACAAAACCGTTTAACAAAGCATGATTCGATGTGCTTATGGGATTTTTGAAAATGATATGCTTTGAGGACTAATTTTTGCTTTAGGATAGTTTAAATTTGCGCATTTAATTTTCATTCTTACCCTTGCACAAATTTAGGGGGAGAAATAAACAAAAATTAAAAAATTAAAAAAAATAAAAAAATATATAATAGTAACATTTCTGTAGATGTTGTGATGGGAAGTCATATACTCATGTGATAACAGGCAATTTGAATCTCTGTAATGTACCAAAGTTGAATTGTCTAGGCTCCGTGTTCGATGCGCTGGTAGGCTCGAAAGATTTAAATGGACTTGACTAGGTATTGATGAACTTAAGAAATCTAGAGACTTGACAAACCTTAACCTAGATAGTTCCGTTTAGCCTGACAATACGACGCTTGGGTAGGTTGGGCAGGGAGATATACATGAGAATCCATCGGTCACACTAAAGTAATCCGTATCTAGAACCGTGGTTTAACTCTTCCTCGATGTACAGACTTTGTCCTTAATTCCAGTATTGACGGGGCGACTGGGGAATTCCGATAAAGTAGGTCTGTAGAAGGTTATTTTATTATTTTCCTTCTGTTAGTCATATGTTGCCTCCTCTAAGTGATTGAAATACATCCGACCTGGATTGCAACATATGCAATTCTATTTCTCTATATCTTCTATCTATGCAATTCTTCCTATCTGTTAGCCATATGTTGTCTCCTTTGTGTGATTGAAATACATCCGACCTGGTACACAGCATATGCACCATTCTACTTCTCAATCCCTCTAAATTTGGTTTGTCATATGTTTCACCCTCTGCGAGATTTAAAGAGATCCGACCTGGGTGTACAGCATATGCATTTTAAATTTGACTTCTCCCATAATAATTGTCTGCTCACCTAAAGTAAGGAGTACTTTGGAAGTTCTTGATTATTGGGGTATGTTAGGAAGCAAGAAACATGTTCTAGTACATTTAAAATTAAACAAATCACTAGGTTGTCTATGGATCTCGCTGCTCAATTTAAGTGGACAACAATATCCTTGGTCATCGTCAGATGAATGGTCCTTAGGAATTTTATCTAGAAACATAAGGTCACAATGCCTTGTCATTTGTAGTATGTCAAAAATTTGTTACAATCTTTCGTGTTTAAGTGGACCACAATACTGGCGATCGACCAGATCTAAACATGAAGGTGGATGTACTGATAAACGGATTAAGGTTGTCTAAAAACTTTGATCCCAATATCACAAAAATATTATTAGCGTTAGTTGAGGTGAAATTAGTGTTAATTCATTTTAATTTCAATTTTTTATTATTTTTAATTTTTATTTTTATTTTTAGTTTTTATTTTTATTTTCATTTTGCTAAAATTCAAAAAATTAAAAATTAAAAAATAGTTTATTTTAATTTTTAAAATTTGTTTTATTTTAGTTTTATTTTATTTTATGTTTTAGTCCTCAAAATGCATTATTTTTTTTAATTGTTTTTGGGTATTGGGCTTAATTTTTTGAAGCTTTTTGGGTTGTAGTCCATGGTTTTTGGACCGGGTCTTGGTTTCGGGTATATATGATGCTAAGTCCGACTATAAACTCTTTACTCTCATTTTTTCTTGTGCGTCCGTAAACACCTCCGAACCCTTTCATAAGTTGTTCATCGATCCATCTAATTTTGTGTTTATAACTTAAAATTGATTGTTTACGTTTGCAGGTATGCCCATTGCGATCACCAGAATGTCATTTTAACAGTAAAACGACCTTGAATCGAAGCATTAGTCGAAGAAATTGAAATTGTCGACGTTTATGGTTCTTGAGTTGTTTACGGCCATTGAAGGGCTTACGGCCGTAAACCCTTACGGCCGTAAACTCCCTATATGACCGTACACTCAATTTTTGGTCATAAAATATTGTTTTTAACACTTAATCACCATTAAAGCCTAATTAAATTGCTTCATGAGTAAAACCTTATTCTTAAATGATGAAATAAATTGTTTTCTCACTTGGCTTGGTTAAGTGCAGATCAAAATGGATGGACTCAAGTTTGTTGATAGTCACAATTTGGCGATCTTTTTGGTTGACCCTACAGCAGCTCATGGTGATTTCAAGTCCATGATCCATGATTTGAAGAAATGCTGCTTAGCTACTGCTCTGACTTTAAATCCAATGATCTACCAAAGCCTGATTAAATAGTTCTGGAAGACTGTAGTAGTGAAAAAGGGGAATGATGGCTCAAAGTCTGTTGAAGCTACTGTTAAAGGAAGCAAGGTCATTGCAACAGAGCAGATCATCTGGGAAGTTCTGAGAATTGAAGACCAACCAAGTTTCCTGACCGAGATTGAAATAGATCAAGCTCAAGAACCCCTCGATAAAATGGGATATGAAGGAGAATTTCCTCCAAACCTCAAGAAGTTGTTACCACCATATTGGAGGTTTGTAGCTCATGTCTTTGTGAGTTTCATCTCGGGAAGGAGATCTGGAGCGGATGAAATCTCTTTACTGAACACAGGTGCAATCGCCGCTCTTGCTGCGGGACTTGATTTCAACTTCTCCAAGTTCATCTTGGACAAACTTATCGGGAATATTAAAGGAAAGACAAGAGATAAATTTCTCATGTACCCAAGGTTCATTCAGCTGCTCATCAATAACCAATTCCCGGAGATTGAAAAGAAAGGAGAAACTTTAGACATGAAATCCCTTAGGTCAAACACCATTGGTTTAATTAAACAGAACCGTAAGGGTAAATTTATGTTCCAAGGAAAATACCCTTTGGTGAAGTTTGGGGTGTTTGCTGAATTGAATGATGCATCTGAGTCCAGTGATTCCTCTGACCACTTGGAATCTGAAGACGATGCCATTACCGTCTCAGAGCATGAAGAAGAAAGAGTTCATCCTGTTGCAATTGTAGCAGAGGAACATGACACCATGATCAATGTGGAGGTACAGAGTGACTTTAACAAGAGTCAAGATGCGGGTGGTGATGGTGATGATGATGGTAATGATGAAGGTTTCAGTGATGATGACTCAATTTTTGGTGGTAACCTGGCTAGACATGATGATTTGGAAATGAATTTTGAGTTTGCGGATGACTATTGCCCCATAAATGAGGACCTTGACTCCTTCTTTGACGGTGTCTATGAAGTTGCTCAACCGACAACAAAGACACGGGAAGTGGATAATGTTCAAGAAGCTACGCCTCCTACCTCTGAATAGATGGCCAGTATTCCAATTGATACAGATGCAGCATCAAGGATTCTTCCCCTTAATGTTGATGCTCCAACCTCTACGCCATCTGTGAGTGATCCGCTTGTGACACAAATGTCCCAGCCTCCATTGAAAAGAAGAAGACATGATCCGAGGTCGGGGGTACTAATTCGGGAACAAACCTCACCCATTCATCCTACAATCACAACATCAGCTACTACCACAACCGTTCCAACTGCTCCTGGTCATGAAGGACCAAGAACCATCTTTGAAGCAGGGAGTTCTTCAGCTCCTGGAGGTTCCTCCCTCCCAAGGCCTGATCATGACATCTCTTTTGAGAGACTTGCATAGGCCTTGGCAGAACAAGAAGCAATAGGACTTCCTCCTCGTGGAAAAGGTATATCTATTGAGGAAGGTAGATCCGGGGGAGTTGAGCCTTCCAACACAGAGCTCATGGTTGAGATTGGTGTGTTGAAACAGACGATCATTGAAAAAGATGTTTTGATAGGTAAACTTGACATTCGTCTTTAAGATGTTGAAGCTGAAAACAGGGCCAAATCAAAGCAAATAACTGATCTCCAAACTCACCTTGGAGCTTTGACTGCATGCTACTATGACTTGAAGAATAAACTTTATGAAGAACTTGGTGACAAATTAAAGTCATCTATCGATCAGCCAGTAGCAACTAAAGGACTTTCCAGTGTCCCTGCCTAGCCTTCTCTAAATGACAACCCTGTGGATCCTCCACCTCCCAGAACCACACGAATTATCGATCGATTCGAAACTGAACCGGTAAATGCCAACACTCGAATTACTATCAAGCATTCTAAGAGAAAAATTACTGCTGAGAAGAAAGAAGGATGGTTGTTTATGAAGAACTCTGATGAGAATCAAAGTGTAGACCAGCATCGACTCACAGTGACTGATCTTGAAAAATGGAGGTTTGGTGACAAGTTTGGCAATCGATCGAGAATTAAGATGTGGGGATATCATGTTGACTTAAAATTGTGGTTGGTGAAGAGGAACTTTGGCGCTCCTAAATACTACAAGAGTACTCACAACTTTTGTTCTTGGACAAAAGTCGATCTTATGGAACTCTGAAATGCTCCATTCCACAATCCTTCCAAGGACCCTCGGGCTTTCAATTTCAAGTTCTTTTTGGAGCGACAGGTCAAAGAAAAATTTTCTGGAATGACGACAACTAACTCTATGATTAGAAGAGATCCAGAGGTGCTTGATCCCAAAACAAACGAGCCAATGAAGATAGTGTTGTGGCCTGCTACTAAACAGTTGAAATAATTTCAATTCCTCAACATTTTCAAGATGGATATCTAGATCAGATGGAATTCTGGGCTTTTGATGAGGTCACAACCACTGCAGTAATCAAGTTTTCAGATAGTGACACTGTCCTTCGACTTGTTGAAGCTAAAGATCTTCAGAGGTTCAAGGAAAGAGATATTTACTGTTGGGTTTTGAGCAATCTAACACTTCCTAAGTGTGCATGCAACCCTAATAAACTTTGGATCTATGTTTGTCTAAATACATGCAAAATAATAATTTTCCAAGGTTTATAACCTATCTAACATGGCATGGGGAACATTTCAACATAAAAAGTTAGAAGAGATTACATACCTTTTTGATGAGTTTGGTTCTTGAGGAGTTTGAGGGCCAAGCACCAATAGTGTGAATGCCTCAAATGGAATCACAAAACACCACAAACTCTTGGAAAACTTTGAGAGAGTATACACACTTGCAATTTTCGGCCACACACAAGCACACACACACTAGTTCACTAGTTGCCATTTCATGCACCATAAGCATGCTTATATAGTGCACATGGTTAGGGTGAAACCCTAATAACCCATGACCTTTCCTTTCCAAGGATCCATGGGTTAAAAGCTCCATGGATCATCCATGGACTTCCATCCAAGCCTAGCCCATTAACAAATAAGTGTTAGCCCACACCATATAAAACCAATAGCCCATAATCTAATTAGTCTTCCTTTTAATCTCTAAATTAATTCATAATTAATTTAAGACTTAGACTAATTAAATAACATAACCTCATATCAATATATTATAACTTATAATATATTAATAAACATATGTGTATAACTCTCATAAAATTATCCATAAATAGTTTGGATGAGATGCAACCCAAATGGACCATGCCGGTCGGGTCAAGTATATACCAAATAAGTTATGGACTTAGACACCTTATCCAACAGACTCCCACTTGGATAAGTCTAATAACTGTATTTGCCTATATAACTTCAGGAACCAACCAGCAATCATAGCTCTCGAAAACTCCGTTGAACTATGAAGCGCCATTTTAAGACAAGTGATCATATAATCCTCTGTTCTCATGATATCAGCCGGACAAACACATGGAAATATGTCTTGCTTATTGTCTGGCAGTTGTTTCTCGATTTCCGATTTGTTTGACTAAGAACTTCACTGAACACATCAGTTTAGTTCTGACCGGGCCCGGTACATGGGTCAACACAAAATCATCGAGGGGCCCAGATATCGCTTCAATTTCTAGAAGGAACAGATAAACTTTGACTCATATGCTTGTTCTACTACTTGTTGAATTATACACAAAGGCACACTTTATAACATCAAGTTACTGATGCGTTTTCGTGCAATCAATGCACAACCAACTCATAGGTAACAACTCATATCTCTAGGTTTGAAGACTTATATGATATTATCGTCTCACAATCACTCGAGATAAATTCCATGAAGTGCTACAAGTGAGCGTGGGTTTATACTAATACTCATAACTTATGAGTACTCATGAATGTTGCAGCAACCATTTCCATGTCTAAACACCTTTAGCCATCTACAAACCCAATTCATGACAATCTTGATTCATACCTACTTCCGACGTATGACCGATTGTGGAGGTTTGAATAAATTAATTATTCTGGAAGTCAAAACATGCAAAACTGAAACAATAGTAAATAATTGACAATGATAGTAACACTTTACTCATAAATAAATCACAAATTTTATTCATCATCAAACGTCAATTACATTTTACAAGTTTCAGGAAAACTATCTAATCTGTAAAACTAATATCGTCCCTCAGCCTGATGCGTCTCGCATGCTGAAAATGCTTAACCCTCGTCAGTCCCTTCGTAAGGGGATCTGCAGGATTCTCATCTGACGATATCCTCCTTGCCACGAGGAGTCCTTCTTTAATCTTGTGTCTTATGAAGTGATATTTTCTGTCAATGTGTCGGGATCTGCCATGATCTCTTGGTTCCTTGGCTAAGGCAACCGCACTATTGTTGTCATAGAAAATCTCCATAGGTTCTTTAATAGCTGGTACAACTCCAAGGTCTCCGATGAAGTTCTTTAGCCATATCGCCTCCTTTGTTGCTTCACTCGCTGCTATATACTCTGATTCAGAAGTCGGATCAGCCACCGTCTCCTGCTTGGAACTCTTCCAAGAAATTGCCCCTCCATTTAAGGTAAAGATCCAGCCCGACTGAGAGTGGAAGTTATCCCTATCAGTCTGAAAACCAGCATCACTATACCCTAATACTCTCAATTCATCACTCCCACCAAGGGTAAGGATCCAATCCTTAGTCCTCCGCAGATACTTGAGAATGTTCTTTACTACGGTCCAATGAGCCTTACCAGGGTTCCCCTGATACCTACTGACCATGCTCAAAGCAAATGCCACATCAGGGCGGGTACAAGTCATAGCATACATGATCGAGCCAACAGCGGAAGCATACGGTAGTTGGCTCATCTCAGCTATCTATGCCTCTGTACTCGGACTCTGAGACTTACTCAGTTTGGCATTGCTTTGGATCGGTAAATCTCCTTTCTTGGAATTCTGCATGTTGAACCTTTTCAACACCTTATCCAAGTAGGTACTCTGACTAAGTCCAATTAGTCTTTTACTCCTTTCTTTTAATATCCTTATCCCTAGGATATAGGTAGCCTCCCCTAGGTCCTTCATAGCAAAGCACTTCCCAAGCCAGGACTTAACCTCCTGCAAGATTGGGATGTCATTTCCTATAAGTAGTATGTCATCCACATACAGTACCAAGAAGCTAACTATACTCCCACTAGCTCTGACATACACGCAAGACTCATCTTCACTTCTCGAGAAGCCAAACTCTTTGACCTTCTCATCGAAACAAAGATTCCAGCTACGAGATGCTTGTTTTAATCCATAAATGGATTTCTCAAGCTTGCATACTCTATTAGGGTACTCTGCACTGACAAAACCCTCTGGCTGATTCATGTACACATCCTCAGCCAACTTTCCATTAAGGAAAGCGGTTTTCACATCCATTTTCCATATTTCATAATCATGAAATGCTGCAATGGCTAGCATAACCCTAATAGACTTAATCTTTGCTACCGGGGAGAAGGTTTCATCATAATCAATACCCTGAGTCTGAGTAAAACCCCTCACAACCAGTCGAGCCTTATAAGTATGCACTTTTCCTTCCATGTCGGTCTTCTTCTTGAAGATCCATTTGCACTCGACTGTTTTACGGCCTGGTACATTATCAACCAAGTTCCAAACTTGATTGTCATACATGGACTGTATCTCGCTGTCCATAGCCTCCTTCCATTTAACAGACTCCGGGCCTGCCATGGCTTCCTTAACACTGCTAGGTTCATCCAAATTTACCAGTGTACTATCACTGATAAACGTATCACCTTCCGTAGTAATATGAAAGCCATAATAAAACGAAGTTGTGTTCCTAACCCGTGTGGAATGCCTCGGAGGTATAGACATGTCAGCTTGCTCAACAGGAGTTTCCTCCTCAGGTTGATTACTAGTGTCTGAGGTTCCTTCACCAATTGCTTCTTGAATTTCTTCAAGATCAATTTGCCTCCCACTGTCTCCTTGGCTTATAAATTCTCTCTCACGAAAGACCCCTCTTCTTGCTACAAAGACCACATTCTCACTGGATCTGTAGAAGACGTAACCAAAAGATTTCTGTGGGTAGCCGATGAAAATACACCTTTCACTTCGGGGTTCGAGCTTATCATGAGTCTCACGCCTCACGAAAGCCTCGCAACCCCGAATCTTGATGTGGTTCAAATTGGGAACCTTCCCAGTCCACATCTCATGAGGTGTTTTGGTAACCTTCTTTGTAGGGACTAAATTAAGGATATGGGCAGCAGTCTCTACGGCATACCCCCAAAAAGAGATTGGTAACGAAACTCGACTCATCATAGAGAAAACCATGTCCAACAGGGTTCGATTACGCCTCCCAGCTACACCATTCAGCTGTGGTGTCCTGGGAGGAGTCAATTGTGAGACAATCCCACACTCCTTAAGATAGTCAAGGAACTCGGTACTAAGATACTCACCACCTCAATCGGATCGAAGCATCTTAATGTTCCTGCCCAATTGATTTTCTACTTCCTGTTTGAATTCCTTAAACCTTTCAAAGGTTTCTGACTTATGTTTGATTAAGTAGACATACCCATATCTACTAAAATCATCAATAAAAGTCACATAATACCGATTAGCATCCCTTGTGGCAGTTTTGAAAGGCCCACATACATCAGTATGTATTAGGTCCAGCAAACCCTCGCCCCTTTCACAAGTTCCAGTGAAGGGTGATTTTTTCATCTTTCCAAGTAGACAAGATTCACAACTATCATCCGATTTAAGGTCGAATGATTCCAAAACTCCACTCTTTTGGAGTTGGCCTATGCGTTTCTTGTTTACATGTCCAAGACGACAATGCCACAATGATGCTTTATCTAGGCTAGTAGAAGAATCAATATACAACACATTATTTCCTAAGTTGTCTACAATCAACACAGTTTCATACACACCATCACAAGGTAATGCTTTAAAATAAAACACATTTTTAAAGAAAGCATTAATACCACCACATTCATTATCAAACGAAAAGGTAAAACCTTGTTTGTACAAAGCATGAAAAGAAATAATATTTCTCGCCATTTCAGACGAGTACACACATTTATTCAAATCTAATTTTAACCCATTATTAAGCAACAAAGTATAAACTCCAATCTTGGAAACAGGTGAAGCCTTCCTATTCCCCATGATCAAGTTTATTTTCCCGTGCTCCACATCCTCACTTCTTCTTAGGCCCTGCATATCATAACATATGTGAATACCACATCCTGTATCAAGCACCCAAGAGTTAGAATATGATGAGTAATTAGACAATATTGTGTAAATACCTGCATGGGTGGGTTTCACGTTCCCGTCCTTTAGATCCTGCAAGTACTTAGGGCAGTTTCGCTTCTAGTGTGCCTTTTCAAATAAAAGCATTCAGCATCCTTGGGAATGGCAGAAGGAGTGACAGAACCGCTCTTGGTCTTCGATGAGGAGCCTTCAAGAGACTTTCCCTTGGTACCCTTCGAAGGGTGCTTCCTCTTTTACCCTTTGCCTTGCCCGATAGCCAAAACAGGGGTAGATGTTGGAGTAGGAGTAGTAGAGGTAACAACCGCCTTGCCCTTAATACCGGTTTCCGCGGTCTTCAAGAGTCCTTGAAGCTTGATGAGGGTAACTTCCTCCTTGTTCATATGATATATCATACAAAAATGGTCATAACAAGAAGGTAAGGAGTGCAAAATGATGTCAATTTCCAACTCCTCAGGGATGTTCACATTCAGCTTCAGCAAACGGTCCACATACCTTTGCATCTTTTGCATGTGAGCCGTGACGGAATCACCGTCCTTCATGCGGGTAGTTATTATGGAGGAGATTATTTCATACCGCTCCTGATGAGCACTCTGATGGTACCTTTCCATCAGGTCTTGGTGCATCTCAAAAGGGTAGAAATCTTCATATGACTTTTGGAGCTCGGCTGTCATCGTGGCCATCATGATACATGCCACCTTAGTAGCATCTCTCTCATGTGTCTTGAATTCAGCGATCTCCTCAAGAGTAGCAGTAGACTCATCAAGCTCTTTTAACTCCTTATCGAGGATATATTCCTTGTCCTCATAACGAGTAACCATCCTGATGTTCCTAATCCAATCCATGAAGTTGGAACCATCAAAGATGACCCTCCCACAAAGATTCATGAGAGAGAAAGAATCAGTTGGGTTAGAGCCTGAAGCATTAGTGTTGGAAGACATCTGAAGGAAGAAAGCAAGTTTAGATTAGATATATAGAATCCTTAATAAGACACCCAAATGTAATATTAAGGCTAGGACCCAATCACAATATATTATACTTAGAAGAGGGATGTCGTAATCTAAGTAATAATATATTTGAAAGGTAGGTGAATGACGATTCACCAATTTCCACCATGAAAAACAAAATGAATTATTAGGTTTTAATTGGATTTGAAATTCCTAGATTCTTTTGAGATTCATTGAACTTTTCAATGGCATGTTTCAATCTCGATTGTGCCCTTCAAGTTTTGTGACTGGGATGCCGAGGATCACAAAACAAGGTGTGAATAACCATGCTAATTCACTTGGTACCCTTAATATTATCACCTAATCAATGTGCCGGTAAACCACACACGCTCCATTGATCCATGACAAACATTAAGTCACCCTCCGTGATCCTTACTAGTCCAAGTTAGTGTGTCGGTTAACCACACACGCTCCACCAACGACTTGGTAAGGTACAAAGTGTGAATTCCATGGACTAGCACCATGTTCACATTTTTCCTAAAATAACTAAGATTGGGAATTAAAAAGGTTTAGTTACTTTATAATAATCATTATACTTTTAATGAGGATTTAAAGTCATTGTCCTACCCGTTCAGCTAACGACCCTCCACCAGTCAAGCGAGCGGTGGGTGAGAGTGGACACCCATTAAGTCACCATTTTATAGGCAACAACCTTATACCCACCTAATAGACCGGTTTCGTGAATGAGGCCTACTAACGGTAGAACGACTTATTCTTATACATATATATAATAATTAACCATTAATGTTATAAATAGTCTAAGGGTTGAATTTTAACTATTAAAACTCTAAGGGTTGGAATTAAAGTTTATTAAAGTGTGTGAAACTTTACAAATTCCAAAACTTGAGGACAAGTTTTGTAACTATCCAAAACTTTTCATTTCATAACTTATGAATTAAAGGTTCATAAAAATGAAGACTCTTCACTTTCATGTAACTTATGTGTTTAAATGTGTGTGTTAAAGAAAGTGACCTTTGGATATCCATAACTTGAGGAAAAATTATGGACTCCATTAAAACACATAAATGATCAAGAATTAATTCTAAACAATTCAGCAAATAATTCCTATCATCTTCTAAATTCATAAGAACATGAACATGATCATCAAAATTTCAAGAATTATATGAACACATAAAATCATGGAATTTTGATATATGCTATTGTAAATGGATTAGAACAACCATTACACCAACTAAAACAAGTTTTAAAACACCAAAACAGTTTAGGGTAATGTTTCTAGTCCATTTCCAGCAGCAAAAGTCGAAAATCTGCACTCTGTCACTCCTACTCGTCGAGTGCATGAACCTACTCGGCGAGTAGGTTGAAGATACACATGGACTCGGCGAGTCCCCCCATGGACTCGGCGAGTTCATCAGGCAGACAGCAAGTTTTTCGACTTTTTCAACTATTTTGCATCAAGTATCAAACAAGCAAGCCTAGGCTCTGATACCACTGTTGGGTTTTGAGCAATCTAACACTTCCTAAGTGTGCATGCAACCCTAATAAACCTTGGATCTATGTTTGTCTAAATACATGCAAAATAATAATTTTCCAAGGTTTATAACCTATCTAACATGGCATGGGGAACATTTCAACATAAAAAGTTAGAAGAGATTACATACCTTTTTGATGAGTTTGGTTCTTGAGGAGTTTGAGGGCCAAGCACCAATAGTGTGAATGCCTTAAATGGAATCACAAAACACCACAAACTCTTGGAAAACTTTGAGAGAGTATACACACTTGCAATTTTCGGCCACACACAAGCACACACACACTAGTTCATTAGTTGCCATTTCATGCACCATAAGCATGCTTATATAGTGCACATGGTTAGGGTGAAACCCTAATAACCCATGACCTTTCCTTTCCAAGGATCCATGGGTTAAAAGCTCCATGGATCATCCATGGACTTCCATCCAAGCCTAGCCCATTAACAAATGAGTGTTAGCCCACACCATATAAAACCAATAGCCCATAATCTAATTAGTCTTCCTTTTAATCTCTAAATTAATTCATAATTAATTTAAGACTTAGACTAATTAAATAACATAACCTCATATTAATATATTATAACTTATAATATATTAATAAACATATGTGTATAACTTTCATGAAATTATCCATAAATAGTTTGGATGAGATGCAACCCAAATGGACCATGCCGGTGGGTCAAGTATATACCAAATAAGTTATGGACTTAGACACCTTATCCAACATTTACACCTTGGAAAGACATCAGATAATTTGCAAATCAGAAATCATGGAGGCAGCCACTAAGGAGTTCACAGGAATTATTGCTAAGACAATTGACAAGAGGCTATGGATTGGGTCAATAGGTAAATCAGATATGGTGTTGTTGGAGAATCCAAGATAAAAGAAGACTGAGCTCATGTTAGTTGCAAACCAAGGGGGAGATTGATAGGTCATAGATTAATGGTTTGGGCTAGGCAATCATTTGTATCAGTCTTATAGGGTCTTGATCTTGTAATGTATGTGTTTGTGTTTGTTTACAGCTGGGTTGGTGTTTACGGCCATAAACGGGTGTTCAGCCATGAACCCCATTCATGCCTAGTCTTTCCCTATATATAGTGTTAGAGTCTGTCAGTCTGAAGCAACGTATCCATAGAGTTTACGGTCGAAGTGTGTGTGTTTGTCAAGGTGTACCAGCCGTTCTTTTCTAATAGGCGTGTGCATTGCTTGATAATCTTCTTCTTCTTCTACTCATTCTTGTTCTTGTTTGTTTTGATCACTATTTTGGATCTTTGAATTGGGACCTTACAATTAAGACATCCCTTAGAGGTTAGATCTGGTTTTGGATGTTTTGGTCTTAACTATTAAGTGCTTAAAGTGGGATTTGGTTACCTACAGAGTACGTTTGGCGTACGTATGCGTACGCTCAGTGTAATGCATGGTTTCCCTGATTCCTTGCTTTGGCAGTTTGTACGTTGAGCATCATCAGGCAGTATGCGGGGCGTACGAGTCTAGTACGCAGGGCGTACTCATGAGACTCCTTTTTTGGCCTTTTGGGACTTGGGTCTTTTGGAAGTTGGGCCATGAGTTGTTGGGTCAGATATGGGAAGGGTAAAACGGTCCTATTGTAATGATAAAAATGAATTGGACCTTGTATTATGGGGAATTATCTTAATTATTGACTAGGGATAATTTGGTTGTGTTTACTGTGAGGAACCCGGTAGCAGCAGCGCGTATGTTTCGATTATCTCAGATTGTGGTGAGTCTCCTCACAGTGTTTGGCGGGTTGAAGGCACCAATATCGGCCCATGGATTATTGTTATTTGTATGCTAGCTGTCTGTGTGACTCTTGCATATGATGTATGTGTTTTTATGCATGTCGGGTGGGGCCTAATGTCGGGGCGGCGTCCGATGGAGATCGGGCGAGGCCCAATGAATACCGGGCAAGGCCCAATGTCAGGTGGGGACCGATGTATGTGTGTATGTATGTATGGTATGTGGTATTTTGGGGAAATCACTAAGCTTTGTGCTTATGGTTTTATGGTTATTGTTTCAGGTACTTCTGGTTCGAAGGGAAGGGTTCGGCTTGATCTCAGTGCATCCACTCCTGTTTCCGCATTTTGTGATTTATGGATTGTACTCTGGTAACTATTTTTTCTTTGATATGCTTTCGAATGGTTGAAAAGGATAAATGGTATTTATGGTTGAATTAAAAATGAAATTTTTACCTTATAATTTTTGGGAAGTTACATGAACACTTCTTTTCGTCGGACTCCTAGAGCTCCAGAGTTTCTACTAAAATGCTTTAAAAGTTGTGAAGAATTAAACTCAAAGGCTAGAGAGATTTCAGAGAGATTGTGAATGAATTACTGAGGGAAATGAGTGAAATCCAAAAGATATATATATATATAGTGTACAGTGGGCGCATCGCGCCCAGACAAGAGGCGTGTCGCGCCTTAGTGCTTACATGTCTCCACTAGGTTTGTGCCATGTGTCAGCCGCTCCTTGGTCTGCGTCATTCTTCTAGATCAATGCCACATGTCACCATTTCATAGTGTCACGTGTCCAAATCTTTTGGTGTCACGTCATCTTGTCTCTTGGAGGAGGCGGTCTCCAGACATGCCATATGGCGCACTCCGGTGCTGTCACGTCACCCTCAACGGATATTTTCATGAATCTTCAAACTGCTGTAACTTTCGCATACAATCTCCATTTTCAACATTCTTTATATCCTCGGAATCCTCTCAACGAGCTTTACAACTTTTCTTTAGGTCTCAACAACTAATTCTTAATCTAACTAAAATTCATATTTAGACCGATTTAGACTGTTAAAGTTTGTGTGAAACTCATAACTCCGTCATACGAAATTCGTTCTCGACTGTCTTTATATCGAAGGGCTCATAGTAACAATATCTTCAGTTCTCATTTAGATTGTTTCGTCTAACAATCAATTGTTTTGAATTTCGATTTATGTGTCCGCATTGATGCGTTGAAACTTCAAAAAATCATAATTTCCTCATACGAAGTCAGATTTGGACGTTCTCCGTTTGCACGCTCTCTCTTATACTATTACTACAACTTTCGTTTAGATTACTTCGGCTAATAAACAACCTATCTAAAATTCATTTTTTACGACGCGCACAGTCGTGTCGGTTTAATCGCGAAACATCAAAGAAGCATAAATTCTTCATACAAAGTCGGATTTTAGAATTCTTTATATGTACAGAATCCTTGTCACATATAATATAACTTAGGTTAAGATTATTTATCCTAAATAATCTTCTATCAAAATTCCGTTTTATCACTTATTATTTCTTAATTATCTAGCCCGAATCTGCGGTCGTTACATAATGAAACTCATTTTTTTTATGTATGTTGTCAAACTTTGAACGATATCAACAACGATTCATCAATTCACTTAATAATAAATTAAAACTTAATGAAATACATTGTTTTTTTTTTTCTGAAAAGGGTACCCTCTAGACAATCAATGTCGAGCCCCACCAAAGGCTCATCACATGGGAGTAAATCACAAAGCACTAGCAATTTTTTTGAGATACTAGGTTTTGAAAAATAAATATTTTTTACGAAATTTCTTTTATTAACCACTAGACTCCCATCATTAATGTTGCTTCTACTTCTATTTATGTTTTCAAATTGTTAAGGATCTCAATAATGATTCACAAGTGTGAGAAAAGAGTAAAACTTATGAAAAATGCACCAGAATGACCACAAAAACAAGCTAGTATTTGTGGAATGCCCATGGTGACTGTATGTTTTAGTGAAATTGGCAGATTGAATATCCACATAGGTCTAATATAAATTCATTTCTTTCTTTGGTGTTGTTTGTTTTTTGTAAAAAAGTTAAAAACCTTTTCAGACCACTAATTGTTATGCGGCTCAGTACACCCGCATCACTTTCATTTTCGCAGCAGTTTGTTTTTTAGAAGACTTTTGGCTGAAAAACCTTTGTACGTCCTCTGCACCACACAACATTGGGATAGGTTCTTCATACCTCTTCCTAACCTAAAAAAAAAGAATAACACTCAAACAAAAAACACCTCTCAAACAAAAAATGATTCTTCTTCTTCCTTCCCAACGTCCTCCTCAACCCATCGGTTCGTCATTATCCTCGCCCTCGCCGTCTCAATCCTTTTCGCCTGCTTCTTCATCATGAAAAACGACATGTAGGTTTTTTTTCTATTCTGATTTCTTTTCTACTTGTGCTAAAATCAATTGAGGTTTTAATCTTTGATGAAATTGATTGAGGTTTTAATAGGCAGTGAAGCCCTCCGGTTTCGATCCTGTCTGCAACGTTGCCGCCGTCGTCGTCTTCGCCTCCGTCTCTGGTTGCTTCGACTGTGCCGACTTCACCTCATGAAGTCATCAAAACGAGTAGGAAGCTCTTGTATACAAAACTGTGCTTGCACCTTGGATTGGGGAAAGATGAATTAAGGATAAAATGGGATCGAATGGAGGAATATGAAAAATGGGTTTTGGTTGAAGAATTCGTTTCAAATTGGAGCTCCAATTTTCATTCATTATTTGCTAGTTTTGTTAAGCACTTTGTAGATCAGCAATTGGTAATAACAATGATAATAATTCATCTCAGGATTCTTCTTCTTCGTTATTGTTTGTTTAGTGGTTTGAAGAAACTCATGGGATTTACAGATGATAAATGATGGAAAATAATTAATAGTTCTTTGCAATTTCAAGAATTTCTTGATGATCACCATGATAATTGAGTTAATAGTTTTTACATTATGCATTCATGAGCTTATAGAAATTTTGATTGTGCATACAATTATACAAATATGATTGTCATACCGTCAGCTTGTGTTCAGTTATAGATTCACAAAATGGAAAGAGGTGTTATCACACTTTCACCCCCAAGTTGAGGTGCAATATTTAATTGGATATGTGTTTAATACTAATATTTATTTTGGTAATCGAATGTTGATGTTTTGATTTTTGAATGTAAAATTTGAATTACATTTATAAGAAAAGAGGACTGAGTTATGAATATTAATATTTATTTTGATAAACGGTGTTGAAAATTTATTTTAAGTTTGTAAAATCAATTTATTTAAATTTCAATTTTTTGCTGCAGCCTGCAGATGTTAAAAAACAAACATGCTTCTTATTACAGGCTGCAACCATTTGGTCCACTTCTTCTGTTGCAGAGGGTTGCAGAGGTGGTCCGTAGACTTCCGAAATTTTTGCTTCGAAAAAACAAACAACGCCTTTCTTTCTTTCATTAAAGATCATTGCTCCAAAAAAAGTTTGGAAATATAATGTGTGCGAGTTTCACCCGCTTTGGAGTATCTACTATGGATATATTAATGATGTGGAGGTATTTTCTGGTTAATAATGATTATTTATATTGTTATTAATTGTAGGAGTTGAGTTATTATATTTTGATCTAAAGATTCTATGGTATATATTATAGGGATTATGAGTATGAAATAACCATTAATTCTTTTTATGTATAAGTGTCCTATTGGAAAAACTAAATGTCAATGTTATGGTTAGCATAGAAGTTGTTGAAGATGCTTTGGAAACTTAATTTGCATGACTATGTTGTTAGGATAAAGATTCGATAAAACACACAATACATGATAAGGATGTGAAGAAAAAAAAACATAAACAACTAATGTGGTCCACGTGATCATAGTGATCGGCTAAGTCACAGATGAACTAGAGAGGAATTTTTGATAGAATTGTAGAAACACAAGTGTCATACACATGCTTTCTGTTTAGGGTTATAAAAGAACAATAAGATCTATTCATAATAACATGTTGGCCTATAAAATTGTTTGTGGCTAAGCCAATTAAAATGTCATTCACTAATCTGGCTCTCAGGTCTAAACACCACAAACATGATTATCGAGCACTACAAACATGGACTTGAGCACCACAAACATTGTGTTGAACACCGCAAACACATGTGTCGAGCACTGCATACCTTCAGCTCGAGCACAATAGACTAGACTAACAATGCCACCACAAACCATTAGTTCAGAAGGGGAGATAAGGCTCCACAACTCAATAAATGGGAAGATCATGCTCCATAACCCAACAAAACATTGTTGTGCACTAGGATTTAATATGTTCTGAAAGTGTTGCATTTGACTATGTTAAATTAACATGCAGTTTCCAATTATATTCAACATTTTTTATTGCTAATGTATGTTTATTATTTTATGTGAGTTCCAAAATTATCACAAATTACAAAGTTACTAGTTTATTATAAGCATATAACAAATACTCATCATTTAGTTAGGAAAGTTTATGTTATGATCCCACAGTGTCAACCGTGACCAACAATGACTCGGAGTGGTGGCTTGGACCGAAAGGGGGTGTCAATTGTGACCATCGAGGACGTTGGCTCTTCAAAGAGTGGGGTATTGTTATGATCCCACAGTGGCTGGAAGTACTATAAGTTGGTGACTTATAAGTGTAGGTATCTCCTCCTCCTACAAACTAGCTTTTGGGAGTAAGTTCTATAGTTGGGTTTATGGCATGATACGGGCTTAGTATGGGATGGGTTCATATCAGTTTTATAACTATTAAAGGTTTAAGCCGATCCAAAAAGAAAATCTATTAAAGGTTTTAAAATATCATTAGGATTTCTTATAAAACTATATATAAAGCCATTAAAATGTCATATTTTTCATTCGTTTATTCATCATCTTTTGCTCCTCCCCCTTAAGCAATTTCAACCTTTTGCACCCTTCACATTGTTGATTTTACAATATTAATAGTAGTGCGTTTGTGTGTGTGTGTTTTATTTGTTTGTTTGTTTCGGGTTTCCATTCAAATCTTCTTGTGTTGGTTGTTTTTGTTCAAAGCATCCGTAGTTATAGTTTATAACTGTTGGTATTCTTCAAGTAGAATTGTACATTTGGATTGTCCGTTATTATGGTTTTTAGTATAAAGAATTGTAAGAACTACAATACATTTACTATCTCTTGTAATTGAGTTTCAAAGTTCAAACTTTAATATTTTGGTATGTTATCTTTCAAACTTCATTATTTGGTACAAAACTCGAGATACAAAATAGAGTCCCCCTTCCCTTATTCAAGAAGTTAGAGTGGTCCTATTTGGTAGGGGCTTGATGAAGTTTCTTCATTTGATTTCCTCGACATTTTTCTGATGGAGTTATATGACATATTGACAAGGGCAGATCCAGTATATTAAAAAGGGAGGTACCCTTTATGGCCAACGTTTCTTTTCTATACAAAGAGATAAGCCATTTGTCTAAATAATACTTCTGTGTACAAAAATAATTCTCTGATATAAATTTAAATAATTGCTTTACAATATAACAAAAATAACTTTTGAAATTTACGGATGTGGTGTGGCTCAGTGGCTAGAAGATATATAAACCAGGGTTTTGTATTTACTATGAAAAACCAAGCCAAAAAGAATAGCAAGTTGCCGAAAAAAATTCAAAACGCCCCACTTATTTATATATATTACATAAAGGCCTCGACTTTTCGGTGTTTGAAAAAGATTATTTTGATTTTTCGTATTTTTTAAGGCCATAATAATTAGAAATTGAACACATAAACCCGAAGTTGATGTAAAAAAATGATTTCTAAGGGTATATGTATAATTATGCAGCCATCATTCATTTTAATTGAATATTTCTCCATTATTTAATTCTGATTTTTGAACATTGTAATTAGGGATGTTCGTTTGGATGGATCGGTTTAATCCGATCCGATCAAGTGAATCCAAATTAATTTCGGTTTTCAAAACGTAGATCCAAATAGTCCAAACTAAATTCAAATCCGATCCGATCCAACCAAATTATAATTCGGTTGGATCGGTTTTTACAATTCGGTTTTCAAGAATTAAGACATTTCAACAAATATATAACTTTAGTATTAACTTACTTTATAATATAAACTAAAAAATATTGTTTAATTAGTTGTGAATTAAAACTTATAAATAACTATCAAGAAAAATATATTATAATTTACTACTTTATAGACAATTTTTTTTGATAAAAAGTATATATTAAAGTATTATAATAGATGAAAATTTTTAATATACTAAAAGAATAATTTAGTAAATTTATAAATTATTAAAGATATATATTAAAAAGAACAAAATAATAAATTGCAATTCGGTTTTTTTGGACTATTTGGTTTTTTTGGACTATTCGGTTTTTATTTTATAAACCAAAACCAATCTGAAATCCAAAATAATAATTCGGTTTTGCTAAAAAACAATCCAAAAATCTGAATATCCGAACCAAATAGTCCGATCCAAATTGTTCAATTGAACAATTCGGTTTTATCCAAATAGTGAACAGTCCTAATTGTAATAAATCAGTTTCAAAAGACACATACAAACCCTTAATACTTCTTAAATTGAACACATTTGAATACTTTTGCTAGAACTGATTAAAATCTTTGGACGTATATTTTTACTTTGAATCTATCAAAAAAAACAAAGTGGTCATCAGAATTTGGAAAGGCACAAAGAAATGAGTCATCTACCAAATTTAGCTATGGTGGTCCCAAAAGATCAACTTGCATAAAAAAGGTAGTATACTTTATTTTGACTAAATTTTGTTTACCATGATAATAGACTTTGTTTTGTTTCAACGAATGTCAAAAAAAATAATAATAATAAAACATTTCAAAAATATTTTAAATATATATAATATATAACTAGCTGTTTACCCGCGCCAAGCGCCGGATGAGAATATTTGTTTCGGAAATTAATTTTTTTTCGGCGGACCATGATTACATTTACTTCAACGATTAGTTTGCTTTGGGAAACATGCCATATAAAAATTAAGACACAGTGTATCGGCAAATATCACTAAGCATTAATTTCAATTCAACAATTCTCATCAACCTTATTTGTGGAATTAACTCCATTTGGATTCCAACACATGCAAGAACCCATACTTTTTTTTTGTTACCCTTTCACAAATATCATCTAGCTTTCGGAGATCATCAACTATTCAAGTTGAGACCTTCAAGATGAGTTTTTTTTTCAAGTCTTTTACTTATAAAGTCAAATAAGAAACAGATTTATTTTGAATCAAATACTTAAAAGTGAAATAAATAAACAAAATAATTTATTAAACCCAAATCAACTTGCCCCTTTTTCCTTACAATACACAAAGATTATTTGAAGTCACAATTAAAACATATGATACTTTGCGATCATTACACGTGTATTCACTAAAACCTAAAACCCTTAGTTTATTGATTATTTGAATGATGATGATATTCTTTAAAAATAGCTTTTCAATTTCAATTATGTGTGATGGCAAAATTGGTTGTCAATCTATCAATAATCATAATCTTGAAACATTGAATCTAACAAATGTATTTTTAAAATAAATTTTAAAAAGTATGTTGAAATTTACATCTTTTAATTGAAGTGATGGGTAAAAGAGAAGAAAGAGACACCTCAATTTTGTGCTCTTAATTTTACACCATTGCATGATAGTCTTTTACAATTCATTCGATTTCATACAAATTATATATATTATCGTAAAGTCGAAAACATAGTTAATTACTTTTTTGGTCCCAAATTTGACCACAAAAAACATTAATAGTTGCACCTGATCAACACAATAGGCATTAAAAGAAGAAACTTAGCATGTAAGGCACATAGTCGTGTCAAAATTCTATAATGTATATACAAAATAATGAAAGTATATGAAGTAGAGATATCGAAACTAAACCAAAACAACAAAATGAAAATAAAATACTATTTATTTAAACAATAAAGTATAATACACGCATTAACACACATATGGGCACACGCAGAAACACATACAGCCACACATGTATAGACCTAAAACATGGCTTAATTCCAACTTCAATACCATGAAAAGTTTATTTTTATTTACAAAATTACCCCTCGGACCTAAAATCTCACAAACATGAAACACCAATTTTTTGTTTTCCTAAAAGCCCCAATGTTTTCAGTCTCATCTAAATACATGTATGTATGTTGCATATACAACAAATAAATAAAGAGATGGGTTAGTTTTCTTAAGAAAATAAACAATCTGCAAAATGGATACAACTTTATTGTAAAGTACCCATGTAGTCATTTGTGTACCACCCAAGATAATCAAACTCGCTATAGGACCATTGAGGGAATCAAACATATAATAAAAATTAATTACAAAACCAAAACTTAGATTAATACCCTTAGAACCACCACCGGTTGTAGGGCCATTAAGGGAGCATTAGAAATTATTGCTTCACATAGCTGTACAGAACATATAATGTGTTGTTGATGGGTTTTGGTCATAAGACATCCTATGTGCTCATACAAACCCTAATGCTTGGATCTAGGTTTCTCTATTGTACATGCTTTGAATCCAAGACTATAAACCCTAATTCTAGCATATGGAAATCGATATTAACATATAATTAGGTTTATGATATTACCTTGATTGTTATGTAGCAATAACAATCCCAATTCCTCCTTGAATTGACTTTGGAAGGCTTAGAGTCACAAGTGTCACTCCTCTAATGGCTTACAAACACCAAGAGCAAATGGAGAAGGTATAAAGAGAGAGGGGAGATATTAGAATTCGTCTCTAGGACCTCTTGGGAAGGCATGGACGAATTCATGAGCCTTGGGGGGTCTTTATATAGGTGTAGAGATAAGGTTTCAGTCATTATCCTTATCTAGTTGCTTGTCCACCAAGCAACCCATAAGATAATCTTTGAATCCTTATCATAGTCGAATTCTAAGGCCTTATCACCTTAAATTCGTCCAACCTATTAATAAGATAATCCTTACCTTATTTTGTAACTATCACATAATTACAATTCAGCCCCTCTAGTTTAATTAATTACATTTGATCACAAAATTAATTCTTAATTAATTATTGACCAATATTAATTAAACAAATATGATTTCTCCTTTAATACATTATTCTTATAACATATTAATAAATCATAATAACCTCTCTCTCTATTTATTTCTCCAATCAAGTTGCTTTGGTGAAGGCAACCCAAAAGGACCATGCACCATCGGGTCAAGTACATACCAAAATAGTTATGGACATAGACACTAATCCAACAGTCTCCCACTTGGATAAGTCTAACAACTATTCTGCGTATGACTTCAGATCCTAATCTGCAATCGTAGCTTTCCAAATCCGCTGTCAACTCTGATCATATCAGATACGTGTGTCCTTAGATAAGGGATCATATATTCCTCCATTCTAGATATCATATGAGATATGATTTCAAATCATTCTCTTTGTACTATATCTCGATTCCGATTTATGACGACTGACTAATTGAACAAATCAAATTAGCCCTAGCCCGGCTGAGCATTTACGTTTGTCATCACTAAATCATCGAGGGGCCCAAAAGATATCGCTTTTATCCTACCTTGGGTAAAAGGAACGGATAAACTTTGATACAATGCTTGCTTGCACTCACTAACCAAATCACACACAACAATATGTTTTATAACACCAAGTTACTAGTGCGTTTACATATTATCAATGTGCAACCGATTCGCAAGATACAACTCACACATCTCGGTTTCAAGAATATAAGATGTTATCGTCTCACCAATCACTCGTGACACAATTCATGGAGTGATCCAAGTGAGCGTGGGTATAGTCCAATGCTCAAATTCATATTCATAAGCACTCATAAACGTTGCAGCAAACATTTGCTTATGTCTAATTCTCTTTAGACAATCCACGCACCAATTCACGACAGTCTTCATTCATATCTACTTCCAACATATGAATAACTGTGGCCCATTTGAATCATTCGATTATTCTTAATAAACTCAATTATTCTGGAAGTCAAAACATGCAAATGTGAAACACAAGAATAATACTAATCCCATATGGCCTCAATCCTTTGAGCATAAATAAAACACCTTTTATTTATCACCATATCGATTACTCATTATTTGTCGTTTCGGTTAATCAACTTCTTACTTGAATTATTACACTTGTCCCATGCTCTTAGCATGCACACAATGTTAACCTATGGTTCTTACTTTTTTGAAATAGATCAAATTGAACACATTTCCAACCATTCTCATTTCACAACTCCAAATCCTTTTTCATAAGTGTAAGAATATCAAATACTTGCCACTTATAGAATATTTTAGATTCTAACACTTTATGCAATGATCCCTTTTGTAATGTCACTGCACCAACGTCACAAAGACTATTGTCAATGATATTACAAAGTTCTCTATCGGAGATTGTTACAAGACAATTCCATAGACGTGATGTCTCTCACTCAAAGTACATTCCTTTGAACATCCTTTTGCATAAAAGTTTCTAATCTTAGACATAGATTTTTCAATATTCAATTCCTAATATGGAAACGCTTCCATATTTTCCATATGACAACTCATTCTTAATAGAATCTTATCTATTCATAATAATGTCGATATGGTCCATCCAATATGGAAACATTTCCATGTTTTCCAATACTATACTTCCAACTACTCACAAGCGACCAATCCTCACCGAACTTTGGATTGTCCTTTGATAGTTGTTTAATTGTTTTAGTCAAAACCAATTCTAGTCCCTTTTCCCTCTAAATGCGCTATACATTTGAAAAATTTTAGAATGGTCAATCATTAAAGCATTTGCAATCGATCCTATACCCGAAGCGTATGGGACACGACGCATAATGTTTTATTTGCTATGTTCTCAAAATTCGAATTGTGAAGAAGAATGCCGTAATCATAATCGAAATTTTAAGAACACACTATGTACCCTTGACTAAATTTATTAACATTTCTCAACCTAAACCTTTAGATTTGAAATGAAGCATAATATTCTCTCCCTTAATTATAGCAAAACAACTATTCCATCCTTACAACTTCGCAAAGAATGACTCTTGTTTTCTATAATTAATATTGCCAACTTGCAATACTTTCCTTAATAATCATACAATCATAACATTTATGCTCCCACTATCATGATGATTATTATAAAACATAACACTTATGCTCCCACTAGCTTCGACATGTATTCATAAACATCTTAACTTTCAGAAAAACAATACTTATTGAATTTCTTAAGTTCATGTTTCTAATACTTAATGCTTTGAACTTATACACTTTTGCCTTAGATAGTTTATATGTGTGTCTAAACAATTAAGACCAATTGCCAAACCTCACAATTCAAATTATGGAAAGGGATACCGTAACCATAATCGAATTCGAGAATGCAATTTTACAATCACTATCTTCTTAAAATCTTTCTTAGTGAAAGCATTTCCTCACAATCATTTTCATGAAGGAGGAAATCTTATGACACTTAGATTTAAACGGTGAATGTGTTCCTATCCATGTGAATTTGTTAAAACTAAAGTTTACGACAAATTCAAACTCATATGGACCGAACTTTCTTAATCTTGATTTCTTGCCTTATGGTAGCACAGCTGCCCACCATGTCTTCCAAGTAGTTAAGCAGCTCACCTTTTCTTATCAATGTACCTTTCATTGATTAAGGTGCTTTGCCTTTTATGCGTTCAAAATGAGAACTCATAGAACTCACATGCATAATTAACTCGATTGGATTGGCACAAAAACAAAATAATGTCAACACGATAGGTTGTAAACTTCAACTCGTGTACTAGTGATGATCGATAAGGTTTATTTGATTTGTTCTTGAAACCTTTCAAGACCATTAAGACTCCCACTGACTCCTTGACAAATAAGATTCTCTTGCCAATAAACATTTCTTGACAAACAAATATTCAAGAGTTAGTGTAGCTTTTATCAAGACAAAACACTTCATAACTTTGGTCCTAGTTGGTCTTTGTCTTATCCAAGACATCACAACTTTCCACAATTGATGAATGTTATAAACCTTCTTAATACGCCATTGCAAGGATAAATAAATAATATAAAATCAAATTTTATTTTATTGCGGAAAAAATTTGTCCTTACAATGCAATTCATTGAAAAACTATGCTAATACATCTTTCTTAGCAATCTAATTCTAACTCCAAGTAGTAGCTCAAGAATCTAATCTTCGAGAAACGCGATCGAAATCCATTCCTTCACGGTTAGATTTTGCTCACTTCTTCCCTTAAGCTTCCTTTCTTTTCTTCGATCCTACAAAATATCAATTGTAATCTTATCACATTATGTATTAAGAATCTAGAATAGAAGCTTAAAAGAGTTAGTCAATGGATTTTACCTAAAGCAGAGCCATACGTTTCGACTCTCCCATCTCTTAGATCTCTTAAGTAAATAGGGCAGCTTCGTCTCCAATGCCCCTTCTCTTGGCAATAAAAGCAAATCGACTCTTTTGGAACAGCACATGGAACTACTTCAGACATTGCCTTTATCTTATGATCAAACTTTTTGATCATAGCATGTCTTTCGTTGCCATTGTCTATATCCATAGAGGTGTTGAAGGTAGATTCACCAATCAACTTTACTTTTCTATTGCGCCAAACCATTGCTGATTCAGCAGCAATAAGCATATAGGTGAGATCTATAAGGGTCACGTCACGGTTCATCATATAGTACTCTCTTACGAACTCACTATATGAGTTAGGAAGTGACTAAAGAACCCAATCAACAGCTATTCCCTCACAGACAACGGATCCCAACATTCTTAACCTATCAATGTGTGACTTCATCCCTAGGACGTATGCACACATCGGCTTTCCTTCTTTCTGTTTACTTGCCAAAAGGGTTTGAGTGATCTTGAACTTTTCAAGTCTTTGAACTTGTGGGTTAGGGAGAATAATTGGAGGAGGTAGAGGAAGTGAAGCATGATTTCTTGTTCCTTGATCGAATCGTGGAATATCATCTTCATGTGGAAAGCTTGTTCCACGGGATTCGGGAAGACCATAGTTGTCGAACTTTGACATCTACAAAACGGGAGAAAACGAATTCAAGTTAGTTGATTGATTGAGTCCTTAGTAAATCACCCAAATGAGATACTAAGGCTAGGATCCAACACAATATTCTACAACTCGGGAGAGGGATGTCGTAACCCTAATTGCAGAATATTTGAAGGTAAGTGAATGACGATTCACTAATTTCCACCACGAAAAACGAAAAAGGAATTTAAGTTTTAAATCTATGAAAACTCCTAGATCCTTTGAGATTCATTGAACTTTCAATGGCATGTTTAAATCTCGATATGCCCCTCTTGTTTGTGACTGGGATGCCGAGGATCACAAAGCGGGTGTGAATAACCATGCAAACTTACATGGTTCCCTCACATGTTACAGTCACCTATTCGATGTGCCGATAAACCACACACGCTCCACCGAACTATGACAAACATTGAGTCACCCTTTGCTACCTTTGCTTAGAACCATTTAGTGTGCCAGTTAACCACACACGCTCCACTAACGTCTTCGCAAGGGCACAAAGTGTAATTTCATGGAATTGCATCAATTCACTTTTGCCTAAGTAACTAAGATTGGGAATTTTATGAAAAAATTTAGTTACTTTAATAATTCATTATACTTATAATGGAAGGTTTCGTCCTATCCTACCCGTTCGGCTAACGACCCTCCACTAATCAAGAGTGCGGTGGGTAAGAGTGGATACCCATTCAATTCGCCATTTTATAGGCAATTTCCTTAAACACCCGTTATAGACCAGCTTCGTGAATGAGGCCTACTAACGGTAAGACTGACTTTTATTCATACATATATATATATATATATATATATATATATAGTGTTAGACTTTTAATGTTATATATATAGTATAGGGTGTATATTACACTTTTAAAATACTAGGTGGTCTAATTTAACAATTATACTTTTAATTCAATCAAATTGTAAACCTAAGCTTTTATGGATTTATTAAACCTCTTTTAATTATACACCTTAATTAATTAATAAAACCATAAGGGTGTGATTTGAACCTTTTCAAAACTATACTAGAGTTTTAGAATTTAACATTCCTAATTAAACTTTTAATCAACTTTTAAATTCCAAAACTTGAGGGCAAGTTTTGAAATATTTCAACACATTAGGGTTTAGAATTTAAATATACATCAAAATTAAACTATTAATCAAAATTTAAATTCCAAAACTTGAGGGCAAGTTTTGAAACCTTTTTCAAAACATTAGGGTTTCAACTATTTAAATTTCAAAACAACAAAACCTTTGGGTTCAAATTTAAACTATAAAACCTAAGGGGAAAATATGAAACTTTTCATAACAACAAGGATCAAATAACAAATATTCTAAATTAACAATTAATCATATAATTATCCATATTTGATTTATTTAATGATTTCTTGCAAAACAATTTACCAATTAAGTCAAAAATAATTAATTAATTATCACATAAGGAAACAATTACCTTATTAATTGATAAATATCTTCAATTAGATCAAGAATATAGTCAAATATATCATAAAATCGGATTAATATTGATCTAATATGATAAGGTAACTATCCATAATCAAAAACAGCAAGAAATCCCGGATATACCTCTGTCTGACGAGTTGACTCGTCGAGTCAAGCTTGGACTCGGCGAGTCCAGCCTCCAGAACATCAAAAATCGAATTTTTTTTGAACATGTAATGCATCAATACAATTGAAACCAGTCTAGTCTCTGATACCACTGATGGGTTTTGGTCGTAAGACATCCTATGTGCTCATACAAACCCTAATGCTTGGATCTAGGTTTCTCTATTGTACATGCTTTGAATCCAAGACTATAAACCCTAATTCTAGCATATGGAAATCGATATTAACATATAATTAGGTTTATGATATTACCTTGATTGTTATGTAGCAATAACAATCCCAATTCCTCCTTGAATTGACTTTGGAAGGCTTAGAGTCACAAGTGTCACTCCTCTAATGGCTTACAAACACCAAAAGCAAATGGAGAAGGTATAAAGAGAGAAGGGAGGTATTAGAATTCATCTCTAGGACCTCTTGGGAAGGCATGGACGAATTCATGAGCTTTAGGGGGTCTTTATATAGGTGTAGAGATAGGGTTTCAGTCATTATCCTTATCTAGTTGCTTGTCCACCAAGCAACCCATAAGATAATCCTTGAATCCTTATCATAGTCGAATTCTAAGGCCTTATCACCTTAAATTCGTCCAACCTATTAATAAGATAATCCTTACCTTATTTTGTAACTATCACATAATTACAATTCAGCCCCTCTAGTTTAATTAATTACATTTGATCACAAAATTAATTCTTAATTAATTATTGACCAATATTGATTAAACAAATAGGATTTCTCCTTTAATACATTATTCTTATAACATATTAATAAATCATAATAACCTCTCTCTCTATTTATTTCTCCAATCAAGTTACTTTGGTGAAGGCAACCCAAAAGGACCATGCACCATCGGGTCAAGTACATACCAAAATAGTTATGGGCTTAGACACTAATCCAACAGTTGTCCCCTTGCTTAAAATTAAAACCCTAATACCAGCTAGTTCTATCTGTTGCAAAACAACAAACACATTTTAACGGTCTCATTCCCCCCATTTTTAACCTCAAGGTATGAAAAATCCACCACCATTGTCCTAGCTTTGATTTTTCATGAACTTCCTTCAGACATAAGTTTTAATCGTTGGGAACTTGCCATTATCAGTAATGTAGAAAACATTATCAAACATATTAAATGTAAGAGATATAAGTTCAAGGAAGACCGGTCTACCTCGATTATTGGCAAGCACACATATAAAGAAAACATGGTCAACTGATTCCACCTCTGAATTACAGTAAGGACATAACAAATTTTGGAAAATACCCTTGATGTGGTATAATTATTCACCTTAATTAGAGAAAGGACATTCCAAACTGCCAGTCATTTTGAAAAATTAATGAACTATAATTATCTACCTGCAAGATAAAAGGTGAAAAACATAAGAATTAAAAGAAATCTTGTATTAGGCCCCTGCATAAATTCATTAGAGCTTACGATTATTGCAGTTCCTCCACCAAATAAGTTGAAGATTTGATGTCATGGGCCTGACATGAAACATATTACTATTAAAAAAAGTCATTAGATATCAATGATTCTACAAACAGATCAAAATATAGCAAAAACAAACAGATCAAAACATACGAAATACAAAATCTTAACATATGCCAAACAAAAAGACATCTTTTTATTTTTGTAAAACATACATTTGTAAGAAATTATGCTTGAAGAGCACATGTAGAACAAATGCATCTCACTTGTCAAGATCTTTTTCACGTACACACCTTTATTTGTTTTGAGGGCAAGGGTGTGAGGGTGACTCTGGTTGGTAACAACTAAACATCAAGCATATACAAACATTTTCATTATGCTTAACAGGATTGTACATGATGTTATAATAGGTATACCTCTTAATTTTCAAGAAATGGGCAATATCCTTAATAATATAGTAAAGATTATTGGATTTAACGTGAGATAAAATGTAAATTGGAAAATAGATTAAAACAACACAAACATTGATGGATTGTTTGGGATTACTTATTTTCAACTAACTTAATTTATTTTAGAAGAATATATATTAGTTTATGTGATATAAAACAAATTAAAAATAAAAACGTTTGGATGAACATATGTGATACCAAAACGTAGTAATGAGATAAACAATTTAACAAATTTTAGTTAAACATGTAAAATAAAAAAATAAATGACATTGGTAAAAAGGTAAGTGTTAATGACTTACAGAATTTTTTTATTAAAAAAAAACTTTATCTCATTTACACATTTAGTCATTCATGTTTTTTTTATACATATATAATCATTAAACTCATTTGTTGTAACATCCCAAAAATACAGGCCAAAAATTTCGTTTTCAATTAAGTTATTACATAAAACCACCAGTATAAAAATGTTCATAATAATATCTCATATCAAAACCAGAGTGTCAATAATCAAAATATAGAATCATAAACCCATATTAGAGTGTAATCCCAAGGATCCCGTTTGCGGAAAACTTGGTGTGATGCGCTGCGATCAAGCCGGCTCCTTCCCTTTGAAACGAGGTACCTGAAACCAAAACTAAAACCGTAAGCACAAAGCTTAGTGAGTTCCCCCATCATACCACATACCAAACACATACGTACTGTTAGGCAATTCTGGGATGTTTGACCTACCCATGCCAAGCCATTCTGGGGTGCTGACTTACCTATGTCAAGCCATTCTTGGGTGCTGACCTACCCATGTCAACCCATTGAGGGGTGCTGAACTACCCATGCCAAACTGTTCTGGGGTGCCGACTACCCTCCGGTCTATCTCAACCGGAAACGGGGACTATTTCACCCCTACCTCTATCATACAATAACAAAATATAATCATACAGTCAGGCATATATAGGGTACTGACCTACCCTTCGGTCCTAACGATCGAATCAGGGAAAAGTTATTCCCTGCTACTACTATTAACACACATATCATATCACATAAGCATATCTCATAAGCATATCACATAAGCATATCTCATAAGCATATCACATAAGCATGTCTCATAAGCATATCACATAAGCATATCTCATAAGCATATCACATAAGCATGTCTCATAAGCATATCACATAAGCATGTCTCATAAGCATATCACATAAGCATACCAAGATAATTATCACAAAGACAATTATCTACCAACTACTCCTGTTGGTGGGCCGACATTGTGGCCTTAGATCCACCCCTACTGGAAGGTAACTCACCTCACACTGCTGAAGTCCCGCAGACTCAACCCCACATTGCTAAAGTCCCACAGACTCAACCCCAGGTGCTGGTTGACAGATTCCTGAACTGTCAACACCAAAATAACACCCAATTAATAATTGGGTCCCAACACATAACCATAAATACATACTTGGATAATTACTACATTATCCCTAACTTAGCATTATTCAAGCCCAAGGCCCAATCCATAGGCCCAAAGTCAACTATGAATCAAAGCGCAACATATGGCCCAATTTTCCAAATTGGGCCCAAACCTTTGCATGGTCTCATTCTAAGGCCCAACCAAAAGTCCAGTCCATCATTTGGTATTTTTATTGGCCCAATATCTCATAATCACAAAGGCCCAAACTATGGCCCAATTTTCCAAATTGGGCTCAAACCCTCATATGGGTCTTATCCTAAGCTCATCAACATATTCTAGTCCATAAGATTATTCTTGGATGGCCTATTAATAATCCAATTACCAAAGCCCAATGGAAAGGCCCAACTCAAGGCCCAAGTGATATTAGGGTTTCACATAAAATGACGATTAGGGTTAAGTGTTTCTCACTTAACCCATTAAGGACTTAATCCATTAATTCCATCACTCTTCTAAATAACTCATATGGTGTGATTGGGGTTAATACACAATTCCATTCTAATGGCCCAAATGTGGGTCCCGATAAGTCCAAGCCCATAAATCCAATATTAAGGTTTTCTAAACCCTAATTAGGGTTTCTAATCCCATCTTAGCCCAATAGGCCCAAAACCAAGTCCTTAAGCCTATTAGGGTGTTCCTTAAGTCAATTAGGGTTTATTACACCTATTAGTCACATGTTTGGGCTTTTGGGTCCATTACGACTTCATTGGGCCCATTAGGGTTTCATAGGCCCATTAGGGTTTTAGTCCATTGTCCAAACATCCAATAAGCAATCCCAACACAACTAAGCACACCGCCACCCGACATGGCGGCCGGTGGCGGCAACCACCACCCTACGGTAGTGGTTTGAGTTTTCTTTTTATTATACTAATCTTTAATTACATTTTACAATGCTTAGCTCAAAATAAAACATCAAAAAGAAAATGCACAAACAACCACCTTGTGGTGGCCGACGATGGCAAATGGCGACAGCTACCACCTCATGGTGTTAGTAGTGGGGTCTTTCTTTGGGTCTCCGGCCAAGAAACACTTCTGTAGCCTCAAACCATCACAAAACATGGGCACAAACACCATAACATTCCCCTAGCCACCTTTCACGGTGGTTAGTGGTGGTAGAAGATCTTTCCCGGCAACAGCCACCATGGTTGGCTGCCATGGTGGTCTTCTAGTGTTTTCCAGCCTACCCTTTAGCCACACACTCCAGCGGTGATGACTAAAACACGCACCACATTGGCTGAGGTACAAAAACACACACGAAGCACACACAGCAGCCCCGTCGGGGTGGTAAACAACGGAATAGCAGCGGCTAATGATGGCAGCCACCATGGTTGGCGGCCATGGTGGTTCTTCTTAGTTACCGGCCAACAAACACCCTTAACGAATAAGAATCATAGCAGAGCACACACATACGCACGACTCACACTCTAAGATGTATACGACGGCCTCCCTCGGAGTGGTGGGTGTTGACCGGAGTAGCGGAAAGAGTTCTGTGAGTGGAGGCAACAACCAAAACACGGCGAGACATCGGCCAAGAGCAGCGGTGGCGCAACAGCGGAATGAAACGGAGACGTAGGAGGTTGGCAACCTAAATAGTGACCAGCAGCAGCACGATCCTTGATCTCCCGACCAACCCGCATCTGCTCGTGGCTCCTCGTCTTCAACGGCGGCGATGATCGAACTTGACCTTACAACGGCGGCTAGAGGTTGAAGGTGAAGAGGGGTGGCGGCTGGAAGGTCCAAGCATGGCGGCTGCTTCTTTTGCTTAGAGTTAGGGTTTCTCGGTGGAAGGTTAAGGGTTATATACCCGAACCCTAATCTTTTTCCCCATAATGACACATTTACCCCTAGTTCTCCTTTTCCTTCAATTTAAATCCTTAATTTACCAATTAAACCCTCGCTCCCATAATTCTTTTCATAATAAGTCCGTTAGTTACCAAACAGCTCCTTAACTCTCAAAATCTCTTCAAATTAAGCCCCAATAATTACCATTTAGTCCCTACCTTCCATAATACTTGCAAATTAAATCCGGATTTTACAGTTTTAACCCCCATCTTCTATAATTATGACTTTTAACTCCTTGAAACTAACGCCTTGCTCACTTATTATTGATTTTAGGGCTTCTATACATTTGTTTATTTATTTTATAAATGGGGTGTTATATTTGCTATGTTCACAAATTAACATTATGACCGACTATTATAAGTTTAGTTGGTCTTCGGTATCCTTGGTAGCTCCAACGAGACTCCAATTATCTTCCCTGGTTAAACATGATTTTTGAGGCGATCTAAGTTCTTCAATGACATATTTTTCAGATTTTTTCTCCCTCTCTTCTCTTTTCCCTATTCTCCGCAATGTGGGTTTCTTTCTTCTCTCAAGAGCATAAAGACAGAAACGATTTCTAGGTTTTTTTCTTCTCTCTTCGTCCAATGTGTTCGACACACAAAAACAATTTTTAGGTTTCTTTCTTTCTTCTCTCAGGAAAATCAACATATAAATTAAGGTTTGTTCTTTGAGTTTGGGTCGATTTTTGGGAGAAATAGATTATTTGGGTTTGGTTTTAGGTTTTCTAAAATGAATTGATTCTTCAAACACCTCATTTTTATGTGTTTATGGTTTTACGAGTTAGTCATTCAAACATTTGAACACACATACAAGTATGACGATCTTTTTATGGGTATAATTTTTGGTCGATTTTTGGGTGTGTTTATGAACAACTCTGAAAATCGAGAATGTATATATGTTTATGAGTAAAAATATATCTATTAACTTGTCGTTCCCTTGTCGTTTTGTTATGGATGTGCCTAGTTTAACATTCTTTGCAAATACAAATAAATTATCTACATTAATATATACATCATTAACCAACCATCGTTCCAACATGACATTGGGACTGACCATGGGGATGTGTCGGATGTGCAATCGCACATGGCCCGTTTTGTCCAGTGACCCGATTTATTTTACTTAAATCAGTATTTGTGATGGATGAATGACAAAACAATCTTATATATATATATATATATATATATATATATATATATATATATATATATATATATATATATATATATATATTCAAAATAGTAGCCCCAGTATTTAATACTTGCATTACTCCAAAAAGACATTAATTTGTTTATCCTATAAGCCTCAATACTTATTGTATTTAGTCGTTTACCTTTCCGCCTTAGCGATCACCAATTAATTGATCATATATGAATGTTTCTCTTCGACAATCAATCAAGCAAAATTGTTCATTTTAGGGGAGTCATATGATTTATATAATTATATAAGATTATTTATTGTACTATTGTTCTTTTGTTTTGATTATTTTTATAACAATTATTGACTTATCATATTATTAATAAATTTTACTTATATATAAAAAAAATCTAAGATTCATTTTTATTTTTCACACAACAAATTCAAAATCAATAGACCGGTTTTGCATGATATCTATTAACTTAAGGGGCATGGCATGCAACCATACATGATAGAGGGTCAAAATTCATTTTAAATAAAGATTGAGGGCTATTTTTAGAATTTTACAAAAAGCACATATAAAAAAATAGGGTAGACCAAAGCCAAGACAAAGGATGAGTAGGAGTAGTAGACAGTAGTCTTCTCATTATCCCCACTTATCATCACACTTCCTTTCGACCTCATTTCCTCCTCATCCTACTTGTCTTTTCTTTTTGCTAAATACTCAAAGGTTGCATGGTTTCCATACCTTCTTGATTCTTTTTTATTTTCTCAGTGGGTATTGATTCTTTACATAATATTGTCCTATAAGATCAAATTTTCAAAAAGTTTGGATCTTTTTTGTGGGTTTGTGTTTGCGACATCAATGATTTGAGGGTTTTTGGGAGATGGGAAAGAAGAAGATGCCAATGAAAACAAAAGAACTATCGTTAGCCATGGCAGAATCATCATCAGTAATTGGAGAGGTACAAGTGGAACAACAACAGGGACAACTTATTACCCCAAGAAAGAGAGGCAGGCCTAGGAAAATAGTGGATAAAAGTGAAGAAGATGATGAAGAAAGTTTGCAAGAAGAGATGGAGTTAAAGAAAGCAAAGTCAAATGAAGAGTTGGTCAAAAAAGAAGATAAAGAACCATCGTCTCCTACTACTACTACTATTGCTGCTAACAAGGATCAACCCAGAAGAAGCAGAAGAAAAAGCAAGCCAAGAAAAAGTTGCTAGAACTTTGTAAAATTCAAAATAATGAAAAAAAAGACTTCCCTTCAATTATTTTGTCAAAAGGAAGCTTGGGAATTGTAATTTAATTCTAATGTTTGATTTATGTTGACGAAGATTTCTGGTTTTTTCTTTAATGATTTTTTTTATAGTTTCATTATCATACTAAATTTATTAATTATTTATAAAGTTTTGAAAAGATATTAGTTGGTTACCCAACTTTATCCTACTCGATTCAACTTCAATTTAACTTGTAATTGGGATATCTTTGTCAAAACTAGTTAATAATGGGTACTGGTAGATGTAAATTATAGTTTTATTTGTGTTGAAATGTTAGATACCTCATACCTGTATTGGTAAGTTTTTGAAATTTGTAAAACACTAAACGTTTTCTTTAAATCGAGTAATTTTTTTAAAAGCTCATAAAAGATTTTGAATATTCCCTTAAAAAGTTAACATTATTGATTTGTAGTGAACTTATTTTCATGTGTTACATCCATTTATTTTGCCGCCTCTAATTTGAACATAATTTATAAGGAAGGTTGTAGAATTTTAAACCTCAAAATTTTCCTGATTAAAAGAAGAGAAATTAAATTATATAATTTAATTTCTCTTAAAAGAAACTTTAGGTGTTAAGATTTCTTAATTACGTAGGGATCCCATTAAATCCTTTTAAGTTGTATCGGCTATTATATAAGTCGTTATAGTTATTCATTTAAGGATCCACTTTGTTTATAATGAAGAATCATAATTAGGACTTAATGGGATCCCTAATGAATAATGATATACACCCTTTATATGTACTCTTGTATCTGTTTTCTCCTGCCTATCATCTTGTTAGGTTTGGATTTTTATATTATTATATCTTTGTCGTTCAAAAAAAAAATTGATATACAAGTTGGTTATGGTCCTCAATACACCAAGATTGACATCCCATCATTAGAAGTCGATATGTTTTTAGTTGAGAAAGATTGTCACACGTAAATGTTCGTTCATTGTCAAAGCTTTGTGTTTTTAATAATTAATATGATTAGTCGTTAAATTTACATAATTTAATCTTAATATATAGGAGAAAGAGAAAGCATGTTTTTCAAGAGAGGAGACAAAGATATTGACCAATCATAGAACAAGATGTATCTTGTCCCATGAATATCTAAAGCCTCGATTAGAAACATCAAAGTTGTAACCTTTTATATTTGATTTTTGGTGGATCATATTAGTTTTGTAGAATTTTTTTTTAAAATATATTTTTGAATATGTCTAGTATAAAATATGTGGTTGAAAAACAATAACACCATTACATGTTAAGTACTTGAAAATATTTGTAAGTTAATCCCATGAAAACTTAAAAACACAAGGTCGTTAATATATATTCTTTTGTCATGATGTGATGTCATTCATTCTTAAGATCGATGGTTCAAGTCTTATTGTAAACGGAATAATTTAGAAGTAATTTAGTATATATTTGTATTTGTCGTTAAAACAAAATTAAAGTTATCATTATTTATTTGATAAGAATATATAAAATATGGTTTTTACATAAACTACTCAAATTGGTGTTCATATGTTTCTTGCATTATCCTTGTTTGGATAAAGTTGCATAACAGGCTAGTGTTCATATATATTTAAAACGACTTTATTTGATTCATGCCCTTTTTAATTCGCACCACACCATAAGTTGACTATGACTTGCAAGTTGCAACGCATTATTTCTAGAATCATTACACCCGACCCCCTAATCTTTTAATCTATAACAAAAATAATCCTTTCCCAATTTTAGGTCACTCACCGTTCAACACCCAACTTCCTTTGTATAAACATCTCGCATTCTATATATTGCCTTCGATAGTTGAACTTCCTTGAGATGGGTCTAAAGAGGAACATTGACACTTAACCACACCTACCAGTGCAACAAGACGACTATCCCCTTCAGGCCACTAAAAAAGCGATATTTAATGCTTTGGTTCCCCAATACAATAACAACCCAAGATTAAGGCTAAATTAGTAGTATGTACGATCTCATTACATACAAAGTGAGAATCGTGGGAAATATATTGTGGTCATGTACCAAAATAAACAAGAAAATACAAACGTTGAGGCATGTGTATAACACAATACCCTTAAAACAATTTTGTCGGTTACCGGGTGTTTGTTTCTTAGGATATAATAGCTTGAAGTGATTCTTTGAGATCACTCGAACTTATATTAGACCTGAATTTTACCTTGAAGTAGCAAAAATATGCAAGAAATGAGTAATAGATGAGAGATTTCTTTAGCATTTTTTTGGTGTCTCTAAAATGGGTTGTAGAGAGGTTGTATTTATACAACAAACCATAACTAACAATACTATTAAGTCGACGTTAAAACAAAATTCGTAACCGACATTATATTTAATATTGTTCTTGATTACGAACTTTAACCGAAAATTAAACATCAAATTTTGATTACACACCATTCAACCGCTCAACTTTTGTGTTTCGTTTCAATTCACCATATTTTTTCCAACAATCTCCCCTATGAATGGAAATTGATCAAACATTTTCAAGCTACCTAGATAGCAGTTGAATCATTCATAGGATACGTAAGTGCTACCCTTTAAACTTTCACTTTAAGATGCATATTTATTTTACTAGAGGACCAACAGATTCGATGTCCTTGAATTGTTCTGTTGTTTGTGTAAATAATCAACTCTCACATGATTCTCCATGACCTAGTTAGGTTCTTATTTATGTGTCTGTTATGCTCTTATACACTTGCAAAGTTCTGTAAGAGCTCTTAGGAATGTGTCCATACAATTCCTTTTGAAGCGACCTCACTTCTCTCTCACACATGTGACTTCATAATGATCACTAAAAGCTAATTCGTGATGAATTTCAAATTATCATCCACAATTTTAAGCTTAATCTATATCATTGTTTGTTTTAAGAATGAGTTGTGGTTGACCCTCATTGTAAATTGAAAATGTTAAATGTAAGTAGGTTGTCTCATTGAACCTAGACATCTTCGGTCGTCAACTAGGTGGATTTTCATTTGCAATAACTTATTCATGCATGGGTTTTAATCTTATTCCTCATAACGACGTCTCAGTTCAAGCATGTCGTTAACGGATCCACAGTCGTATTTTGACTTTATATAGTCATTAAGAAGTACCCGATGTTGGTCGATTTTTTTAATATTATAGGAAATATATTGTGGTAAAGTATGAAAATAAACAAGAAATTACAAACATTGAGGCATGTGTTTAGCATAGTGTCTTAAAAACAAATTTGTCTGTTACTACGTTTTTGTTTCCTAGGATACATCAACTTGAAGTGGTTCTATGAGACCACCCGAACTTATGTTAGGTCTGGATTTTACCTTGAAGTAGAAAAAAAACGCAAGAAATAAGTAGAAGATGAGAGGTTTCTTTAGCATTTTTAGTGTCTCTGAAATGGGTTGTAAAGATGTTATATTTATACAACAAATCATAATCGATAAGACAATTAAGTCGACAGTAAAACACCAAACATAACTGACATTATATTTAATATTATTCTTAATTATGAATTGTAACCAAAAACTAAACATCATTTTTTGATTATACACCATTTAACCACTCAACTTTGGTGATTAGTTTCAATTCACCATTTTTTTCCAACATCAATATGCTTCGTATATTTGTGAAAAAAAACATTATAAGCATTAACATAAAGTGTCTTTTTTGTTGTTTATGTGATTTCATTCACACCCAAGCATGTCGGTCAAGGATCACAAATAGGGGCAGAGCCCCCCGTAAGGCAAAGTCACTGCTACAATGCACATCATGAAGTACAAACGAAAGTAGTTTAATAATTTGGTTTCACAATGTAACGTCCTGAAAATCATGACATAATTTTTTTTAGATTAATAAATCGTTAATACAGATTGTTCCTATAAAACCAGAGTAACCAATATTTAGAAAAACATCATTAAACCAGAGTAATTCACAGAATGCAAAAACATGTGGTGTGTGCTCTGCAATCATCCCGAGCTCTTCCATTTGAAAACCGAAGTACCTGAAACATAAATTGAAAACCGTAAGCATAAATCTTAGTGAGTTCCCTAAAATATCATACAACATACAACCACAGAGTAACAGGCAACATACATATGGTTGCAATGGGCTCCCCCCATGGTCTTTATATCGGATGTCATGGGTGTTGGAATAGGTGTCTAAGCCCATAACTATAATTGGTATGTACTTGATATGATAGTAGCACTGTCCATTTGGGTTGCCTTCACCATAACAACTTTACAAGATGACTTTTGGAGAGAGAGGTTATTTATGATTTATTAATATATTATAAGAATAATATATTAATTAGAAATCATATTATTTAATTAGTATTTATTCAGAGATTAATTTGGTATTAATTTTGGGATTAAAGGAACTGATTAAAAGTATAGGGACTGGTTTTGCAAATCATTGATAGTTGTAAACCGGGCTGATGGACTCCCTTGGAAAGGTTTGGACGAAATCTATAGGAGGCCCTACAGAAATCGTCCAAGGCCTTCTAGAAGGAGGGTTCATGGGTTGCTTGGAGCCTAAGCAAGGAATTAGGGTTTCCACCTGAAAACCCTAGCAGCCACAGCTATTTAAGGACTCCCCGACCTCCTATTTTCAGCCATTGCTTCAAAGAAGAAACCCTAGCTGAATTTTTCCCTCTCTCTCACTCATCATTTGCTTTTGGTGTTTGTGACTCCATTAGAGGTGCAAAACTTGGGGCACTAAAGCTTTCAAGAGTCAAGATCATCCGTAGAATCCTTGTTATTACGAGATAACAAGCAAGGTAAACATGCTAACCCTATTTTCATATTGAATTTCGAAATTGTATGCTAGTATTAGGGTTATTGATTTGGAAGTTCTATTTGTATGTATAACTAGAAAAAAAAACTTAGATCCTAAGCAATTAGGGTTGCATGATCACATATGATGTTGTTATGCTCAAAACCCAATAGTCATATCAGAGCCTAGGATTTATTTCTGTTATATTTGATGTAGTATTGGACTATCCAAATTGTTTGCAAACAAAAAATTGTTTTTTGTTTGCACAACTCGACGAGTTGACTCGTCTGTTAGCTGATTTTCCGATTTTTTAAATCTATTTTGGATTAGGATAATTACCATAACTTGTTTTTATCTCCATAAATTGATTTGACTTAATGGTAATTTGATTTCCTTATCAAAATAGATGAATTTGGTCAAATTTTAAGATAATGTCTAATTATATGATTAATTATTTATTTAAAATTTGAACTAGTAATTTTGAAAAGTTTCAAATTGCACCCTTGAAGTCTTGGAATTTAAAATTTAATTAAAAGGTTAATTTTGAAATATTAAATTCTAAAACCCTAGTATTTTAAAAGTCTAAAATACACCCTTATACTATTATAACATTAAAAGTTTAATTTATGTATGTGTATAAGATGAGTCAGTCTTATCGTTAGTTGGCATCATTCACGAAGCCGATCTATAAGGGGGTATAAGGAAACTGCCTATAAAATGAAGGTTGAATGGGTGTCCACTCTCACCCACCGCTTCCTTGATTGGTGGAGGGTCGTTAGCCGAACTGGTAGGATATGACATTAATTCTCTCATTAATAAGTATAATGATATATATAAAGTAACTAAATATTTTATAAATTCCCAATCTTAGTTACTTTAGGAAAATGTGAATTTGATGCTAATCCATGAAATTGCACATTGCACTTTTCCAAATCGTTAGTGGAGTATGTGTGGTTAACCGACACACTAATTTAGAATAGCAAAGTGTGGCAATGGGTAGCTCGAAAATTATTATTGATCAATGGAGCGTGTGTGGCTAACTGACACATTGATTAGGTGTTAAATGAAAACGAGAGTATCAAGCTAATTTTCATGGTTATTCACTCCTTGTTTGTGATCCTCGGTATCTCAGTCACAAAATTGAAGGGCATAATCAAGATTAAACATGCCAGTGAAAAGTTTAATGAATCTCAAAAGATCTAGGAATTTCATTTAATAAAACTGAATTTATTTAAATTTCATTTTTTGTGGTGGAATTTGTAAATCGTCATTTACCTGCCTTCAAATAATTTACAATTTGATTACGGCATCCATCTTCCGAATTTTGAATTATTGTGTTGGGTCATAGCCTTAATATTTCATTTGGGTGTTATATTGAGGTTTTCTTATCTAATCAAAACTTGTCCTTCTTCTTTTGCAGATTTCGTCTTCCAACAACGTTTCTGGTTCCTCAAACAACAAGAACTCCTCCAACTCATTCTCGCTCTTGAGCATCTGCACGAAGGTGACATTCGATGGGTCCAATTTCAATGATTGGATTTGCAACATCCGAATGGCCTTGCGATCCAAAGACAAAGATTATGTCCTCGATAAGGAGCTAAACGAGATTGATGAGTCCAAATCAACTCCTGAAGAAATTGTTGAGCATAAGGCCCATGTCAATGACGTGACCAAAGTGTCGTGTATCATGGTTGCCACCATGACTCCTGAGATGTAGTGGTTCTGCGAAGACTATTGGCCTTACGAGATGTGTCAGGACTTGATGGAAAAGTACTATCAAAGAGCGCATCAAGCGAGGTACGAGATAGTTACGCAATTCATCACAACCAAGATGAAGGATTGAGAGTCCATCAGGACCCACCTACAACGTATGCAGAGATATGTGGATTGTCTACTCAAGCTGAACGTGAACTTTGATAAAGAGTTGGCTATTGACATAGTCCTACACTCTTTACCTCCCTACTATGATCAGTTCAAGATGACTTATCATTTGTGCAAGGATGAAGTCACCTTGAGCAAACTTCAAGGTTTACTTAGAGCTGCTAAAAGTGGTTTAAAATGGAATTGTGTCACTCTCACTCCTACTGCTGCTACTCCTGTCCTGTCTATTGGACAAGGAAAGGGGAAGAAGAGGAAATCTCCCTCTAAATCAAGTTGGAAGGGAAACTCCCATGAAGGGTCCTCTAGTGGATCAAAATCAACATCCGGTTCTGCTCCTCCCTCTTCCGATCCGAAAGAAGTCACATGCTTCTATTGCCAAGACAAGGGGCATTGGAAGAGAAGCTGCCCGAAGTATTTGCAATACATCAAGGATGGAAAGATAAATCCCACATTTGCATGTGTTTATACTATTCTATCTACAAACTCATCACATGCTAGTTCTTGGGTGATGTGCACAAAAGTACCCACTATTTTAATATTTATAACCTAACTAATTTAACTAACTAAAATGCACCTAGACAGTGTACCTAGTTGAATTATAAAAAAGTTGGATAAGTCGGGTGTCGATCAGAAGGAACGGTGTTAGTAATTAATTTATTTACTACTAAATTAACCTAAATATTAACAAGTTTAAAAAGGGTTTTATCTGATTTTGCAAGATCATACGAACTTAACTCAAATTCAATCAATAAATTAAAACACTCTTGTTTAGTTCGAATCCACTTCTTCTTTATGGTTAGCTAACAATTATAAATTATCAAAGTTGGTCACCAATTATTATGTAATTAGCAATTCAAGTCCGAATTAACTAATCTTTTTACCAATTCATGTACTACCTAGTATGGTCACACACAAGCAAAACATAAAATTAGTTATTAATTATAGGTGAGCTATGTAAGATTTATCTAGTAAACACAATTATGGTCATAAATTATGTTCTCTAGCATAGCCAAACTAGTTACTTTTATCACTCATCTAAGATTTTGGTCGATCCTAGCTCTAGAAATTCAATGTTCACTGAATCACTAGGTTTCAAGTTCATGTAATTTAATGGTCACTAAGCTACACAAAACGTGAATTTAAGCAACTAAGAAACTAAAATAACATGCTAGGTAATGATAATCAAACACAAACAATTTACCAACTAATCAAATCCAATAGTCATTAAGCTAAAACATAATTCAGAAGCTTCATCTAGCTAGACAATAGCTGCTAGATTCAGCTGCTCATGGCAACAAATAAGAAAAAACAAATCAAATTATCAAACATGTTCATAACTATCAAACTAACTAACTAATTATGAACCTTTACTCCTTTTGATGTTGAAAACCTTTTCCAGAACTCTTCTTCTACTTAAAATCGTCTTCAGGTAACCTTTCAATCAACCAAAAGTCTCCAAAGTTGTAGGGATCAAGGATATATATAGTTTCTGGAAAGTCGTGATCCACGTCGTGGCAGGAGGCACCACGTCCTGATCCAAGAGTTATCTGTATCGGGAAAGGATTCCTTATTCATGTAAGCTTATCTTCTAGAATACTCGTGCCATGCCGTGGTCTTCTGGTTCACGTCGTGACTTCAGTTGAATCTGTGAATTTCTTCATCTTTTGTACTCCAAGTCTCCAATGTTCCAAATATTATCAATTTTGGTCCCTTTCTTCGAAAATGCTTCACTTGGCTGCAAATGACAATTTATCCTTATAAGTACCATAATTCTATGCAAATAACCAAAATGTTAATAAAAATGTAAATAAATATTGCCTAAAAATATGTATAAATGTGGCAATATCATTGGGTCCTTGATACAGGATGTGGTTTTCACATTTGTTTTTATTTGCAAGGACTAAGAAAAAGTAGGGATGTGGAGCATGGGAAGATGAACCTGATAATAGGAAATAGGAGATCGTCGTCTGTTACCAAGATCAGAGTTTATTCTTTAGTGCTTAGTAGTGGGTTGGGTTTAGATTTGAAAGATTGTTGCTACTCATCAGAAATGACAAAGAAAAGTATTTCCTTTCATGGTTTGTACATACAAGGATTTATAATTTCATTTAATAATGAAATTGGTTCTATTAATGCTTATTATAATGTTTTATTTTATTTTGAAGCATTTCCTTGTAATAGTGTATATGAAACTGTGATGGTTGTACGTAACTTAGGAAATAATATGTTGCATATTGATTTGTCTAATGGTTTAGATAAGGCATGCTTGTGGCATTGTCATCTTGGAGATGTCAACAAGAAGTGCATAGCCCAACTCCAAAAGGATGGAGTGTTGGAGTCATTTGACTGTAGGTCAGATGACACGTGGAAGTCTTGTTTGCTTGGAAAGATGACTAAATCACCTTTCACTGGTACTTGTGAAAGAGGTGAGGGACTGTTGGATCTCATACACACATATGTGTGTGGGCCCTTCAAATCCACCACAAGGGATGCTAACCGCTTCTATGTGACTTTAGCGATGATTATAGCAGATATGGATATATCTACTTAATCAAGCATCTGTCAGAAAACTTTGAAAAGTTCAAAGAGTTTAAAAAGAAGTAGAGAATCAATTGGGCAGGAAGATAAAGATGCTCAGATCCGATAGGGGTGGTGAGTATCTTAGTATTGACTTCCATGACTATCTTAATGAATGTTGAATTGTTTCACAATTGACACCTCCTAGGATATCGCAGCTGAATGGTGTAGCTGAGAGGCATAATCGAACCCTGTTGGACATGGTTCGCTCCATGATAAGTCGAGTTTCGCTTCTAATATCATTCAGGGGGTATGCCTTAGAGACTGCCGCCCGTATCCTTAATCTAGACCTAACAAAGAAGGTTGTCAAAACACCTCACGAGGTTTGGGGTTGTGAAGCTTTCGTAAGATGAGAGACTCACGAAAAGCTTGAACCTTGAAGTGAGCGGTGTATTTTCATCGGCTACCCATAGAAATCCTTTGGATATCTTTTCTACAGACCTAGTGACAACGTGGTTTTCGTAGCAAGGATAAGAGGTTTCCGCAAGAGGGAACTCATATGCCAAGAGGACAATGGGAGGACAATTGATCTTGAAGAGCTTCAAGATTCAAGCGATGAAGGAACCTTTAACACTAGCACTCAACCAGAGGAAGAGATTCCTGTTGAACCGATTGATGATTCATTACCTATTCAATGTTCCACTCGAGTTAGAATGGCACCGAAGTTTTATGGTTTCCATATTACTACGGAAGGTGAACGTTTATCAGTGATAGTACACTGGTAAATTTGGATGAGCCTACTAATTACAAGGAAGCCATGGTGGGCCCAGAGTCTGTAAAATGGAAAGAGGCAATGGACAACGAGATCCAGTCCATATATGACATTCATGTTTGGAACTTGGTTGACAATGTACCAGGTCACAAGATAGTTGGGTGCAAATGGATCTTCAAGAAGAAGAGCGACATCGATGGAAAGGTGCACATGTTAAAGGCACGGCTAGTTGTGAAGGGCTTTACTTAAACCCCATGGGTTGACAATGATGAGACCTTCTCACCAGTGGCAAAGATCAAGTCTATTAGGGTTATGTTAGCTATCGCTACGTTTCATGATTATGAAATTTGACAAATGGATGTCAAAATTGCTTTCCTTAATGGGAAGCCGGCTGAAGATGTTTACATGTGTGGGCCAGAAGTTTTTGTAGATGCTAAATACCCCCAATAGAGTGTCCAAGCTTGAGAAATCTATTTATGGATTAAAGCAAGCATCTCGCAGATGGAATCTTTGCTTCGATGAGAAAGTCAAAGAGTTTGGTTTCTCTAGGTGTAACATCCTAAAATTCAAGACCAAAAATTTCATTTTAATTAAGTTATTACATAAAATCAATAGTATAAAAACATTCATAATAATATCTCATGTCAAAACCAAAGTGTCAATGTAACACCGAAATTTTCAAAACAAACTTTTCATTTAAAATCGTTTAACTCTTTAACACTTTTCACAAAAATCTCTTTTTTATTTAAAATTTCAATACATGACTCTTTTGTTCAATCAATTAATAAACCAGGATCCTCAACACAAATGCTTCCTCTGGTGTGTACAATCGAGCCAGTGTTGTCCCATGATCTATGATAACCTGAAACACACAACACAAAACACTGTAAGCACGAAGCTTAGTGAGTTCCCCAAAATACCGCATACAACACATACGCCACTCGAGGCTATAGCACGACCCTCCGGTCGATGTATCTCAGCGGGACCCTCCAGTCCCGTAGCTCGTTAGACCCTCTGGTTCGGTCATAGCTCGTTGGGCCCTCTGGCCCGGTTTGAATCGTTGGACCCTCCGGTCCGGTCTGTATCGTTGGACCCTTCGGCCCCGTCTATACAATCATATAACACACGTATATCACATAGCACATAACCTCATTCATAGCACACAATCTCATACATATCACATAAGACCCTCCGGTCAACACATAATACCACTCTAGGTAACGTATAGTGAGAAAACTCACCTGGCAACCAGAAAGCAGATATCCTCATATTTGAATCTCGAACTCGCCACCGCCTAACACATAAGGCAAATACTCTCATGAATATAACCCTCGAGACTAGACTCAACCCTCTCTTGGCACCCTCTTAAGGGTAAAAGACCATTTTACCCCTCTCTTGGCCCAAAGGCCACATTGCTGACCAAACCCTAAAAGTCAACAAAAGTCAACGGTCAAACTTTGACCCGACTCGTCGATTGCACTTGGGCTACTCGGCGAGTATACACGTGTCCACTAACTCTTTTTGACTCGGCGAGTATCAAGAACAACTCGGCGAGTTCCGCCTTGAACTCCAGTCCTCTAATCCCCCTCCGAATCACTGAGTTATTCCCCCAACTCGCCAGGTCTCAACTGATCACGAAACTCGGGTAAACTCGATCCGACTCGTCGAGTCCTCCAATGGACTCGGCGAGTCTTCTCCATGACCACACTCATTCGACCTTCTGAGGTCAGATCTGCTTCATCAACTTGTAGATCTATCCTTCTAGCACCCACAAATCACGTAAAGGTCCGAACTTTACGTCCATGCATCATGATTAGAGCCATAAATGAAGAAAAAGCCATCTAAATGGAAACCTAGGCTCAAACTCTCTATGTGACTGCATAAAGCTGAACATAAGGGACTCTTTGGACCTCCCATGGTCCAGATGTAAGGCTTATTCCACAATGGGACCTCAAACCTTCCATAAACCTCTAAAGAGAATGGTTAAGAAACCCTAGATTCACGAAATCAACATCAAACAGGAGAAATGGTCCGATTTGTTACCTCAAAGTGAAACTCCAGGCTTCATAATCTCAGCTCATCCACCCCCTCTGGTCCCTCTTGCTAGATTCTCATCTTCTCGCTAGAATGACACCAAAAATGCTCATGATGGCTCTTCTTTACTCTCTAAGCTCTCAAGGATGATTTTGGGTTTTTCTAGGGTAAGGGTAGCTGCAAAATGAGGCTATGGGTGCCCTTAAATAAGCTCCAAAACCCGGGAAATTAGGGTTTCATTAAATAGTGTAGACTCGCCGACTCCACCCATGGACTCGCCGAGTCCAGTCGTGAACCCAGATGAAAATCCGCGACCCTACTCGGCCAGTCTAAGCACGAACTCGCCGAGTTCCTCCACAAACTCCAAAATAAAAGAATAAATATTATACCTGGTAATCCGGATGTTACAATTCTCCCCCACTAGAATCAGACTTCGCCCTCAAAGTCTCACTCTGCAAACAACTCTGGATGCTGCCCACGCATCTCACGCTCCGGCTCCCAGGTCAGCTCTGACCCTTTCCGATGCTGCCACTATACCTGCACCAGAGGCACTTCCTTGTTCCTCAGAACCTTGATCTTTCGATCCCTAATCACCACCGGTCTCTCAACGTTGTTCAGGCTCACATCCACCCGAATATCCTCTAATGGCACCACCGCCGGCTCGTCGGCTATACACTTTCTCAGCTGCGACACGTGGGAGGTGTCATGAATCTGACCTAACTATGCAGGTAGTTCCAAACGGTAGGCTACCCTGCCTACTCTCGCAATCACCCTGAAAGGACCAATATATCGGGGCCCCAACTTGCCTCTCTTCCCGAATCGGATCACTCCTTTCCAAGGATAGACCTTCAGGAGCACGAAGTCGCCGACCTGAAACTCGAGCTCGGACCGGTTCCTATCCGCATAACTCTTCTGGCGACTTTGAGCGGTCAACAACCTCTGTCTGACCTGCTGTATCTGCTCTGTTGTCTGAAGCACGATCTTTGTACTACCCATTACACGCTGCCCTACCTCTCCCCAGCAAATGGGGGTCCAACACCTCTGCCCATACAACAACTCAAAGGGTGGCATACCGATGCTCGAATGATGGCTGTTGTTGTAGGAAAACTCTGCCAAGGGCAAATACGTGCCACAACTCCCTCCGAAATCTAATACACATGCCCAAAGCATGTCCTCGAGCATCTGAATCATTCGCTCGCTCTGAAGTGTCCTCAGACATCACCATGGTGAACTCTAGCTCATTTCTCATATCCCCCTTCGATACTGAGCACCAGGTCAGCTCTTGGCTCCACAACTGAACCTACAAAGGTCACACATAACATGATCCAAAATATCTCACTAACTTCCTCCCCATGACCGCTATCCCGGCCCAGTGACACGCAAGTCACGAAATTCTCTTCTCCTCATACGAAAAATACAATCCAATCGAAGATCGACTCAACTTTGACCTCTGGTGTCTGCTGCGCATATCTCCTGCGCATCTCGCTGACTCTCCCGACCGAGACGGAGACCCCAGTCTCGCCCCTGGTTTAACCACCAGGCTCCAAAAACTCAACACTAGGGCTACTCAAGCCTAAAACTCTTCTGCATCATACACTGATCGGAGAACACTCCATCATTACACTCTCTTGCCGTCTAGTGAGTACTATGGCTTCCCGAAACTTCACGACTGCCTCTGACTAGTGAGTACTACGGCTCCCCGTAGCACCACAACACCAACTGACTAGTGAGTACTACGGCTCCCCGTAGTACCACGAATCTCTCTCTCTCTCTGACTTGTGATTACTACAGCTCCCCGTAGCATCACAACACCCTCTGACTAGTGAGTACTACGGCTCCCCATAGTATCACAAATCTCTTTCTCTCTGACTTGTGAGTACTACAACTCCCCGTAGCATCACAACACCCTCTGACTAGTGAATACTACGGCTCCTCGTAGTATCACGACTCTCTCTCTCTAACTTGTGAGTACTACGGCTCCCCGTAGCATCACAACACCCTCTGACTAGTGAATACTACGGCTCCCCGTAGCTTCACCCCATACTTTCATTCTCATTACAACGCCACACTACTTTCACTAACTCATGCACCGTAGACTATCATAGATAGTTACACACACTTGTCCCAAATATGCATCATAGACTCTGGCGGCAACCGCTATAACATAGCACCTACCTCTGCGGAGACCCACTTCCTCAATTAATCCCTCTTGATGACAATACCCGAAGGGCTCCCACTGGAACAGTAGATACAGGATACACTGCTAGTCGTCTCAAACTCAAGATTCCAAATAACTCCGAAATCGGGACGATATACCCGGGTACCACGGAACACCATTATAGAGCATCTAATGTCCTGCCTCTACCACTGATTCTCCTACTCCCAGCACCATACATATACAACAATACATTTCCTCTGAACCCCATAAATAATTCTTCATTTTACCCAATGCGCAACTTCAGTGTATCCAAACACTCAATTGGAATACAAAGAAAGCGCTATCGCTTCAGAACACACTGATGATCCTCCGAAACCCTTTCCTCTACTGCTCAAAATCCACGTAAGAATACACATACCGGTCCAGGAGTTGACTGCTCGATGATCTTTTATCCACCCCAAAAAGAGGCATATGCAATCCATACTTCGACCCAGAAGTTCTCAACTGCCCATACCGTCATTATGAGCCTTCCACTTGAAACGACCCTGACCACCACCAGATTCCTGACCATTGGCCACCTGTCGTGGAGACACTCTTCCCTTTCTCAGACATATACCACATGCATTATCTCACTCTGCACCTTTCCTTGATCACCAATGATCCTGGTCTCATGAATTCGAGTCGCAGGTTTTCTGTATCCATCCCTTAACCGCTCTTGCACAAATCTCTGATTCCCTCAATAAAATACCCGGTTATCCCCCACTTAGGGTTCGAACCATCCCCAACTGACGTATCAATAATCCACCCCACAGACGGTTTCCGCCAGAACATCGCACCTACGGTTGGAAGGTGCCACACAACGCCCAATGACCTCCCCACGAAGAGATCAAGAACCCTCCATTACCCTAAATCTCCGATGAAATCCTCAGGAACTCCTCATTACGATTGCCTCTAGCCATTCGAAGTCTCATACCATCCCAATATCGAACACCTCAACTGTCCAGTACTATCACTGACTCTTATAATGAAACAATAAATCATCCTACTCCCCATCCTCTTCTTCTCAACCTCCGTTGCAACACATGAATCATCATAAGAATAGGGACTCCACTACCATACTCAATACTCATCATAGACAGAAGAGCCACCTCTCTGATATACTCGACTGGATTACCCACTGATACCGCTATCACATGCCCTACTACACTCAATTAGGGTGTAATGTGATCCTTGACCATCTCAGTCGCCACTGTCTACCTGCTCATAGTAGATCATTTCCTTGCGGCAGACATGCTGCCTGATACTCTGGTGGAAAAATCGTCATCAATGTCGACCCGTAGGGTTTACTCTTAAACCCAAAACTGGAATCTCATGCCTCTTCTACTTTCCACAGGAAACATAAATAGCTCCCATCCGGTCACAAAAGGTGACATCTCCTCCATCGGCTGATGGCTCAATCAGACCACATGCCCCCATAAATGCCTTCTCTGCTAATTCCTGAGTCTTGCGACTACATCTGACATCTTACCAAAATACTCTAAAATATTCTCGACCTCCCTCTCAAGGGATGCCTCTTCGACTCAATCATGGCCCCGAGGCCTAAAACCCCATCGTGTCCAAATTCCAGCAGTCAATCCTGACCGGACAACTAGAGAATCACAAGCATCATTGCTAGGAACCATGGTACTCAGCCCATGACATCTCTTCTCAACCTGCTACAATATATGGTACTCGAACCATAACATCATTCCTTAATCTGCTCCGATGCATGGTACCCGAACCATGACATCACTCCTCAGTCTGCTCCGAGGTATGGTACTCGAACCACAACATCACTCCTCAATCTGCTCCGATGTATGGTGCACGAACCATAACATCACCCTCAATCGGCTCCGATGTATGGTACACGAACCATAACATCACTCCTCAATCTGCTACTTAGAACCTTCAGAATACTCCCTGTATCGAGTATGGGTCCTCTGCTTTCAGTAGTACGGGCCTATACTACCTGCCACATCTACCCATACTTTCCACACGGACCATTCCAGAGCTCCTAAGTGGTTGCTCAACCTTCTCGTTCACTAATTCCACCATGCGTGCTCGCTTCTCAGCGAAATGCTCTACTCCGTCAGCGTACTCATCTGACTAAGGTTACTCCCTAGGCTCTTCCTTGGTCCTCCTACTTCTCTGCCATCAGTTGCTGAAGAGCTCCTAATGATGCCAGCCATCAACCTCCTGAATATCATCATATTCACTTGGTGGCTGACTCCCATCATCGAGAGTTTCACAAAGCACGAAGCAAGCAACATTCGAGCATCGAAGAATACATAGGACTCACTCCGGGTGATAACTCCGCTTGCTCTGCTCATCCTCGAAAGTACCACCGAACTCTGAAACTCTACCCCTCGCGGGTTCTAACTATTCTTTCAATAAGCGCCACGGTACTCATCTAGGCATCTCCCCTAGATTACTCCTCTACTCAAATCCCCTAAAAGGATTCCAATTGAATATTCTCACTCATCACATACTCAAAAGCAGATCACATATAACAACAACTCCTAGGCTAAGGCATCACAAATCAGGCCACTCTAGTCCTAAGATATGAAGTACCTAGCCTGTCTCTAGCATGCATAATATCTCATAAAGGGCATCATAAATATCTCATAACACAAAAGTAAGGGTATTTTTGGAAATCACCGTTCGGGCTCTGGCTGATTGTACACACTGCTCTTTCTCGCTTTCTTTTTGAACTCTTATTCGCTTTAGAAAATCATTTCTTTGAAAACTTTTCTTACTTCCTCAGTTTGAGTCCAGATTTACCCGAAGGTGCATCTGAATCCCTCAAACCAAGGCTCTGATACCAACTTGTAACACCGAAAATTTCAAAACAAACTTTTTATTTAAAATCGTTTATCTCTTTAACACTTTTCACAAAAATCTCCTTTTTGTTTAAAATTGCAATACATGACTCTTTTGTTCAATCAATTAATAAACCAGGATCCTCAACAAAAACGCTTCCTCGGGTGTGTACAATCGAGCCGGTGTCGTCCCGTGATCCTGTGATAACCTGAAACACACAACATAAAACACTGTAAGCACGAAGCTTAGTGAGTTCCCCAAAATACCGCATACAACACATACACCACTCGAGGCTATAGCACGACCCTCCGGTCGATGTGTCTCAGTGGGACCCTCCATGTAACACCGTAAAAATTTGAACAATTTTTCACTTTTGAAAAACCATAAAATATCATTTGTAATCATAAATAAAAACATTGTGTCAACATTGTATCAGTACAAAACCCAAGATCAAAATACATAAACTCCGGTGTGCGTGTGTACGAATCATGTCGGCGCCTTCCCGCGATCATCACTGGTACCTGAAACACATAACACATAACACTGTAAGCATAAATGCTTAGTGAGTTCCCCAAAATACCACTCTAACACATAATAGCTAGTCGAGCCTGTAACTCTGTTGACCCTCAGGTCAATGTGTCTCAGTGGGGCCCTCCATCCCCAACTCTCCGTGGGCCCTCTGGCCCTAACTCTGTGGACCCAAAGGTCCTAACTCTGTAACTCTGAATCATGCATATCACATATCACAATAAATCACAACACATAAGTAACATGAAATTACACTGGCATAAAACTCTAAAATACTCTATCACATAACTCTGTTACCACACTAGGTAAAGTATAGTAAGAAGACTCACCTCGGGTATCTCGGTAAATCTCTGACTCGGAAAACGCTGGTCTAGCCTCCGCCTAATCATATAAAATAAATACCCTAATTATTATAACTCTCAAGGCTAGACTATATCCTCTTATGACGCTCTCAGAAGGGTAAAAGACCATTTTACCCCTCTCATAACTCAAAAGGCCCCACAATAGACCATACCCTAAAAGTCAACCCAAAGTCAACTTTCCGGGTTACGCTGCGCGTACCAGATGTGTACGCTGAGCGTACCCTGCTGCATCTCAGAAACGGGGAATGCCACCCAGTACGCGACACGTACTTCAGCCCTTTAGCTCTTTAGGTCTTAAACAGTTAAGACTCACGTCCAATTTCTAGATCTGACCACATCTAAGCCTCTTAATCCATTAAGTTGATGACTTTATGCCTTTGCATGGCTGAACAAGCCACCAACTCTCATAATATTCCATCCTCTAACCCTAGAAGGCTTATTACTCAATCATGACCTCAAACTAACACTATAAATGGAAACTTTATGGCTCTAAATCACTAATATCACTGAAAGGGAGCAGATCTCGGACCATGGAGCACTTTACACTCATAAAGTCTCCACCTTTGGGGTTTTTAGCCCTAGAAATGGCACATGCAACAACAAATCAAAAGAAGAGGAAAGTTTTGAACTTTATACATCTAAATGTAGCCCCTTGCTCTGTAGATCTCAGATCCAAAATGGCACCTCAAGCTTTAACTTCCAAGAACTCCTTTCCTTCTTCTTCACTAAGCCACCAAAGCACAATTAGCTCCAATAACACTCACACACACTAAGGACGGTGGGAAGCTCTCTTTTAGGGTTTCACTTACTGATATGGAGGCTGAGAAATGAGCCTGAGCACCCTTTAAATAGTGTACAAGACGGATTAGGTTTTTGCACCTGGTCCGGGTACGCCCGGCGTAACTCTGGGTACGCCCAGCGTACCTTGGCGACTCCGCGTCCAAACTAAGCACACGAGTACGCGTAATGTAACCCTTTGGTATGCCCAGCGTACTCACTTGCTAAGTTTTCTCCACACAAGGGCTAATCATGACTAATTGACAAAGAATAAGGGTAAAAGAAACGCACCTGAATCTCGGGGTGTTACAATTCTCCCCCACTAGAACCAGACTTCGCCCCCAAAGTCTCATTCCTCGAAAAACTATGGATGCTGCCCTCGCATCTCCGACTCTGACTCCCAAGTCATCTCGGACCCCTTCCGATGTTGCCACTGCACCAAAACCAGAGGCACTTCCTTGTTCCTCAAAACCTTGATCTTCGATCCCTGATCGCCACCGGTCTCTCAGCATAATTCAGGCTCGCATCCACCTGAATATCCTCCAATGGCACCACTGCCGACTCATCGGCTATACACTTTCGCAACTGCGACACGTGAAAGGTGTCATGAATCTAACCCAAATCTGCAGGTAGCTCCAAGCGATACGCTACCCTGCCCACCCTTGCGATCACTCTAAACGGCCCAATATACTGGGGTCCCAACTTCCCCCTCTTCCTGAATCGGATCACTCCTTTCCAAGGAGATACCTTCAGGAGCACCAAATCACCGACCTGAAATTCGAGCTCAGATCGTCGTCTATCAGCATAACTCTTCTGGCGACTCTAAGCGGTCAACAACCTCTGCCTGAACAGATGGATCTGCTTTGACGTCTGAAGCACTATCTCCATACTACCCATCACACGCTGCCCCACTTCTCCCTAACAAATGGGGGTCTGGCACCTCCTCCCATACAACAGCTCAAAGGGTGGCATACCAATGCTCGAATGATGGTTGTTGTTGTAGGAAAACTCCGCCAAGGGTAAGTACGTGTCCCAACTCCCGCCGAAGTCCAACACACATGCCCGGAGCATATCCTCAAGCGTCTGAATCATCCGCTCGCTCTGTCCGTCAGTCCGGGGGTGATACGCGGTACTGAAATGAAATCTAGTACCCAATTCCTCATGGAATTTCTTCCATAATCTAGAGGTGAAACGCACATCTCGGTCTGATACAATCGAGATCGGCACTCCATGCCGTGATACCACTTCCCTCACATACATCTCTGCCAACCTCTCTGTGGAAGAGCTCTCGCTAATAGCGAGGAAATGAGTGCTCTTCGTCAACCGGTCTATAATCACCCAAATTGCATCGACGCTCCTCGCGGTCCTCGGCAATTTCGTGATAAAGTCCATGGCAATCTGTTCCCACTTCCACTCGGGAATCTCTAACGGCTGCAACTTGCCGTGCGGTCTCTGGTGCTCGGCCTTAACCCTGCGACAGGTTAGGCACCTCTCCACGAACCATGCAACGTCCCTCGTCATACAGGGCCACCAATACTCCCTTTTCAGGTCCAAATACATCTTAGTGGCCCCGGGATGGATCGAGAACTTCGATCGATGAGCCTCTTCCATCAAAATGGTACACGTTCCGCCCACATGCGGCACCCAAATCCGGCCCTGAAACGTCATAAGTCCCCGACCATCAGTAACGAACTCCGATACTTGCCCGATAACCCGCTCTCTCTTCTGGTTTTCTGGTCTTACGGCCTCGGTCTGAGCTCCTTGAATGGTGTCCAACACCGAAGTCATCACTGTCAATCTCATACAAATGTCACGCATCGAAACACTCTCCACCCTACGACTCAAGGCATCGGCCACCACGTTGGCTTTCTCCGGGTGATACAGGATCTCGCAAGTGTAATCCTTCACCACATCCAGCCATCTCCTCTGTCGCATATTCAGGTTGGGCTTATCCATCAAGTACTTCAGGCTCTTGTGATCCGATATGGTACACCGGACCCCATATAGATAGTGACGCCAGATCTTAAGGGCGAACACTACTGCCCCCAACTCTAAATCATGGGTAGGATACCTCGCCTCATGAGGCTTCAGCTGCCTCGATGCATACGCTATCACATGGCCTCTCTGCATAAGCACTGCTCCCAACCCTGATATCGACGCGTCACAATATACCACAAAATCCTCCATTCCCTCCGGAAGGGCTAACACCGGGGCTTCGCATAATCTCTGGCGAAGTGTCTCGAAGGAGGCTTGCTGCTCTGGACCCCAAGCAAAAACTACACCCTTGCGAGTCAACTTAGTGAGTGGCACGACGATCTTGGAGAAATCCCTGATGAATCTCCGATAATAGCCTACCAGTCCTAGAAAACTCCTGATCTTCGTGGGTGACCTCGGCACCTCCCAACTCATCACCGCCTCAATTTTGGCCGGGTCAACCAATATCCCTTTCTGGTTAACGAGATGTCCCAGGAACTGGACCTCTCGTAACCAGAAATCACACTTGGAGAACTTGGCATAAAGCCTCTCCGATCTCAAGACCCCTAGGATCTCCCTCAGATGCTCCTCATTCTGCTCTCTAGATCTCGAATACACCAAAATATCGTCGATGAATATGATCACCGAGCGATCCAACATCGGTCTACACACCCTGTTCATGAGATCCATGAACACCGCTGGTGCGTTGGTGAGCCCGAAAGGCATCACCACGAACTCGTAATGCCCGTAACGAGTCCTAAACACTGTCTTCTGGATATCCTCATCTCGCACCCTCACCTGATGATATCCAGACCTCAAGTCGATCTTGGAAAACCAAGATGCTCCCTGCAACTGATCGAACAAATCGTCAATCCTCGGCAGCGGGTAACGGTTCTTGACCGTCAATTTTCTCAACTCCCGGTAATCAATGCACATCAAGTGTGAACCATCCTTTTTCTTGACAAAAAGGATAGGAGCTCCCCACGGCGAACTACTCGGCCGAATAAACCCCTTTCCTAGCGGCTCCTAAAGCTGCGAGGATAACTCCTGCATCTCTGGAGGCGCAAGGCGATAGGGTGCCTTGGCGATAGGCGCGGCCCTCGGAACCAAATCGATACTGAACTCCACCTGCCTCTCAGGAGGTACGCCTGGCAACTCCTCCGGAAATACATCTGGGAACTCACGCATTATCGGAACCTCTCCCACAGATCTCAGTCTCTCCGTCTCAACCCTCGCGTCCATCACATACGCTATGAATCCCTTACATCCCTGCTAAAGACTCTGCCTCGCCCTGGAGGCCGAGCAAAATGCTGAACCGGAACGTGTACCCTTGCCGTACACCGTAAGAACTCCCCCACTAGGGTCTCGCATGGTCCCTAACTGTCGCTCGCAGTCAATAATCACTCCAAATCTGCTCAACCAGTCCATGCCCACGATGACACAGACATCCCCCATCGTAATAGGGACCAGATCTATCGGAAACTCAACCCCGAAAATCTCAAGTACACAACCACGAATCACCTCGGTGGCATACACCGCTCTCTCATCCGCTCTAGAAACTCTCAGAGGTCGACTCAACGCCTCTCGACTAATACTAATGTGTCGGCTAAAGGCCAACGATACAAACGATCGACTCGCACCCGAGTCAAATAACACTAGAGCAGGTACAGAATTCACAAGGAAAGTACCTATGCATACCATAACATAAGCACAATATCATAAAATACAAAAGAATACATGAAAGAGTACATACCGGCCACGACATCGGGCGCTGCGCGGACCTCCTCCATAGTCAACTGGAAGGCTCTCCTGCGTGCCTTCGGTGCCTCGACCTTCGCAGGCCGAACATCCGCAGCTCTCATCGCAGCAGGGGCTGATCCTGGAGATGCTCCCTGCGTTGACCCCCGCAACTGTGGACACTCTGCCTTCCGGTGTCCAGTCTGGTTGCAATGAAAACAGACTGAAAAACCCTTGGGGCAATCCTTGGCCATGTGCCACTCCTTGCTACACTTGTAGCAAGACCCTGCTCTGCATATCCCATTGTGGCTCTTTCCGCACTTGCCACAAGTGCAGCCCTTCTGGTTCCCAGATCTCGAATCAACGGGTTTGGCCCGCTTGGTTGCCGGCTGAGACTGAGCCGGCCGCCGATCCTTTCCCTGAGACTCAGCCTCCTCCCTGGCTTGGGTCTCTAACTCTATTTCCCTCTTACGGGCATTTTCCTAAAGCTCAGCAAATGTCCGGTACGATGAGTTCGCCACGAACTCTCGTATATCCCTCCTCAACACACTCAAATATCGGCTCATACGTGCCTGCTCGGAGGACACGTGCTCTGGGCAGAACATCTCCCTCACATGGAACTTCCGAGTAATCGCTGCAACCGACTCAGTACCCTGATTGAGGGTCAGAAACTCCTGTGCCAATCGCTCCCTCTCCACCTGGGGAACGTACTCATCTTGGAACATAGCAGTGAACCTCTCCCAGGTTACTGCCACAAGCTCAGCAAGCGTGTAGTGCGCTGTCAAAAACTTCCACCAGTCCTTCGCTCCCAAGCGAAGCTGGTTCAGTGCAAACCGAACTCTCAAATGCTCAGGGGATGAGCAGGTAAAGAAACACCCCTCAATGTCTGATATCCATCTCATCGTTGCAATCGGGTCCTGGGTCCCATCGAACTCTGGTGGTTTCGTGTTGCTGGATTCCCGGAACAGCAACGCATCACCACCCTGCGGTCTCGTCGCAGCTATAGCTGTAGTGGCCGCAACAACAGCAGCCTCAGAAAGAGCATTGTATCTCACATCAAATGTCTCAATCAGAGTGGTCTTGATAGACCTGAACATCTCTGGTATCTCCGCCCTGATGGCCGCAGCCACCTCCTCCTGAATGATCCTACGGATCTCAGCCTCGCTCGTGCTACTGCTCTCTGGTGTGTGGCGTGTCCCAACCATGGTCTCCTTCTGAAATACAACATAAGAATATTAGAGACCCCTTCGAGTATAATCACACTCGATAACTCCACCCTACTTGTTCCAACCCGATATCTTCAGTAGTACAGGCCCAATACTACCGTCTATACCGCATCAACCCGGTATCTTCAGTAGTACGGGCCCAATACTACCGTCCATACCGCATCAGCATTCATCCCAAGTCCTCCTCCTTGAGCCCCAAATCCCAAGTACTCTACTCTCTCTATCATGTGCTACTCACTAGCAAATCTCGCATAAGCACCTCGCTGCTATCTAAATCACTCTTAAGCATCTCTAGCAGCAAAATCCCTAGACTAAGGCATCATATATCAGGCCACTCTAGTCCTAATAAGAATACCTAGTCTACTCTAGCATGCATATCGTAACTCATCATATAGCATAGCATAACATATCTGATAATCACTTATTATGAGTGTATTTTGGGAAATCACCGTTCGGGCGCTGGATGATCGTACACACGGCTCTACTCTGTTTGTCTCAAGACTCTTTTTACTCTTTTTCAAAAATATTATTTTTATTATTAAAATTTCCTCAAATCCCCAGTTTGAGTTCAGATACGCTCGAAGATGTATCCGAATCCCTCAAACCAAGGCTCTGATACCAACTTGTAATACCGTAAAATTTTGAACAATTTTTCACTTTTGAAAAACCATAAAATATCATTTGTAATCATAAATAAAAACATTGTGTCAATATTGTATCAATACAAAACCCAAGATCAAAATACATAAACTCCTGTGTGCATGTGTACGAATCATGCCGGCGCCTTTTCGCGATCATCACTTGTACCTGAAACACATAACACATAACAATGTAAGCATAAATGCTTAGTGATTTCCCCAAAATACCACTCTAACACATAATAGCCACTCGAGGCTGTAACTTTGTTGACCCTCAGGTCAATGTGTCTCAGTGGGGCCCTCCAACCCCAACTCTCTGTGGGCCCTCTGGCCCTAACTCTGTGGACCCAAAGGTCCTAACTCTATAACTCTGAATCATGCATATCACATATCACAATAAATCACAACACATAAGTAACATGCAATTACACTAGCATAGAACTCTAAAATACTCTATCACATAACTTTGTTACCACACTAGGTAAAGTATAGTGAGAAGACTCACCTCAGGTATCTCGGTAAATCTCTGACTCGGTAAACGCTGGTCTAGCCTCCGCTTAATCATATAAAATAAATACCCTAATTATTATAACTCTCAAGGCTAGACTATGTCCTCTTATGACGCTCTCAGAAGGGTAAAAGACCATTTTACCCCTCTCATAACTCAAAAGGCCCCACAATAGACAATACCCTAAAAGTCAATCCAAAGTTAACTTTCCGGGTTACGCTGCGCGTACCAGATGTGTACGCTGAGCGTACCCAGCTGCATCTCAGAAACGGGGAACGCCACCCAGTACGCAGCGCGTACTGGGATTACGCCCGGCGTACGTCCCCAGCTTCAGCCCTTTAGCTCTTGAGGTCTTAAACAGTTAAGACTCACGTCCAATTTCTAGATCTGACCACATCTTAGCCTCTTAATCCATAAAGTTGATGACTTTATGCCTTTGCATGGCTGAACAAGCCACCAACTCTCATAATATTCCATCCTCTAACCCTAGAAGGCTTATTACTCAATCATGACCTCAAACTAACACTAAATATGGAAACTTTATGGCTCTAAATCACTAATAGCACTGAAAGGGGACAGATCTTGGACCATGGAGCACTTTACACTCATAAAGTGTCCACCTTTGGGGTTTTTAGCCCTAGAAATGGCACATGCAACAACAAATCAAAAGAAGAGGAAATTTTTGGACTTTATACCTCTAAGTGTAGCCCCTTGCTCTATAGATCTCAGATCCAAAATGGCACCTCAATCTTTTGCTTCCAAGAACTCCTTTCCTTCTTCTTCACTAAGCCACCAAAGCACAATTAGCTCCAATAACACTCACACACACTAAGGACGGTGGGAAGCTCTCTTTTAGGGTTTCACTCACTGATATGGAGGCTGAGAAATGAGCCTTAACACCCTTTAAATAGTGTACAAGACGGATTAAGGTTTTGCACCTGGGCCGGGTACGCCCAGCGTACTCACTCGCTAAGTTTTCTCCATACAAGGGCTAATCATGACTAATTGACAAAGAATAGGGGTAAAAGAAACGCACCTGAATCTCGGGGTGTTACACTCCAGTCCCGTAACTCGTTGGACCCTCTGGTCCGGTCATAGCTCGTTGGGCCCTCTGGCCCGATCTAAATCGTTGGACCCTCCGGTCCGGTCTGTATCGTTGGACCCTTCGGCCCGGTCTATATAATCATATAACCCACGTATATCACATAGCACATAATCTCATTCATAGCACACAATCTCATACATAGCACATAAGACCCTCTGGTCAACACATAATACCACTCTAGGTAACGTATAGTGAGAAGACTCACCTGGCAAGCAGAAAGCAGATATCCTCATACTTGAATCTCGAACTCGCCACCGCCTAACACATAAGGAAAATACTCTCATGAATATAACCCTCGAGACTAGACTCAACCCTCTCTTGGCACCCTCTTAAGGGTAAAAGACCATTTTACCCCTCTCTTGGCCCAAAGGCCACATTGCTGACCAAACCCTAAAAGTCAACAAAAGTCAACGGTCAAACTTTGACCCAACTCGTCGAGTGCACTTGGTCGACTCGGCGAGTATACACGTCTCCACTAACTCTTTTAGTCCCGCTTGGCACGTCGAGTCCCTCCCCTTGCTCGATGAGTCACACCTGGCATGAATCGTGGGGCCACCCCGACTCAACTCGTCGAGTATCAAGAACAACTCGGCGAGTTCCGCCTTGAACTCCAATCCTCTAATCCCCCTCCGACTCACTGAGTTATTCCCCCAACTCGCCAGGTCTCAACTGATCACGAAACTCGGGTAAACTCGATCCGACTCGGCGAGTCTTCTCCATGACCACACTCATTCGACCTTCTGAGGTCAGATCTGCTTCACCAACTTGTAGATCTATCCTTCTAGCACCCACAAATCACATAAAGGTCCAAACTTTACGTCCATGCATCATGATTAGAGCCATAAATGAAGAAAAAGCCATCTAAATGGAAACCTAGGCTCAAACTCTCTATGTGACTGCATAAAGCTGAACATAAGGGACTCTCTGGACCTCCCATGGTCCAGATCTAAGGCTTATTCCACAATGGGACCTCAAACCTTCCATAAACCTCTAAAGAGAATGGTTAAGAAACCCTAGATTCACGAAATCAACATCAAACAGGAGAAATGGTCCGATTTGTTACCTCAAAGTGGAACTCCAGGCTTCATAATCTTAGCTCATCCACCCCCCCTCTGGTCCCTCTTGCTAGATTCTCATTTTCTCACTAGAATGACACCAAAAATGCTCATGATGGCTCTTCTTTACTCTCTAAGCTCTCAAGGATGATTTTAGGTTTCTCCAGGGTAAGGGTAGCCGCAAAATGAGGCTATGGGTGCCCTTAAATAAGCTCCAAAACCCGGGAAATTAGAGTTTCATTAAACAGTGTAGACTCGCCGAGTCCAGTCGTGAACCCGGATGAAAATCCGCGACCCTACTCGGCGAGTCTAAGCACCAACTCGCCGAGTTCCTCCACAAACTACAAAATAAAAGAATAAATTTTATACCTGGGAATCCGGATGTTACAGTCAATAGTCAAGACATAGTATCATAAAACCATATCAGAGTGTAATCCCAAAGATCTCATGTGTGGAAAACATAGTGTGATGCGCTACGATCGAGCCAACTCCTTTCCTTTGAAGACATACTACCTGAAACCAAAATTGAAAACTGTAAGCATGAAGCTTAGTGAGTTTCCCCATGATACCACATAGCATATAAACACATAATGCCTAGCATATCTGGGTGTTGGCCTCCCCTTCGGTATCTTTCAACCGGTAGCCGGGAGCTAACCTCCCTTCGATATCTTTCAACCGGTAATCGGGAGCTAACCTACCCTTCGGTATCTTTCAACCAGTAACCGGGGACTATTTCACCCCTACCACTACCACATAATAATATAACATAAACATATTGCTAGGCATGCTTGGGTTCTGACGATCCCTTCGGTATCTTTCAACCGATATCTGGGGACTATTTCACCCCTACTACTACTAACATGTATCACAGAGCATCCTAGCACACAAACATAACAGACAAGGGCATACCGGATAATTATCACAAAGACAATCATCTAGAAAATAACTCCAACTAGTGGACCGACATTGTGGCCTTAGACCCACTTCTACTGGAAGGTAACTCACCTCACACTTTTGAAGTCCCGTAGACACAACCCCAGCTGTTGGATAATAGATTCCCAAACTGTCAATATCACAACATCACCCAATTAATAATTGTGTCCCAACACATAACCATAAGTTCTTGGAGTAACAGGCTACATTACCCCATCTAGGCTTGATTTAAGCCCAAGGCCCAATCCAAAGGCCCAAAAGTCAAACTAGGAAACCAAAGCCCAATATAAGGCCCAATTTTCCAAATTGGTCCCAAACATTTACATGGTCTTATTCAAAGGCCCAACCTTTTAGTCCAGTCCAAACATTTGTCATTTCTAATAGCCTAATATCTCATAATCATCAAGGCCCAAATTATGGCCCATCAATGGCCTAATTTTCCAAATTGGGCCCAAACCCTCACATATGCCTTACCCTAAAGCCCATCTACATATTCTAGTATATATGATTATTCTTGGATAGCCCATCAATATCCTAGTCACCAAAGCTCAATAGAAAGGCCAGGCCCAAGTGAAATTAGGGTTTTCACATAAAATGACGATTAGGGTTTGGGCCATTAGGTCCATCACTCTACTAGATAAGTCATATGGTGTTATTGGGTGTAATTTACAATTCCATTCCAATGGCCCAAATGTGGGTCCCGATAAGTCCAAGCCCATATATCCAAAATTAGGGTTTTCTAAACCGTAATTAAGGTTTCCAACCCAATCATAACCCAATAGGCCCAAAAAGTCAAGTCCTTAGATCCATTAGGGTTCATTAGGTCTATTAGGGTTTCACTAGGCCCATTAGTCACATGTTTGGGATTTTAGGTCGATTAGGGCTTCATTGGGCCCATTAGGGTTTCACTAGTTGGGCACCGCCCACTACCACCTCGGGTAGTGGTGGTCAACGGTGGCTCACGATGGCGGCCACCACCTCATGGTAATGGTTAGGGTTTCTAGTCCATTTTTTCCAAGCATCCAAAAATCGACTACACGTGAGGAAAAGCACACCCCACCCAGCACGACGGTTGGTGGTGGCAGGAGACAGTAGTCACTACCTCACGGTGGTGGTTTTGAGTTTTATTTTCATTATTCTAGCCATTGTTACAGCTTTACAATGAAATAACCCAAAATAAACACACACACTCAAAATAATCACACCCCCCTTGTAGTGGCCGGTGGTGGTGGTGACTCCCTTGGTTTTCCAGCCACACAAAACACACACACACACACACTTCAGATTGCAATATCCACTCTACCCACACACCTGGTGGCGTTTGGCGATGGCAGAATCACAGAGAGGCAGCAGTGGCGGTGATTTTGTGATGACAGCCACCACCTCATGGTGGTGGCGACGATTTCTATTTGTCTTCTTCCCTGGAACAGGTCCACACATGCGAGTGCCCGCTCGAAATGCATCTAACCACCACCAACCTTGCGGTGGCGCATGGCAATCGGAGAGAATGGTGATGGAACGGTAATCCACGAATTAAAACGGGAGGCACTTCAAAGGCAAGGCAGCAGTCGGTAGAATAAATAAAACAAGAAGAAGAAAAATAGTATTAGTAGTAGTGATTGAGAACAACTACATCAGCCGTGGTAACGATCTCGTCCGTCGTCGGGGTCGCAATCGGCCATCGGTGGTTCGGTGGCAATGAAACGGTAGCGATGGATGTCCTCGTCGACAGATGGGATGGACACGGTGGTTCAATGGAGGAGACGACAACGTTGGGGTAGGAGGGATAAGGTGGTGCGGCGCCGGAGATTGAAGGAGTGAGAGTGGCAGCTGCTCCTTCATCCGCTAGGGTTAGGGTTATGTACAACTAAATACCCGACACCCTTAAGCATATTACCATAATGTCACAAATAGTGCCTTCCTTCACCTTTTCTTTCAAAGTCAGCCCATATTTTACCCTTTTAACCCCAACATTAAAAGTTCATTACAATTTAGGTATAATATTTACCAATTACACCCTTGCTTCCATATTTCCTCTTAAATCTGATCCCTAATTTACCAAACAGCCCCTTAGCCCCAAAATCTCTTCAAATGAAGTCCCAGAAGTTACCATTTAGTCCCTGCCTTTATAAATACTTACAAAACTAATCTGTAACTTACAATTTTAACCCCCAACTCCTAAAATTGTGACAGTTAACTCCTCGAGACCAACCCTTGATATATAATTATTGATTTTAGGGCTACTATATGTTCATTAATTAATTTATTTAATAAATGGGGTGTTACAAATCTCCCCCACTTAAATTAGATTTTGTCCTCGAAATCATTCGTTACCATTCCTTACACACTAAACCAATCTCGAATATGGCCACAACCCTGAGCATAGCCCCAGTCTTCCCAAGGCACTAAATCATCCCTCGTAGGGTTCTAAAAACCGGAAGTGAACGAACTTCTTGCAACAAGATCGCATCTACTCCGTCTGAAATCTATAATCTCTAAGTGGTCTGACTCCCTGACAGACCACTCATACTGAATCATTATAGTTGAACCTAGACCACTTATCCCTCAACTAACTACTCAACTTCTGATAACTCGAGGTTCCTACTATAAAACAGGATCACAGACCCAATTATTCCTTCAAGTCATTTAGAATAACCCAACAAATCCGTCCGTACTTGCAACCTAAAACGCAATATTAATACTGCCCAAAGCACTGAAACTGCCCGAAACTGCATGCTGCTACAAGGCTGCTTTCCAAAATCCATTGAGACCTCCTTGGTCTCAATTCATTCGTCAATCATTTTAAATACCGGGCCCCTACCCGGTCGCTAAGCTAAAAGTTCTCCAACACAGTTGTCCCCACACGACTTTCGTACAAAATCCTCTTCTGTCAATAATTACCACTATTTATTTTACCACTGTATCTCCAACAAACTTCTGATTTAACTGATCGGGTCCATACTTCAAGGACTGACATCACCAATCCAAAGCTAAAAGTGATTGATATCTGACCAATGGGAGCCTTATATCACAAGCAATCTTATACAGTCAATTGCTTCCCTGATCCCATAACTATAGTAGTGCTCCTACAGTCTTATCACTGGCTCAACCAAATCTAATCCATCTAGGTAATTCGAAATCCAATCCGTGAATTTCCATATCCTCACTGCTGCATCCGAATTGATGGGTACTATTGTTCCTTCTGTTGGATATAGTGTCTAAGTCCAAAACTTTATTCGGTATGTACTTGACCCAACCCGGCATGGTCCATTTGGGTTGCATGGCATTGCAATACTTGGATAGACTAAATGAGAGAATAAGGCACTTATGATTATTAATATATTATAAGTTCTAATATATTAATAATAGTATTATTTAGTTAGTATTGATCAAGTATTAATCTAGTATTAATTTGGTGATCAAGTTGAAACTAATTAAATATATATAGGGTTGATTATGATAATCATCAATTCTTTTATGGTGGATTAATGATCCATGGTTTATGGGTTATGGATGTAACCATTTGGAGCTCCATGGATAGTCCATGGGAGTTACAAACCCATGGGTCATGAGAAATGAAGAGTCATGACAATTAGGGTTTACATTTGTAACTCCTAATTATGACACACTATAAAAGAAACCCTATGGCATGCAAAATCGTTACTAGAGAGTTACTAGAGAGGGCATAACCGATTTTGAGTGCAAGAAGTATTCTCTCAAGTTATTCCAAGTTTTGTGGTGTTGTGTGAAGCATTTGTGGCACAACATTTGGGGTGCTAGGCTCACAAAGTCTTGAACGAATCCAAGCAACAACAAGGTATGTATTTCTACTAGTTTTATTTTTTATGTAATCCTCATGCCATGCTAGTTAGGAAATAATCTTGAAAAAGAAACTTGCATGTATATAGAGAAAACATAGATTCAAGGTTATTAGGGTTGCATGTACACTTAGGAAGTGTTAGAATGCTCAAAACCCATCAGTGGTATCAGAGCCTAGGATTGTTTTCTGTATACTTGATGCCAAACTGCTTGAAAATCGAAAATTCTGCATTCTGACGATTGTACTCACCGAGTCCATGGGGAGGACTCGCCGAGTCCAAGAACAAATTCATCCTACTCGCCGAGTAGGATAATGCACTCGGCGAGTAGGATCGAGCTGGGCAGATTTTTCGAGTTTTGTTGCTGGAAATAGATTAGAATCATTATCCCAATCTATTTTGGACCAGTAAAATCTATTTTTCAAAATGATAATGATTATGTTAATCCATTTTACATGACTTTTAACAATTTCAAAGTATTATATATGTTTATATGATTTCTTGAAATTGCTTGACATGAATTTGTGTTCTTATGAGTTTTTAGAAGATCATAGGAATTATGTGTAACCACCATGTGTGTTTAATTCTTGATCTTAATTGTATTGATGGTGTCCATAACTTGTCCTCAAGTTATGGATAACCAAAGGTCACTTCTTTAATTTGTGTTTAAAGAACTAAAGAGGTTTCATAAAATGAAGAGTCTTCATTTTTATGAACCATTAAAACTCATAAGTTACAAATTGAAGAGACTTGGAATAGTTTCAATTCTTGCCCTCAAGTTTTGGAATTTGAAAAGTCTTACACTCTAATACTTTAATTCCAAATTAAACCTTAGATTTTTAAAGAGTTTAAAAATCAACACTTATACTATTATTATAATTTTATTATATAGATATGTATAAGAATATGTCATTCTTACCGTTAGTAGGCCTTATTCACGAAACCGGTCTATAAGGGGGGTATAAGGTTGTTGCCTATAAAATGGTGACTTAATGGGTGTCCACTCTCACCCACCGCTTCCTTGATCGGTGGAGGGTCGTTAGCCGAACGGGTAGGATACGACTTTAAATGCTCATTAAAAGTATAATGAATTATAAAGTAACTCTACATTATAAATTCCCAATCTTAGTTACTTTAGGAGAATGTGAAATTGGTGCTAGCCCATAAAATTACACTTTTTACCTTACCAAGTCGTTAGTGGAGCGTGTGTGGTTAACCAACACACTAACATGGACTAGTAAGAGTGGCACAGGGTAACTTGACTTTATTATAGATCGGTGGAGCGTGTGTGGTTAACTGGCACATCGATTAGGTAGTATTGTTGAGGGTACCAAGTCAATTTGTATGGTTATTCACACCTTGTTTGTGATCCTCGACATCCTAGTCACAAACTTGAGAGGGCACAATCGAGATTCAAACATGCCATTAAAAGTTCAATGTACCTCAAAAGATCTAGGAGTTTCAAATCCAATTAAAACTTAATTATATTTCGTTTTTCATGGTGGAAATTGGTAAATCGTCATTTACCTACCTTTAACTATTTTATAATTTGGATTACGGCATCCCTCTTCCAGTTATATATAGGTTATTGGGTCCTAGCCTTAATATTTCATATTGGGTGTTATATTAAGGACTTTAAATCAACTAATTTGAATTTCTCCCATTATAGATGTCTAGTTTAGACAGCTATGGTCTTCCCAAATCTTTAGGAAGAAGCTTCCTAATGAAGATGATATCCCAAATGGCAATCAAGGTGAAAGATCAATCCCTTTGTTGTGCATTGGTTGGACTAAAAATCATACTTCACTTCCTTCACCTCCTCCAATAAATCTCCCCATCCCACAAGTTTCAAGACCTGATAAGTTCTAAGTCACTCAATCCCTATTGGCAAACAAAGTCTATATGTGCTTAGGTCTTGGAGATTAAGTCACATATTGACAAGCCGGGAGAGTCATGTGTCGAAGTCTCAAGGTAGCTGGTTGTTGACTTGGTCACTCCATGATGACAGATCACGACATGACCCTTAATGATCTTACCTATTTGCTTGATGATGCTGAATCATCAATAATTTGGAGCATTGGTAAAGCAAAATTTGATTGGAAGATCAACTTCCCAAACTTACATGGACATTGAAAATGGTAACATTGGAAGTCCAGAAAAACTTTCTCTTCCCAATTGAAAAGGATTGGCGATAGTCAACTCAGTTGACAAAATGGTAAAGAGAAAGGCTAAGTCTGTGATAGTCCCGTATACCGTTTCCAAAGGGTCCATATGTTTCTGTTGCCAAAGGAAGGGCATTGGTTGCGAAGCTGCCTAATTTACCTAAAAGTCCATAAGGATAGTAAAGTCAAATGTTTGACTCTACTTCAGGTAAAGTCCATCGTCTAACTCTATTAAGTTTCTATTCTGAGATTCTTATTGCTTGATGTGACTGGGTCACATGTTGATGTATTAAGAATCAAAGAAAAGTGAAGAAACTTAAAGGAAGTATATGTTGATTCTGATCGCGAAGAGGGATTTTGATCGCATGGTTCGGTGATCAGAATTTTGAGCAGTTACTTAAGAGTTGAAACATATTGCTTAGGAATAGATAACAACAAGGTTTTCATATGGGTTGTAAGCATAAGTTTTCCGCAAAGTTTTAAAATAAAAGAAAAAATGGTTTTGATTTTTTTTTATTTTAAGTATCCTTACAATGGCTTATGTGAAAAAGGTTGTTGCTTATATGTTTCCATTGATAAGCAATATGGGTAAATGGATTTGATTCTTTCATTAGTGGTGGTGATAATTTACCAAATAAGGCAAGATTCCCATCACCCAAGTTTCAGTTGGATAGAAACTTGGAATCATGCAAGTTGTATTGTGTGATGAATGAAAATTTTCATCTTTGGTTAATTAAGACTAATTCCTTGTTCACATTCATATGTGAGTCAAGTGAAGGACTAAATGATTGGGTACACTTGGTTGTGTGATGTTCAGGTCCACCACAAAGGTTGATAAGATTATTCATTATGATTTACTAAATTTTAGTAAATATAGTTATACTTACAAGTTTAAGTATAATTTTGGATCATTGAAGAGTTTCAATGATAGAAAAAATGAGTAAGAAGAATCAAATAAGGCAAAAAGATAAAAGTTTCTCCAATCTGAAGAGATGGGAGAGTACTTGAGTATTTTGTTTTATGATTATCTTAGTGATTTTGAAACCATATCACAATTGATCCTCTAAGGACACCTTAGTTCATTCTTTTGGCTAAGGAGAGGAATCATGAGTTGTTGAAATGGTTAAATCAAAAGATAATTCACACATCAAAATCAAATCTTAGAGTCATACTCCAAGATTGAGCCATTGAGTGACATAATCTTTAGAAAGTTTATCACACTTATCAAATGTAGAGTAAGATGTGTCCTACTCTTGTACATTTGAGATTGGTTAGTTGTGATGTTCTGGATAAAACAAAGACCAACTAAGTCCAATTGTGGGATGTGTTTAACTTAATAAAAATCCGCACTAACTATTGAATACTTGTTTTGTCAAGGAATGGTTCTTGACAAAGAGAATCATATATGTCAAGAGGTCAGTGGGAGTCTTAAAAAGATCTTAAGATAGGCTCAAGAACTAATTAAGAGATTTGTCAATCACTAGCCCATGACTTGAGGTTTGTAACCTATCATGTTGACATATTCTGTGCTCATCCCAGTTAAGGTTGGCTTTGCATTTGGGTTGCATGGCATTGCAATACTTGGATAGACTAAATGAGAGAATAAGGCACTTATGATTATTAATATATTATAAGTTCTAATATATTAATAATAGTATTATTTAATTAGTATTGATCAAGTATTAATCTAGTATTAATTTGGTGATCAAGTTGAAACTAATTAAATATATATAGGGTTGATTATCACAATCATCAATTCTTTTATGGTGGATTAATGATCCATGGTTTATGGGTTATGGATGTAACCATTTGGAGCTCCATGGATAGTCCATGGGAGTTACAAACCCATGGGTCGTGAGAAATGAAGAGTCATGACAATTAGGGTTTACATTTGTAACTCCTAATTATGACACACTATAAAAGAAACCCTATGGCATGCAAAATCGTTACTAGAGAGTTACTAGAGAGGGCATAACCGATTTTGAGTGCAAGAAGTATTCTCTCAAGTTATTCCAAGTTTTGTGGTGTTGTGTGAAGCATTTGAGGCACAACATTTGGGGTGCTAGGCTCACAAAGTCTTGAAGGAATCCAAGTAACAACAAGGTATGTATTTCTACTAGTTTTATGTTTTATGTAATCCTCATGCCATGCTAGTTAGGAAATAACCTTGAAAAAGAAACTTGCATGTATATAGAGAAAACATAGATTCAAGGTTATTAGGGTTGCATGTACACTTAGGAAGTGTTAGAATGCTCAAAACCCATCAGTGGTATCAGAGCCTAGGATTGTTTTCTGTACACTTGATGCAAAGCTGCTTGAAAATCGAAAATTCTGCATTCTGACGACTGTACTCGCCGAGTCCATGGGGGGGACTCGCCGAGTCCAAGAACAAATTCATCCTACTCGCCGAGTAGGATCGAGTTGGGCAGATTTTTCGAGTTTTGTTGCTGGAAATGGATTAGAATCATTATGCCAATCTGTTTTGGACCAGTAAAATTTGTTTTTCAAAATGATAATGATTATGTTAATCCATTTTACATGACTTTTAACAATTTCAAAGTATTATATATGTTTATATGATTTCTTGAAATTGCTTGACATGAATTTGTGTTCTTATGAGTTTTTAGAAGATCATAGGAATTATTTGTAACCACCATGTGTGTTTAATTCTTGATCTTAATTGTATTGATGGTGTCCATAACTTGTCCTCAAGTTATGGATAACCAAAGGTCACTTCTTTAATTTGTGTTTAAAGAACTAAAGAGGTTTCATAAAATGAAGAGTCTTCATTTTTATGAACCATTAAAACTCATAAGTTACAAATTGAAGAGACTTGGAATAGTTTCAATTCTTGCCCTCAAGTTTTGGAATTTGAAAAGTCTTACACTCTAATACTTTAATTCCAAATTAAACCTTAGATTTTTAAAGAGTTTAAAAATCAACACTTATACTATTATTATAATTTTATTATATAGATATGTATAAGAATATGTCATTCTTACCGTTAGTAGGCCTTATTCACGAAGTCGGTCTATAAGGGGGGTATAAGGTTGTTGCCTATAAAATGGTGACTTAATGGGTGTCCACTCTCACCCACCGCTTCCTTGATCGGTGGAGGGTCGTTAGCCGAACGGGTAGGATACGACTTTAAATGCTCATTAAAAGTATAATGAATTATAAAGTAACTCTACATTATAAATTCCCAATCTTAGTTACTTTAGGAGAATGTGAAATTGGTGCTAGCCCATAAAATTACACTTTTTACCTTACCAAGTCGTTAATGGAGCGTGTGTGGTTAACCAACACACTAACATGGACTAGTAAGAGTGGCACAGGGTAACTTGACTTTATTATAGATCGGTGGAGCGTGTGTGGTTAACTGGCACATCGATTAGGTAGTATTGTTGAGGGTACCAAGTCAATTTGTATGGTTATTCACACCTTGTTTGTGATCCTCGGCATCCCAGTCACAAACTTGAGAGGGCACAATCGAGATTCAAACATACCATTGAAAGTTCAATGTACCTCAAAAGATCTAGGAGTTTCAAATCTGTGACAACCCAAATTTATTGCCGTTACATAATCCCGTTCTCACTAACGGAATTCGTCGTTATTTATTAATTTCCGAAATATTTGAAGTCGTCAATAAATAAATATCTAGTTATTTATATTTTCTTGACATTATCATTTTAGTATAATTAAATATAACTAGTAAGTGTTAACCCTGTTTAACTAAATAGAGTTATATTACTTTTCAACCACTTCACCCGGGTAAAAAGTTTTAACCCCGTTAAACTTTAGCATCAGGTACCCGTGTACCGGGTGCAATACCCGAGGCATATATAAAGTAAATGAACACCACTTTGAACCCTTTTCACCACTCATTCACTCTCTCTCTCTCACTACTTTCTCTCTCTAGACCCGAACCCGACTCCAAAACCGCGATTTCCGGCTTCCAAACGTAAAGGTATCTTCCCTAGCTTGTTCTAAACGTACTTCATTGTATTTAGGAGACAAAATCTTATGATTTAGAGGAAAACATGGAGTTTACGGTCAAGGAAGCCTCTTAGGCCGTAAACACCCAAAACTTGGCCAAAAGTCCCATTTTCCCTTCCTTTAAGCTGGGACATTAATTAAGGAATTAGCCTAGATGAGTTTGGACATGAAAACACAAGTTTTAAAGGCTAAAAGAGGGTTTACGGCCCAAGCTTGTGCTTAGGCCGTAAACACCCAATTTCCATATTAGATTGCCCCAAAAACTCATCCAAGGCATGTTAGAATTTAGATATGATCTTAGGAAATGCTTAAGGCCATTAAACAACACATTTTAGAGCACAAAAGGGGAGTTTACGGCCAAGCCTATGCTTGGGCCGTAAACACCCAATTTCCATGCCAAAATGTCCCAAAAACTCACCTAAGGCCTTCTAGAATTTAGTTATGATTTAAGGGAGTGCTTAGGACCATTTAACAATCCATTTTGAGGGACAAAGTGGAGTTTACGGCCCAAGCACAAGCTAGGACCATAAACTCCCCCCAAATGACACCAAATGAAGGTTTTAACCCTCCAAATTGGTCCTAGGCATTTACTAGAAATATATGGAGTTGATTTGAGGCCTTAACTTTCACTTTTGGGGGGAAAACAAGAGTTTACGGCCAAGCCTAGGGGCTTACGGCCGTAAACTCCCAAGGAGTGGCCTTTGGGCCGTAATCCAAGGGAGTAAACTCTTGGACTCCCCCGTAAACCCCTCTTGGCCTTGTACTACTCCCGGGAACCCCTTTTAAGCCCTAAGACCCCGAATCAATGCTAGAATGCCTAAATACTTTAATGAAAAGCATAAAATGATTAATTTCTTGTAAAATACATATTTCATATGACATTAGGGTCTTAAAAGGTGCACAAGTCTTTATTTGGTAACAAACGCTCAACCGACACTTTCACCCGATTTACCCGATTCACCCAATTTACACGATTTCAGGTGAGTTCATACCCCTTTAATGAGCCTTTCAAATGTTTTATATGTTTTAGGGGGGGAATACAAGTCAATTATACATGTTTATGGAAATTTATACAAGTCAATTATTCATGTTACGGAAATTAATCACATGTGATTTACTATCTGTAGTGCAAATCACATGTGATTTACCACTATGTTTTATAAAAAGGATTTTCGTTTTCAAAACTATTTTGGATAAACAAACAATTTTCTAAATGTTCCCTTTTGACAAGATTTTTAATAAATAAATTCCTTATAAAATGTAACCACACCAATATATTTATATAAGTAAGACTTGAAGGACTTAGGACCGATAGCTCGCCTTATTTCCTGTTCTTGTTTGATTGTGGGCTTAGGGTAGTTGTTTATCCGTCCGAATGTCGTTGATTTCTTACTTATATATCATATATATTAGTGTTGGATACGAGTATTTTCATTTCATTTGATGATTAAACCACTAAACTGACAAGAATCATACACACTATGTTAACTATAATAGGTATAGTTAAGGCCACTATTACTCGCTATAGCTACTACTCTACACACTATAATACACTCTATTACGATACTATGCACTGACAAGAGAACGCACTACGAGTTATACAAAAGACTACTGCACTATAATACAAGAGAAAGCACTAATCAAGAGATAACACACTAACCCACTACGAGATACTCTATTCGCTACACACTACGCCCAGAGTCTTCTGACAGGAAGACGACGTTGTATGTATAGATCTATACGGGGCAGACGCTATTACATCCCGACTGTTAACTTCAGTCCGAGCCGCGCAGGCCCAGGGATGCCGCTACTTCACTACACTGTGCATGACTGGGTAGGTCATAGGGTCCGCTATTATACACGCTATTGGTATCATACAAGGAATAGACTATAACCACACTAAAAAACTAAACTAAAGACGAAGTTAATATCCTGAAGTAAACAAGTATTTAACACTAAAGAAAGTTTGCACCACTTTTATTGACTTCAGGCATAATCTACCATATTGCATTACTTATTGGAAATTCACTATTATACTATTACAATAAATGGTTTTCAAAGATGAAAATGGCATGTTTCTTAAAGGTTTTCACTTACAACGTATTTCTGGAAAATATAGGATTTTCTACTACTTATGATTGTAAAGTTGCAGCTTTTCATACTATCGGTTCTAATGCTTTTATACAAAAACTCACACTAAACTCTTATGAACTCACCAGCGTTATGCTGATATTCGTTTTCAAAATAACTTGTATCCTCAGGTCAAAGATAGACAGGTACAGGTGCTACATTTTGGAGAAGGTGGAGCATACAAGATCCATCTCTAATTTTTGTATTATTTTTGGTGTTTGCTAAACATTACAAAACACACTTGTAATTAAACTCACTATGTAATGCAATGGTTGTATGTTTCTTGTTTTTACTATTATGCAACTGTGATGATACTGTACATGACGTCCTCCACCCCGAAACGTATTCCGCCGTTATCGGTTTTGGGGTGTGACAAAATCCAATTAAAACTTAATTATATTTCGTTTTTCATGGTGGAAATTGGTAAATCGTCATTTACCTACCTTTAACTATTTTATAATTTCGATTACGGCATCCCTCTTCCAATTATAAATAGGTTATTGGGTCCTAGCCTTAATATTTCATATTGGGTGTTATATTGAGGACTTTAAATCAACTAACTTGAATTTCTCCCATTATAGATGTCTAGTTTAGGCAGCTATGGTCTTCCCAAATCTTTAGGAAGAAGCTTCCTAATCAAGATGATATCCCGAATGGCAATCAAGTTGAAAGATCAATCCCTTTGTTGTGCATTGGTGGGACTGAAAATCATACTTCACTTCCTTCACCTCCTCCAATAAATCTCCCTATCCCACAAGTTTCAAGACCTGATAAGTTCTAAGTCACTCAATCCCTATTGGCAAACAAAGTCTATATGTGCTTAGGTCTTGGAGATTAAGTCACATATTGACAAGCCGGGAGAGTCAGTGTCGAAGTCTCAAGGTAGCTGGTTGTTGACTTGGTCACTCCCTGATGACAGATCACGACATGACCCTTAATGATCTTACCTATTTGCTTGATGATGTTGAATCAGCAATGATTTGGAGCATTGGTAAAGCAAAATTTGATTGGAAGATCAACTTCCCAAACTTACATGGACATTGAAAATGGTAACATTGGAAGTCCAGAAAAACTTTCTCTTCCCAATTGAAAAGGATTGGCCATAGTCAACTCGGTTGACAAAATGGTAAAGAGAAAGGCTAATTCTGTGATAGTCCCGTGTACCGTTTCCAAAGAGTCCATATGTTTCTGTTGCCAAAGGAAGGGCATTGGATGCGAAGCTGCCTAATTTACCTAAAAGTCCATAAGGATAGTAACGTCAAATGTTTGACTCTACTTCAGGTAAAGTCCATCGTCTAACTCTATTAAGTTTCTATTCTGAGATTCTTATTGCATGATGTGACTGGGTCACATGTTGATGTATTAAGAATCAAAGAAAAGTGAAGAAACTTAAAGGAAGTATATGCTGATTCTGATCGCGAAGAGGGATTTTGATCGCATGGTTCGGTGATCAGAATTTTGAGCAGTTACTTAAGAGTTGAAACATATTGCTTAGGAATAGATAACAACAAGGTTTTCATATGGGTTGTAAGGATAAGTTTTCCGCAAAGTTTTAAAATAAAAGAAAAAATGGTTTTGATTTTATTTATTTTAAGTATCCTTACAATGGCTTTTATGAAAAAGGTTGTTGCTTATATGTTTCCATTGATAAGCAATATGGGTAAATGGATTTGATTCTTTCATTAGTGGTGGTGATAATTTACCAAATAAGGAAAGATTCTCATCACCCAAGTTTCAGTTGGATAGAAACATGGAATCATGCAAGTTGTATTGTGTGATGAATGAAAATTTTCATCTTTGGTAAATTAAGACTAATTCCTTGTTCACATTCCTATGCGAGTCAAGTGAAGGACTAAATGATTGGGTACACTTGGTTGTGTGCTGTTCAGGTCCACCACAAAGGTTGATAAGATTATTCATTATAATTTACTAAATTTTAGTAAATATGGTTATACTTACAAGGTTAAGTATAATTCTGGATCATTGAAGAGTTTCAGTGATAGACAAAATGAGTAAGAAGAATCAAATAAGGCAGAAAGATAAAAGTTTCTCCAATCTGAAGAGATGGGAGAGTACTTGAGTATTTTCTTTTATGATTATCTTAGTGATTTTGAAACCATATCATGATTGATCCTCTAAGGACACCTTAGTTCATTTGTTTGGCTAAGGAGAGGAATCATGAGTTGTTGAAATGGTTAAATCAAAAGATAATTCATACATCAAAATCAAATCTTAGAGTCATACTCCAAGATTGAGCCATTGAGTGACATAATCTTTAGAAAGTTTATAACACTTATCAAAGGTAGAGTAAGATGTGTCCTACTCTTGTACATTTGAGATTGGTTAGTTGTGATGTTTTGGATAAAACAAAGACCAACTAAGTCCAATTGTGGGACGTGTTTAACTTAATAAGAATCCGCACTAACTATTGAATATTTGTTTTGTCAAGGAATGGTTCTTGACAAAGAGAATCATATATGTCAAGAGGTCAGTGGGAGTCTTAAAAAGATCTTAAGATAGGCTCAAGAACTAATCAAGAGATTTGTCAATCACTAGCCCACGACTTGAGGTTTGTAACCTATCATGTTGACATATTCTGTGCTCATCCCAGTTAAGGTTGGCTTTGCATTTGGGTTGCATGGCATTGCAATACTTGGATAGACTAAATGAGAGAATAAGGCACTTATGATTATTAATATATTATATGTTCTAATATATTAATAATAGTATTATTTAATTAGTATTGATCAAGTATTAATCTAGTATTAATTTGGTGATCAAGTTGAAACTAATTAAATATATATAGGGTTGATTATGACAATCATCAATTCTTTTATGGTAGATTAATGATCCATGGTTTATGGGTTATGGATGTAACCATTTGGAGCTCCATGGATAGTCCATGGGAGTTACAAACCCATGGGTCATGAGAAATGAAGAGTCATGACAATTAGGGTTTACATTTGTAACTCCTAATTATGACACACTATAAAAGAAACCCTATGGCATGCAAAATCGTTACTAGAGAGTTACTAGAGAGGGCATAACTGATTTTGAGTGCAAGAAGTATTCTCTCAAGTTATTCCAAGTTTTGTGGTGTTGTGTGAAGCATTTGAGGCACAACATTTGGGGTGCTAGGCTCACAAAGTCTTGAATGAATCCAAGCAACAACAAGGTATGTATTTCTACTAGTTTTATGTTTTATGTAATCCTCATGCCATGCTAGTTAGGAAATAACCTTGAAAAAGAAACTTGCATGTATATAGAAAAAACATAGATTCAAGGTTATTAGGGTTGCATGTACACTTAGGAAGTGTTAGAATGCTCAAAACCCATCACCTTCCGCATTCTAGTAACACGCTCATGCCATCTACCAACCTAGTGAATGCTACGGCTACACCGTAGTCTCACGACACTCTATCAATATCTGTCAACCTCATGAATGCTACGGCTACACCCGCAGGCTTACAACATTCCATTACTATCTGACCGCTAGTGAACGCTACGACTACCCCCGCAGTCTTACAACACTTTCCATGCTACTGACTGCTAGTGAATGTTATGGCTACCCCCATAGTCTTACAACACTTTCCATTCTATCTGACTACTAGTGAATGCTACAGCTACCCCCATAATCTTACAACACTTTCCATACTATCTGACTGTTAGTGAATACTACAGCTACCCTCGTAGTCGTACAACACTTTCCATACTATCTGACTGCTAGTGAAAGCTAAGGTTACCCCTGTAGTCTTACAACACTTTCCATACTATCCGACTGTTAGTGAATGCTACGGCTACCCCCGTAGTCTTACAACACCATCCAAACGGGGTCGAACATGCACTCGGCCTAACACTCAACCGAACTTGAGTCCTAACTGGAGCTCTAACCTTGTTCCTAAAACGTGCTATCATGTGACCCCGTTGCATTAGTACCGCACCCATGCCCGTGATTGAAGCATCACAGTAAACCACGAAATCATCTACGCCCTCTTGCAGGGTGAGAATCGGTGCCTCGCACAATCGTTGTCTGAGAGTCTCGAAGGCTGCCTGCTGCTCAGGCCCCCAGCGGAAGGCCACCGACTTCTTGGTTAGTCGGGTCAAAGGAACCACAATCTCGGAGAAGTCCCGTATAAATCTCTGGTAATAACCTTCTAGACCCACGAAACTCCAAATCTTAGTTGGAGACCTCAGAATCTGTGACAACCCGTGAACTACCCCTTATAAACCTGGGATTCAACTTGATTAGCGCTACTAAATCAGGCTCCTCGTTGCCTCTGCAAAATCACAAGAAAGAGAGGCCGTTAGCCGTTTCCCGGGAGGGTGCTCCCGGAAGAATGCTCCGACGGTAAAGTTAGAAGGTATCTAGGGTTTTTTTAGGTGTCTTCCTCAGAGAGAAGAGCTTACCTTGTGAGTCTGAGGGTGCATCCTTTTATACCTAGCGCTTTTGCTCAGTTCGTATTGGACAAGATCGCTTTTTGGGGAGACAAAATTAGAGGCGCTGATTGGAAGGTCGTGCGTCCTCAACATTTAGGGCACTCTCATTGGCTCTGGCGATAATGGCCTAGCCCTACTGTTTGTCCCCTGATCGTGTCTTTTGTCTTGGAACTAGGAGCGTTCCTTGGCGGGCGCGCTAGGCATTCTATCCCCAGGGGCGCTGGTGGGCGCTGAGCCCGCTGGGCTTAGCCTGGCTGGAATGCTAGGCTCTTTGGTTAGGCGTGATTCTGTCGTGCCGTCCTAGGCACGTCATCAAGTCCCCCAGTCTGGTAGCCATAGCGTTTCAGCGCTAGTTACGATGTTCCGGGCTTAATTAGCTTACACGTGTTGGTTTTTCTTAGCTCGTCGTTCCGCCCTTAATGGTGACGTGACTGCGCATGATGGCTGGCAATTACGTCATCGTGTCAAACATTTTAAATATCCCGCCCTTTCCGTTTCTTTATAAAAACGTTTATATGGTTTCTTTTTGCCTTCAGTCTTCCTTCATCCTTCTTCGTCTTCCTTTCTCTGAGTTTTTCTCCTTTCTCCTCCTCTATGGCGAGCCTTCCTAGTATCCTTCCCTCCGCCGCTGAATACCGCCAGCTTGAAATTTCGTATGGTTTATCTTTTGTGGAGGGTGTGGAATTTCCTTCTTCGGGTTCTAGCACCTCATCCCCCCTTCTGGAAAAATCAGGGTTTGTTGAAAACCCTAGACGTTGGCATCCGTTTCCCGTTGACGGAATTTTAGGAAGAATTTATCTAGAAGGACGGCTGCAGCTTACAAATGCTGACCCCGAAAGCTGTTAACAAAGTGGTAGCATTCGAGATGATTTGCAGGGCCAATGGCTATCTTCCCGACTATTTCGTGTTTAAGTACTTCTTCAGATTCTGCGTCACTGGAGATAAGTGCACCTTTCTGTCCGACGAGGAGGATATGCTCTAGTTCCCGATGGACAAACCCCCAAGAACTGGCAGGATAAGTGGCTGTGGGTGAATCAAGAACTAGTTGGAAGTGGTCAGTATCGTGCAAATACCTTTGCTGATACTATCTCCAAGCTTTTCCCCCACAACCAGGGAGTTGCTGATTACCTAAAGAGTATCCAGGTATCTCCGGAGGACTACTCTGAGGCCCTCCTCTCTGTTGTAGGGATGAGTTCCCCTTGGAGGCGTCGTGGAAAATGGAGGTGTTCTTTTGCAACATCGATGGTAGGTGCTTTGCTTGGCTTTATTCATTCCTCTTCTTCTTTTTTGATTCTTTTAGGTGACAGATACTTCACGTTCTGGCCTTCCCAGGTGTTGAATCCTCTTTGTCTATGGATGAGGTTATGCGGAAACGCTACCGGGGTAAGCTGGAGTACCGCGAGGTGGATCTAGTTCACCGGCTCTCTCCGCCTCGTTGGATGGACCAGCTTGCTTTGATTGCTGCCCCTTCTGCCCCTCCTACAAGCGAGTCAGCGTCAGAGACGAACCCCCTCCATGCTCGCCCTATTTATGTTGTCATGCCTGTGGGTAGTACTCGCTCCTCTTCTACGGAGAGTAGCGAGGATATCAAAGAGGGTATCATCACTGATGTTCGGCGTATGCAGGCGAAGAGGAAAGCTATCTTTGCCATGGGTGAACCGGTTACCGGCGCACCTAGTGTCGCCAAAAGAATTCAGACCAGGCGTAGCTTTTCTTGGTTTTTGAATTCTATGGCTTCCACGCCAACCAGTGTGGTTGTGATCCCTGATGACGACGCACAATAGTCCAAAGGGATGGATGGGACACGTGATCAACCCGTTGTTTCGTCTATCTCTCCCATGCCTGTTCCAAGTGTTTCGTTTCGTCCTTCGAAGCTGTAACGCCCGGGTTTCAGGGCTAAGCATTTTTGGGCGATGTAATAGTCTAGTTCAACTATTGTAACTCTTTTTGAAGTAATAAAGATGAAATATTTGAATTCTATGTGAATTACGTGTATTTGTGTGCTTATTACTTAATTATAAAGATATAATTAATAAAGAATAAAAATAAGCGTCAAAATTAAAGTGTGAGATAAGTTTGATATCTCTACATAAAGTTGTAGTGGTCGAAACAAGGATTCCGGGGATATAAAGAACGCCAAAATCTGATTTATAACGAAGAAGTTATGACCCGTCGAAGTTTCACGACGGAACCGACACGGCACCAGGAAGCGTAAAAAGTGAATTTACGATAGAAGACTTTATAGCCTTAGTAATCTAAACCAAAGTCGTGGAGTATGTTAAACTGAGAAAATCCATAAAAAGAACGCCCAAATCTGACTTCATATGAGGAAGTTATGATTTTTCAAAGTTTCGGCTTAGCAGTGTACAGCCCGAAACTCGAATTTTAGTTCGAGCGGTTTTTGGATTATGCGACCTAAATGAGAGTTGAATATCTCATTAATAGGAACTTGACGGTAAAAAGATAGATGAAAACGGAGTCCGTATGAAGGAGTTACAAATTCTTCGCGGTCATTTAGCAGTCTAATCTCCTTGTAACATCCGGATTCCCGGGTATATTATTTTACTCATTTATTTTTGGAGTTTGTGGAAGAACTCGGCGAGTTGGTGCTTAGACTCGCCGAGTAGGGTCGCGGATTCTCATCCGGGTCACGACTAGACTCAGCGAGTCCATGAGTGGACTCGGCGAGTCCATGTTGTTTAATGAAACCCTAATTTCCAGGGTTTGGGGACCTATTTAAAGGCCCTTATGGCCGTCATTGCGGCTACCACACCCCAGAGAGAGACCTAGATCGTTTATGAGGAAAAGAGAGGCCATTGTTGATCATTTGTTGGTGTAATTTGAAGGAGAAGGTGACCAAGGCACGAGAAGGTTGAAGGAAGTGCAAATCTAGTGACTTCAGAGTTCAAGGGCTTCATATTGAGGTATTCCTTCAGACTTTCTCCAGTTTTGGATGTTGATTCATAGAGTTAGGGTTTTCAAACCCTTTGGAAGATGATTATGTAGAGTATTTAGTCCCTTCTCGAGTTTGTGCTTTGGATCTGGACTCAAAGAGGTCTAGAGACCTTAACTCGTGGAGCTTCATGAGTCATTTTGGGGTTATTGGACTTAGGTTGCCATTTTTGGGGCTAAATCACCATTGATGCCATCTTGTTGATATATAAGCATCAAGATTCGAACTTTATGTGACTTTCATGCTTGGGAAGGCCAGATCTACGGATTCGGGGCACAGATCTGACCTTAGAAGGTCAATAGAGTTTGTGCATGGCATGAACTCCCCGAGTTGTTCTTGAGACTCGGCGAGTAGGGTTAGGGTTTCATGTAAATCACTCAGTGAGTAGACTTGTCGAGTTGGGGGATAACTCAGTGAGTCAGAAGGGTATTAGAGGACTGGAGTTCGAGGCGGTACTCGCCGAGTTGTTCTTGAGACTCGGTCAGTTGAGTCGGGGTGGCCCCGCGATTCATGTCAGGTGTGACTCGTCGAGCAAGGGGAGGGGCTCGACGTGTCAAGCGGGATAAAGATTTAGTGGTCATGTGTGTACTCGTCGAGTCGCCAAAGTGCACTCGACGAGTTGGGTCAAAGTTTGACCTTTGACTTTCGTTGACTTTTAGGGTTTGGTCAACAATGGGGTCTTAGAGTCCAGAGAAGGGTAGAATGGTCTTTTACCCTTCTGAGGGTGCCAATAGAGGGTTGAGTTTAGTCTCGAGAGTTATATTTATGAGAGTATTTACTTTATGTGATTAGGCGGAGGCTAGGCAATATTTCTACCAAGTCAGAGATTTACCGAGACACCTGAGGTGAGTCTTCTCACTATACTTTACCTAGTGTGGTAACAGAGTTATGTGACAGAGTATCTTAGAGTTATATGCCAGTGTATTTGCATGTTATTTATGTGTTGTGATTTATTGTGGTATGTGATATGCATGATTCAGAGTTACAGAGTAAGGACCTTCGGGTCCATAGAGTTAGGGCCAGAGGGCCCACAGAGAGTTGGGCCTGGAGGGCCCCACTGAGACACAATGACCAGAGGGTCGAAAGAGTTATAGCCTCGAGTGGCGATTATGTGTTAGAGTGGTATTTTGGGGAACTCACTAAGCATTTATGCTTACAGTGTTATGTGTTATGTGTTTCAGGTACCAGTGATGACCGCGGGAAGGCGCCGACATTATTCGTACACACGCACATTGGAATTTATATATTTTGATCTTGGGGTTTTGTACTAATACAATGTTAATACAATGTTTTTCTTTTGAATGTGAATGATATTTTATGGTTTTCAAAAGTGAAAAATTGTTCATATTTTTACGGTGTTACACTCCTCCTACAGTTAAATTTAAGATCGGTCAAGAATTAGCCGACGGGGTCTAAATGAAAGTTGTAGATCTTGTTTTTTCCTACACGTTGAAAAAAAGAACGTCGAAAACGGAGCTCTTATGCGATAATTATGATTTTTCTGAGTCGGGAGGCTGATACACGATATTGGGTGATGTGGCACCACTAGAAAGAGGACACAAGGCACCAACAGAAGGTTGCCACATGCACCAACTCGGCGAGTTTTAGGTCAAGACTCGGCGAGTCCATCAGATATTTTCACTATAAATAGAGGTGTCGGGTCTTGTCATTTCTTCACACCTCTCAAACCTTCTTTCACTTTCTACACACACACACACTCTCTCTCTCTCTCGCTCTCTCTCTCTCTCTAAGCTCCCTAATCCCCCCCCCCCTAAAGTCTAGGTAAACCCCTAGCACCTGAAGGAAGCCCCAAGGCTCCCGAAGCCCTGAGAAAAGAGCCTTTCAGCTCGGGAATGCTGCTCCAACGATGCCTGGTTTTCGAGAAAACCCGTAGTAAGTGAGCTATGCCTACCCTATCTTTAGTATAACTTATGTTTCAATATAGTAATGTTATTAGGACCTTATAAGAAGTATTTGGGCTATTATTATGGGTTATATAAGTACTGTTTAACGCTTATATAATAGTAATAATAGCTAGACTATTAATTAGTTGCGGTTAACGTTAGACTAAACCCTAGTGATATTGATACTAGGTTTTATCGAGGGATAAATGTTTTAAGATAACGGAGCACTGTTCGAAGGCAGAATCACCACCTTTTCAGGTGAGTGCATAGTTACTTTCATCTTACACATAGATATGAAGTATTTTATAAATTACGTGCTATGTGTGCATATTATCTGAATACTTGCTGTGGATGAACGTTTTTATACATGTTTTAAATGATTTAAACTGTATATGTATTTTGTATCTACGGAAATGTTGGGGTAAAACATGGGTAGATGTAATAGATGATGTGTGATAAAATGATGAGAGGCCTGGATGTTGTTGTTGTTGAATCTGTCGTCTAGCGGAGTATGGATGACGACCACGGACTCTTCTAGACAGTCCAGTGGAACGCTAGCAGGCTCGCAACCTGTAGGTGTTTGTGAACGATGTGTTTACCGTTGTACTCCATCCCCCACATGGTTTCCTTAAGGACATTTATTGCCTAGGAATCCCCTTGGCAGTAGTGTCCATCCTGATGTTGAATCCTTAGTCTAGGTCCCTTACGATAGGTTTTTTAGGGACGTAATGTGAGGATAACGGGAATGGGTAAGCGGGTTATTGTTGGTTGATGAAATTAATAAACTTATTTATTGTGGGTTGAAAACCCTATGTGCTCACTAGGCTCCCAAGCCTGACCCACTCAGTTTCATGTATTACAGGTAGTGGCGCTCGAGCATTGAAGTTGTCTCAACAATTGTGGAAAGCATCAAGAAAGCTCAAGAAGAAGCTACAGAGAAGAATGATCAAAAGAAGGAATGTTTGGGAAAAATGTCTGTGTTCGGTACAAACAGTCAAGGACTAAAGGTATTCCAAGATCGAATTTGGGTACCTAAAACGGGAGGAATAAGAGATCTCCTGATGGAAGAAGCTCACAAGACCATGTACTCGATTCATCCCAGTAGCACAAAAATGTATAGGGACCTACAACCCTACTACTGGTGGCCGACGATGAAGCTCGATGTCGCGAAGTATGTGGCCGAGTGTGTGACTTGTGAAAGAGTTAAAGCACAACATCAGAAACCGTATGGGAGTTTGGAACCTTTACATGTACCCATGGGTAAATGGGAGGACATCACCATGGATTTTGTGGCCAAACTGCCCAGGACGAAGAGCAGTCACGACATGATTTGGGTGGTTGTAGATCGGTTCACTAAGAGTGCACACTTCATAGCAGCCAACGAGTGGTGTTCTATGGATAAGCTCGCAAATGCTTACGTGAAGGAAGTAGTAAGACTTCATAGTGTTCCTCTAACGATTGTATCAGATCGTGATAGTCATTTCACGTCGAGGTTTTGGAGGAGTCTACAAGAGGAGTTGGGTATAAAGTTATGTTTGAGTACTTCTTACCATCCGCAGACTGATGGTCAGAGCGAAAGAACGATTCAGACACTGGAAGATATGCTGAGAGCATGTACCCTTGAGTTCCAAGGTAACTAGGATGAGCACTTACCTTTAGTAGAGTTTTCCAACAACAACAGTTTCCACTCGAGCATGAAGATGGCACCATATCAAGCCTTGTATGGACAGAAGTGTCGTACGCCGTCTTGTTGGCTTGAGGCCAGAGAAAAACAGTTTATGAGCCCCGAGATAGTCCATAAGACTGCTGAGAAGCTGAAGGTGATTAGGGAGAGGATGTTAGCAGCTCATGATCATCAAAAGAGCTATGTTGACAAGAAAAGATGATCGATGACCTTCGAAGTTAGGGATTCAGTTTTGCTTAAAGTCTCACCGAGGAAGGGACTTATACGAGTCGGGAAACAAGTAAAGCTGAGTCCAAGGTGTATTGGACCGTTTAAAGTTCTTCAGAAGATTGGGAACCAAGCTTACAAGCTGGAATTGCCCGAAGAACTCGATGATATTCATAACACCTTCCATGTGTGTTATTTAAGGAAGTTCACGGGAGAAGTTCCCGACATAATTCCAATCTCAGAGTTAAGAATGGATGAGAATAAGAGGCTAATCGAAGAGCCCGAGGCAATTGTTGACCGTAAGACAAAAAAGTTACAACGCAAGATGGTCGACTTAGTGCTAGTCCGATGGATACACTCGAATGGGCCGAATCTCACTTGGGAAACAGAGAGTGACATGATGAGTCGCTATCCACATCTGTTTGTCGATGCATGATTCTAGGACGAAATCATCCTAATGTGGAGAGAATTGTAACACCCGGGTTTCAGGGCTAAGCATTTTTGGGCAATGTAATAGTCTAGGTCAACTATTGTAACTCTTTTTGAAGTAATAAATATGAAATATTTGAATTCTATGTGAATTATGTGTATTTGTGTGCTTATTACTTAATTATAAAGATATAATTATTAAAGAATAGAAATAAGCGTCAAAATTAAAGTGTGAGATAATTTTGATATCTCTACATAAAGTTGTAGTGGTCGAAACCAGGATTCCAGGGATATAAAGAACGCCGAAATCCGATTTATAACGAAGAAGTTATGACCCGTCGAAGTTTCACGACGGAACCGGCACGACACCGGGAAGCATAAAAAGTGAATTTATGATAGAAGACTTTTTAGCCTTAGTAATCTAAAAAAAAAGTCGTAGAGTATGTTAAACCGAGAAAATCCATAAAAAGAACGCCCAAATCTGACTTCGTATGAGGAAGTTATGATTTTTCAAATTTCGGCTTAGCAGTGTACAACCCGAAACTCGTATTTTAGTTCGAGTGGTTTTTGGCTTATGCAACCTAAATGAGAGTTGAAGATATCATTAATAGGAACTCTACGGTAAAAAGATAGACGAAAACGGAGTCCGTATGAAGGAGTTACGAATTTTTCGCGGTCATTTAGCAGTCTAATCTCCTCCTATAGTTAAGTTTAAGATCGGTCGAGAATTAGCCGATGGGGTCTAAATGAAAGTTGTAGATCTTGTTTTTACCTACGTGTTGAAATAAAGAACATCGAAAATGGAGCTCGTATGCGAGATTTATGATTGTTCTAATTCGGGAGGCTGATACGCAATATTGGGTGACAAGGCACCACCAGAAAGAGGACACGTGGCACCATCAGAAGGCTGCCACATGCACCAACTCGGCAAGTTTTGGGTTAAGACTCGGTGATTCCATCAGATATTTTCACTGTAAATAGAGGTGTCGGGTCTTGCCATTTCTTCACACCTCTTAAACCTTCTTTCTCTCTCTACACACACATACTCTCTCTCTCTAAGCTCCCTAAGCCCCCCTAAAGTCTAGGTAAACCCCCTAGCACCCGAAGGAAGCTCCGAGGCTCCCGAAGCCCTGAGAAAAGAGCCTTTCGGCTCGGGAACGCTGCTCCAGCGAAGCCCGATTTTCGAGAAAACCAGTTGTAAGTGAGTTATGCCTACCCTATCTTTAGTATAGCTTATGTTTTAATATAGTAATATTATTAGGACCTTATAAGGAGTATTTGGGATATTATTATGGGTTATATAAGTATTGTTTAACGCTTATATAATAGTAATAATAGCTAGACTATTAATTAGTTGCGGTTAACATTAGACTAAACCCTAGTGATATTGATACTAGGTTTTATCGAGGGATAATTGTTTTAAGATAACGAAGCACTGTTCGAAGGCAGAATTACCACCTTTTTAGGTGAGTGCATAGTTACTTTCATCTTACACATAGATATGAAGTATTTTATAAATTACATGCTATGTATGCATATTATTTGAATACTTGTTGTGGATGAACGTTTTTATACATGTTTTAAATGATTTAAACTGTATATGTATTTTGTATCTACAAAAATGTTGGGGTAAAACATGGGTAGATGTAATAGATGATGTGTGATAAAATGGTGAGAGGCCTCGATGTTGTTGTTGTTGATTCTATCATCTAGCGGAGTATGGATGACTACCACGGACTCTTCTAGACAGTCCAGTGGAACGCTAGCAAGCTCGCAACCTGTAGGTGTTTGTGAACGATGTGTTTACCGGTGTACCTCATCCCCCACATGGTTTCCTTAAGGACATTTATTGCCTAGGAATCCCCTTGGTAGTAGTGTCCATCCCGATATTGAATCCTTAGTCTAGGTCCCTTATGATAGGTGTTTTAGGGACGTAATGTGAGGATAACGGGAATAGGTAATCGGGTTATTGTTGGTTGATGAAATTAATAAACTTATTTATTGTGGGTTAAAAATCCTATGTGCTCACCAGGCTCCTAAGCCTGACCCACTTAGTTTCATGTATTACAGGTAGTGGTGCTCGAGCATAGATGTGATGTTTTGGATGAGGGATTACGGATATAGGCCTATAGATATGAAATAATGTAGTAAGTCTTATGATGTATTGTTTATGCTTATGATCTGTATCGAACATGACATCCCGAGTCTTTTTAATGAAATACATTTCTATGGAAATGCTTTTGATAAATCTTTATCATATTTTGTTTCGGGACAAATTCCGCAAAACTTTTATTTAAAATTTAACTCTTATTTTCAAATAAAGCATAAACAAAATCGGTCTTTTCTGGCCGTGAAAATAGGGATGTCACAAAAGCTTTCTCCTGTCAAGAACTCTAGTGATCCCGGCCAGGAGTCGATCCCTCTAGGAGGTGTTATTGGGGAGAGCTCCGTTAGGTCCCCTGTCTTTGTCCCATCTTGAAATCTTCACAATGATTCTCGGTTATCCATTTGTGTCAATGCTTTGGAGCTTTCTCGCCATGCGTTTACTCCTGCTGCAGTTAGTGATATGGAGGCCATGGGTAACCCTGCTCTTGTCCACAATATGGCTTATGCCGTCGCACAAGCCATGTTTTACCTTGTTTCAGGCTCTCGACGCATCCACTCCCTTAGCGAAATAGAGGCCACCCATGCCACGTACGATTCGCGTGTGGTTAGGATGGAGTGTCGCGTTGGTGAGCTTGGTGAAGACCTCCAGCTTTCTGAACAAAAATGTCAGCTCCTTGCATCTAAGAAGGCTACCCTTGACGATGATAGAGGCGCGTTAGAGGCCAAGGTTGACTCCCTTACTCAAGTGAATGAAGGCTTGATGATTCAAGTTGAGAGTCTTGAGCGCGATACTACTGATCGTGACAAGCTAATCTCTTCTTTGCAAGCAAATATGGATGCTTCTCGCCAGGATTTGGACTGGTTAGTATGTATGGGTGTCATTCATATTGTAGACAAGCTGATTGAGCATCCGGATTTCATGAATGTTATAAGTCTCATTCGACATGCTGCTTTTGTGGATGGGATTGAATCCGTTCAGAAAGTGACCGCTGGTGCTGGGTCTGAGGATGTTGGTGCTTTTCTTTTCTCCACTGGTCTGGCGGTTAGCGTGAACGATGCTCTGTTATTGTTCGCGAGTATGGATCATGAATCTTTATCAGGTTTGGGAGATTTGGAAATTGGGGGCCTCCGGGAGTTGTGTTCTTTCTCTTGTTCAGAAGGTACCCCAGAGGGTATGGTGATTCAAGGGGATGAAACTATGCAGGTGATCAAGGGTGATGTTGGCAAGGATGGGCAGGATATTAAGAATGATGGTGATCGCGACATTAGAGTGAGTGAAGAAGGTCCTAGTGGAGGTTCGATGGGTGTGGTGGTGGGTATGGTCATTGGCGATGGACACAATGGTGATGAAAACAAAGATGCTCTGACATCATGTGCTACCCCTCCTGGGGTGTGAAGATATGGTGACGAAAAAAGATGTTTCGGAATCGTGTGCTACCCCTCCTGGGGCGTGAAAATATTCTATATGCTTGTTTTAATTTCCTTTTGTTGTTTTTTGCTTTTTTTTCTTGTCTGTTTCGCTTTGGGCATGTAATGTATGGACTTTGCTAAAAATTACTCTTTTGATCGCATGTAAAGACGTTTGGCGTGATGGGTGTCCAGCTGCATGCTCTAAGCATTGTTCTCTTCTAACAGCACTTTGATGCACTAAGCATTTTGTTTTGCCCACATTAGTATCGACATGCTAAGTGTCAAGGTTGGGTTCTCTAAGCACCCGACAATAAAATTCAATGCGTCAAGTATTTAAACATTTTATAATATTTAATACACTGAGTATTAAAATTTGGCATATCAATCATTCAATTACATTGACTGTGGCCTCCAATACACTAAGTATGAGAATCATGTCGCTAAGCATGAAATCAAGTACACTAAGTACTTAAAACGTGGCATGCTAAGTATGACACTGAACAACTGGGGTTATTTGCCACTTCGTCCTTAAAAGAAAAACTTCTTCAGGTTTCTAGCGTTCCATGTTCTTGGTATCTGCCTTCCTTCCACTGTTTCAAACACATATGCGCCATTCCTATTCGCTTTTATGATCTTATACAGGCCTTCCCATACTGGGCCCAGCTTGACTTGAGGTTGGGCTCAGCTTTCCTCATTCCTTCTTAGCACATACTCGCCTACTTTAAACACTTTCTCCTTTACCATCTGATTGTAATATATTTCCGTTACACGCTTGTATGCAGCTTGGCGTATCTCCGACTTCTCGCGACTCTCTTAGAGGACATCCAGATTCAACCTCAGTTCTTGGGTATTGCTTTCTTCATCCGCATTAACTGCTCTTAACGTGCCAACCGTTATTTCCATGGGAAGTACAACCTCCGTCCCATACATTAGGTTGAACGGGGTCTCCCGTGTGCTTGTTCGTGGGATGGTTTTGTATGACCATAACACTGCTGGTATCTCCTCTGGCCAATTGCCCTTTGCCTTACCCAACCGTTTCTTGATCCCATGTACAATGGTTCGATTAGACACTTTTGTTTTCCCGTTTGCCTGTGGGTGCGCCACCGATGTGAACTGTTGATTTATCCCTTTACTGGCGCACCATTCTCTGAAAGGATTTTCAGCAAATTGTAGGCCATTGTCACTGACGAGCACCTTAGGCATTACAAACCTTGTCATGATATTTTTCCATACAAACTTTATCATGTGCCTTCCTGATATGCATGCTAGCGGTTCTGCTTCAATCCACTTTGTGAAGTAGTCCACTGCCACCACCATGTACTTCAGCTTTCCAGGTGCTTCCAGGAACGGGCCTACAATGTCTATGCCCCATTGGTAGAATGGCCATGGGCTAGATATGTTATGCAGTGGTCCTGGCAGGTTTGCTTGGACTGGAGCATAAGACTGGCATTCCCCACACTTCCTAGTAACTCCCAGCGCGTCTTGGTGTACAATGGGCCAGTATATTCCCATTCGGAGTACTTTACCCGTTAAGGTTCGAGCTCCCTCGTGTGCGCCCGCCTGTCCTGCATGCGCTTCATGTAACGCCTCCATCCCTCTGGTCTGATCTACGCACTGCAACCATAGTGTCGTGAACCCTTTTCGATACAGCTCCCCGTTTATCAATGCATATGAAGGCGGCTTTATAAGTATTTTCCTGGTTTCACTGTGGTCGTCTGGTAGCACTCCCCTTTGCAAATACTCCTTAAATGGTGTCATCCATGTGGGCCCAGTGGTTGTTAAGGTATTTATCTTCCACTCGTCTATACTTCTTTCCCTAAGCACTTCTACCAAAACCTTCTTCGATATATGATCAAAACATGTAGATGCCAACTTGCTGAAAGTGTCTACCCTTCTATTCTCGCTTCGAGGTATTTGCTTAATCGTGAACTGTCTGAAGGATTGGATTAGCTGTCTCACCATTCTCACATACCTCTCCATTCTCTGATCTCTCGCCTCGAGACTTCCGTTAACTTGGTTCACGGCTAATCTCGAATTTGTTAGGATTGTCACGACCTTCGCACCCATTTGTTAGGCTAGGCGTATCCCTGCGAGCAAGGCTTCATACTCAGCCTCGTTATTTGAGGTGTGGAAGTCGAACCGAAAAGCATAGGTCACTTCCTCTCCCTCTGGGCTATTCAGGATTAAGCCTGCCCCTTAGCCCTCTCTGTTGAACACCCCATCGGTGTATAGTGTCCATGAGCAGTTGTTGGTTGGGACCTCCTCTACCGCCCAAACTCTTTCCTTGGCCGAGCTTCCTTCGTCTGGAATTTCGAGTAAGAAATCAGCCAGTGCTTGACCCTTAATGCTTGTCCTTGGACGATAACTTATATCATGCTCCCCTAGCTTGATTGCCCATTTTTCCAACTGGCCCGATGTTTCTGGCTTGTGCAATATTTGTTTGATGGGGCAATTTGTTAGTACCTCAATTTGGTGCGCTTGGAAGTAGCGCCTCAAACATCGTGCCGCGTAAATGAGCGTCAGGACTAACTTTTCCAGGGTGGGGTAATTGACTTCAGGTCCTTGTAATTCCCTACTCACGAAGTATACCGGCTTCTACTCTTCTTCCCTTTCTACGGTCAACACCAAGGATATCGCTTCGTTTGAGGTCGAGATGTACATTTGTAGTGTTTCCCCTGGAACGGGGCTGGTCGGTGTGGGTAGCTTGTGTAGCGCTTCCATAATCTTCTGGAGCGCTTCTTCTGCCACGGCCGTCCATTAAAAGTTATTCTTTTCAATAAAGCCTTTCAATGTATGGAATAGTGGCATGGCCTTGTCAGCGGATTTCGAGATGAATCTACTCAAAGCCGTGAGCTTCCCATTCAAACCCTACGCGTCTCTGAGTGTGCCTGTGGGTGGTGTCTCCATAAGCTCGTCCACTTTAACTGGGCTAGGCTAGATGCCTTTTTTGGTAACATAGTACCCCAAGAACTGTCCTTCTTCTACCCCGAATGTGCACTTAGCCGAATTCAATTTCATTTTGACCCTTTCTAGTGTACGAAAAGTCTCCTCGATGTCTTGTAACATTTTGTTTTCATGGGAGCTCTTAATCAACATATCGTCGACATACACCTCAATATTCCTCCCAATTTGCTTGGCGAAGACCAAGTCGACCAAGTGTTGGTATGTGGCTCCCGCATTTTTCAAACCGAAGGGCATCTTGGTGTAACAAAAGGTGCCATGATCTATGTAGAAAGCTGTTTTTTCTTCGTCCTGATCGCTCATCAGAATCTGTTGATATCCCTTATATGCATCCAAGAAACACTTTAGCTTAAACCCATGCAGCGACTCCACTTTCTAGTCGATCTCTGGGATGGGATAGCAGTCCTTGGGACATGCTTTGTTCAAGTCTGAGAAGTCAATACACATATGCCATGACCCATCTTGCTTGCGTACCATAACTGGATTAGCAATCCATGTTGGGAAAACTGTTTCCCTTACTATTCCGGCCTCCTCAAGCTTAGCCACCTCTGCGTTAATTTCCCTGTTGCGGTCCCCTCCCTGGACCATTTTCTTCTGCTTCACTTCCTTTGTCCCCGGTTTGATCAAAAGTTTGTGCTCAATGACCTTCCTATCTACCCCCACCACGTCTGTAGGGTTCAATGCAAATATGTGTTTGTACCGTTTGAGTAGGTCAACTACTGCTTCTCTTACGTGACCTGGGAGATCATGACCAATGTTGATCGGTTGGTCGGGGTATTCTTCGTGGATTACTTCCTTTCCTTTTGTCGGGTCTTGTCGCGACTTCTTTGTTTCTTTAGTCATCTCTGTCGGCTTCATGACCGTAAAGCATTGTAATTCCCTGGGCGGGGTGGCGAGTACTATGGCTGGGCCTACCGAAGTGTCGAATTTCAAGATTCCATGCATGGTCGATGGTACCGCTCCTAGCTTTAGGAGGGCCATTCTTCCCAAGATGATGTTGTGCTCTGTCGAATGTCGAATGACCACGAAGTCGATTAGGACCGTCTTCTTTCGTTGTTTGTCATGGCTGGTTATCATCAAGGGGAGGTGAATCATGCCCAGCGGCCACAGGCTGTGGCCGGTGAATCCGACCAGTCTCCCCGCCGTGGGTCTCAGGTTGTCTTTCCAACGATCTGGGAGAAGCCAAAAACAGTGCTCATAGATTATGTCTGCCGAACTCCCTGTGTCGACGTAGACTCTGTGTATGGTCACATCCTTAATGGAGGCATGGATTACCAATGGGTTATCACCTTTCCATCCCTCCAGACGGCGGTCTTGCGTAGAGAACGTGAGCATTCGTGTCGGGGGCCCGGGGACCCATCGATTTGCCGATTGTGCCTCCCTACTTCTTTTTTTACGTATCATGAATATTTCCTTGGGCTGAACTCCTTCTCGAGGCGCGTTCTTGGCGTTTTCGGCATCAAATTTGGCGCGCACACTCCGTGCTATTTCTACCAAGTCTCCTTTGAGTTGCTTTTCTTCCATTTCCTTCTTGAGTACCTAACAACTAGCAGTATCGTTTGTCTTGCTTTTGTGGTACTCGAAATACTGGCTCTTGGGTGACTTGGTTGGTTGTTGTTTCTCTGATACCGTGTACACATCCGGTTGACGACTCCGTCTGTCGTCTCTAACGAATGGACGAAACCACGTCTGAGGCCTCCTTATGTGGCCAAAGTGTCTACTTTCCCCTCGAAAGTCTGTGTGGCTTGGGTTGTGGCGTTTGGTTTTCATTGCATTTAGGTATGCCTGTTTTGCTGCCTAGCCTTCTTCCTGCCTCATATATCGTTCTACCCTCTCCTTTAACTCGGCCCTCGATTGGGGTTTCTTACCCATAAGCTTTTGTGACAAGGGGCCTGGTAAAAGTCCCCACGTGAAGGCGCCAGCTATGAGTCCCTCGTCGTGTCCCGACACGTCTAACGTTGCGTTTATGAACCTGGTGAAATATTCTCGTATGGTTTCACCCTCCTTTTGCTTACAGCCAATTATGGAATGAGAATCTCCTTTGTACTTTCGCAGCTACATGAAGTTGGTAAGGAATAAGTATTTAAGTTGAGCGAAATTGGAGATGCTCCCTGGACGCAACATCCTGAACCATGTTTATGTGTTTCCATCAAGAGTCGTCAGGAAATACGTGCACCAGAACCTCTCATCAAGCTTCAGAGATGTCATTGTCCACTCATATGTGTTGATGTGGCTATCTGGGTCGGTAGTACCATTATAGGTTTTGAGCATTGGCAGTTTGGCCATGTTTGGTATTTCGTAGTCTATAAACTCTTTGAAAAATAGGGATGTAACGCTACGAGAGAGGCAGTCTTGGTTTGGAATGGTTGATGTGCCCTGCAACTAGTGTTGGAGGTTTAAGTCGTATGACGACAATGCACGATATCGTGGACTTGGTCCGTAAAAGGGGTGTTGTTGGAATGGCAACTGGAGGGAATAGTCGGAGGAGAAGGGGTGTATTGGTGTTAAAGGGATGATTATCGAGGCCTACTGGAGGTTATGGTAGGAGGCGATGGTCGGTCCGGTCCACGTGCTCGCCATCGAATAGATAGGTGTTGTATGAGCTACCATAGTCTGTACCAGTGGGGGCAAGGAAAGCATTGGGCCCGGTCCACCCGTCATCTGATTGAACGGTGGTACCGAAAGTGGCGGCTGAATGTTGAGAACTTGGCCTGGTGGTAGCATCGTTGAGTGGACCGGTGGTGGTTGGTGCGTCAGTGGTACAAAGAATGGAGGTATTTGAAGGGATGTGATTAAGAATGGCCCTGCCGAAGTTGTTCTTGGTTTGTGAGTTTTCCAGTTGCGAGGCGGTTTTGGTGGTTATCGTAGAGCTTCCCTCACCTAGGGTTGCTCTGTTGACCACCGTGGGCGGTGGTGTTTCGTCCATCGTTGCCATGGAGCGTATGGGACTAGCCTGACGGCCATCATGTCGATCGCTGCCATTGATTCTTCAGCCTTTTGTTTTTAGTTTGTGTTCTTCGTCTCACAAACGGAGGACGCCAAATGATGCGGCATGGGCTTCAATTGGATTAGCGCTACTGAATCAGGTTCCTCGTCACCTCTGCAAAATCACAAGAAAGAGAGGCCGTCAGCCATTTCCCGGGAGGGTGCTCCCGGAAGAACGCTCTGACGGTCAAGTTAAAAGGTATCTAGGGGTTTTTTAGGTGTCTTCCTCAGAGAGAAGAGCTTACCTTGTGAGTCTGATGGTGCATCCTTTTATACCTAGCGCTCTTGCCCAGCCGTATAGGACAATATTGCTTTTTGGGGAGACAAGATCAGAGGCGCTGATTGGAAGGTCGTGCGTCCTTAAACGTTAGGGCACTCTCATTGGCTCTAGAGATAATGGCCTAACCCCACTGTTAGTCCCCTGATCGTGTCTTTTTGTTGGATTAGTGTCTAAGTCCATAACTATTTTGGTATGTACTTGACACGATGGTGCATGGTCCTTTTGGGTTGCCTTCACCAAAGCAACTTGATAGGATGAATTATGGAGAGGAAGGATTAATTATGATTTATTAATATATTATGAGAATAATATATTAAAGGAGAAATCATATTATTTAATTAATATTAGTCAAGAATTAATAAGAATTAAGTTTGTGACTAAAAGACATTAATTAAACTCAAGGGACTAGAACTGTCAATTGTATGATAGTTGAATATTAAGCTAATGGACTCCATATTAAAGGGGTGGACGAATTCTATGGGGAAACCCATTAAAAATCGTCCTAGACCTTTAAGAAAGGAGTCCATGGGTTGCTTAGGGCTTAAGCATCCAAATTAGGGTTTCCTTGTTAGATAACCCTAATAGCCTCACTATTTAAAGGACCCTAAAGCCCCAAAAACGTGGTGAACTAATTGATTAGGGTTTCCACACGTTTTGGGCAGCCTCCTTCTCTTCTCTTCTTCATCCTCTTGCTCTTGGTGTTTGTGAACCATTAGAGGAGTGACATTTGTGACTCTAAGCTTTCTAAAGTCATTACAAGGAGGATTTGAGATTGTTATTGCTACATAACAATCAAGGTATGATCTAAACCCTAATTTATATGTTATATTGATTATTATATGCTAGATCTAGGATTTATAGTCTTGGATGAATTGCATGTACAATAGAGAAACATATATCCAAGCATTAGGGTTTGTATGAGCACATAGGATGTTCTTATGGCTAAAACCCATCAGTGGTATCAGAGACTTGGTTGGTTTCTATTGTATTGATGCCTTGTATGTTTGTCTAAGCTGCAAAATCGTTTTTTGGCCTCCCTGTCTGATGAACTCGGCGAGTCACATTGTGGACTCGGCAAGTAGGCCCCTACTTGGCGAGTCCATAGGGGTACTTGGCGAGTTCGAGCGTCAGAAAGAGGGGATTTCGGGATTTTTTGTTGTTTTTCTCATGGATACTTGCCTTATCTATTTTAGGTCATTAAAATCCCATTTTAAACATATTTATGAGTATATCCTTGATTAAACAAAAGATAATTACCAATTGATTAGATAATAACTTCCTTATATGATTAAAGTTGGATTATTTGTATTAATTGGATAACTTATGTTGCAAGAAATTGAAATTAAGTCAAATATAGATAATGATAAAATTAATTGTTTAATTTATATTATTTGTTATTTGATCCTTGTGTTTTGAAATGTTTCAATTTTTCCCCTTTAGGTTTTATAGTTTAAATTTGAACTCAAAAGTTTTGTTTTGAAATTTAAATGGTTGAAACCCTAATGTTTTGAAAAGGTTTCAAAACTTGCCCTTAAGTTTTGGAATTTAAATTTTGATTAAAAGTTTAATTTTGATGTATATTTAAATTCTAAACCCTAATGTTTTGAAAAGGTTTCAAAACTTGCCCTCAAGTTTTGGAATTTAAATTTTGATTAAAAGTTTTATTTTGATGTATATTTAAATTCTAAACCCTAATGTTTTGAAATGTTTCAAAACTTGCCCTCAAGTTTTGGAATTTAAAAGTTGATTAAAAGTTTAATATAGGAATGTTAAATTCTAAAACCCTAGTATTGTTTTGAAAAGTTCATATCACACCTTTATGGTTTTATTAATTAATTAAGGTGTATAATTAAAAGAGGTTTAATAAATCCATAAAGTTTTGGTTCACAATTTAATTGAATTAAAAGTATAATTGTTAAATTTGACCACCTAGTATTTTAAAAGTATAAAATACACTCTATACTATATATAACATTAAAAGTCTAACATTATATATATGTATGAGAAAAAGTCAGTCTTACCGTTAGTAGGCCTCATTCACAAAGCTGGTCTATAAGGGGTGTTTAAGGAAATTGCCTATAAAATGGCGATTGAATGGGTATCCACTCTTTCCCACCGCACTCTTGACTAGTGGAGGGTCGTTATCCGAACGGGTAGGATAGGACAGAACTTTCCATTATAAGTATAATGAAGTACAAAAGTAACTAAATGTTTTACTAATCCCCAATCTTAGTTACTTTAGGAAAAAGTGAATTGATGCAATTCCATGAAATTACACTTTCTACTCTTGCAAAGACGTTAATGGAGCGTGTGTGGTTTACCGGCACACTAAATGGTTCTAAGCAAAGTTAGCAATGGGTGACTCAATGTTTGTCATGGTTCGGTGGAGCGTGTGTGGTTAACCGGCACACCGAATAGGTGACTATAACATGTCGGGCACCATGTAAGTTTGCATGATTATTCACACCCGCTTTGTGATCCTCAGCATCCCAGTCACAAACTAGAGGGGCATATCGAGATTTAAACATGCCATTGGAAAGTTCAATGAATCTCAAAGTATCTAGGAGTTTTCAAAGCATTTAAAACTTAATCTATTTTTCGTTTTTTCATGGTGGAAAATTAGTGAATCGTCATTCACTTACCTTCAAATGTTCTGCAATTTGGGTTACGGCATCCCTCTCCCGGGTTGTGGAATATTGTGTTAGGTCCTAGCCTTAATATCTCATTTGGGTGATTTATTAAGGACTCAATCAATCAACTAACTTGAATTTGTTTTTCTCCCGTTTTGTAGATGTCAAAGTGCGACAACTATGGTCTTCCTAAATCCCATGGAACAAGCATTCCACATGAAGATGATATTCCACGATTCGATCGAGGAACAAGAGATCATGCTTCACTTCCTCCACCTCCTCCAATTATTCTCCCTAACCCACAAGATCGAAGAATTTAAAGGTTCAATGTCACTAAAGCCCTATTGGAAATGAAACATGAAGATGGTAAACCTGTGTGTGCACACATCCTAGGGATGAAATCACACATCGATAGGTTGATAATGTTGGGTGCGTCATTCCCTGATAAGTTGGCTGTGAATTAGGTTTTGCAGTCACTCCCTGAATCATATAATGAGTTCAAAAGAAAGTATTATATGGTGGATCATGACGAAAACCTTATTGACCTAACTTACATGCTCATTGCTGCTGAATCAGAAATGATTTGGCAAAGCAATGGAGCATATTTGTTGGGAAAGTCAACCAACCATGCTTCCGAGGACGTTCTTGGAGAACCGACCTGCATTTGTTGCCAAGAGAAAGGGCGTTGGATACAAGCCTGCCCTAAGAGCCTGAAGAGTCCAGAAGATGGGAGAGTCAAAGAGTATGGTTGTGCTTCAGGTAAATCCACTATCTAACTCCATTAAGTTCCTATTCGTTGATTCTTAATACATGATGTGATAAGATTGCATTTGAATGTTTTGCAGGATCATAGAAAAGAGAGGAAGCTTGATAAAAGAGCAAGATGAGTCTAATCACGAAGAAATGGATCTCGATCGCATGGATTTGAAGATTAGAATTTGAGCTTAGAAAGTTATGATAGAGTTGTTAGGAATTTTTCTTTTGACTACATAGTTTTTCAGTTGATTTTGGATTGTAAGGACAAATGTTTTCCGCTGCTTTTATGAATAAAATAAATTTTGTTTTGACTCATTTATTTATTTATTTATTTTCTTGCAATGAAATCGTTATGAAAAATTGATGTTTGCATATTTCTACAACGAATGGATGTGATTCTTAATTATGTTAATAGTGGAAATGTCAAGAATTTCCCAAATAGGGAAAGTTTCTCATCACCCAAGTTTCAATTGGACAGAAACTTTGAATCATGCAACTTGGTTGCACGATGAATGAGAAATTTCATATTTGGAAATTAGACTAATTCATTGACAAAGTGTCAAGTGAAAGACTAGGAGATCGAGTACACAAAGTTGTGTTTTGATCAAATCCACCACAAGAGTAACAAAGATATTCGTCATGATTTACTAAAGGTTTAGTAAATATGATTATACTTATAAAATTAAGTGTAATTCTGAATTGATTGAAAAAGTTTAAATCAATAGCAGAATGAATAAGAAGAATCAAGTAGGCAGAAAGATAAAAGTTTCTCTATTCTAAGAAGAAGGGAGAGTACCTTTCATCATGTTTTATGATAGTTCTTAATGATTAAGAACCATATACCTCAATTGATCCTCCAACTAATTCCTAGTACAATTGTTTGTCTGAGAAGAGGAATCAAGAATTGAAGAAATGGTTAAATCAAAAAGGCAATCATACTTCATTCCAAAAAACAAGTCTTAGAGTTAAGATTGTGATATTGAGCAAGGTTCTAAATGGCGTGAGGCGTGGCGTGGCGGCAAGGTCAAGCCTCAAGCTTAACAAGCCATGGCGAGCCATGACGTTTTTCAATGCGTGATGTAAGGCGGCGATTTTGTATTAATTTAAAATTATATTACCACATAAATATAAATTTATATTAAATATAACTACTTTTTAGAAGTGTTAGATCAATAACTAGTAACAAAAATTTAACAAAAACCACAATACTTGTATCTCCGATTAGAAAAGACATAACAAAGAGCAAAAAACCGTGTCTCAAACGAAAAAACAGGCGCCATAACACACGATAACGCGCCATGGCGCGCCATATCACGCCTTGCCACGCGTCACGCCTAACAGCAACGTTATGAGGCTTTTTGTAACGGCGGAGCCACGCCTCACGCCATGGCGCGCCTTTTAGAACACTGATATTGAGTGACAAGTGTTAAGAAGGTTTATAACATTCATCAAATGTAGAATTTGGAAAAAGGTTTTCTTATTCTTGCACATTTGAAATTGGTAAGTTGTGATGTCTTAGATAAGACAAAGACCAACTAGGACCAATTTTGTGAAGTGTTTTGTCTTGATAAAAGCTACACTAACTCTTAAATATTTGTTTGTCAAGAAATGTTTATTGACAAAAGAATCTTATATGTCAAGGAGTCAGTGGGAGTCTTAATGGTCTTGAAAAGTTTAAGAACTAATCAAGAATAAACCTTATCGATCATCACCAGCACACGAGTAGAGGTTTACAACATATCGTGTTGACACTATCTTGTTTCTGTGTCGTTCCAATTAAGTTAATTATGCATGTGAGCCCTATGAGTTCTCATTTGAATGCATAAAAGGCAAGGACCTTGATCAATGAAAAGTACATTGATAGGAAAGGGTGGGTTGCTTAACTACTTGGAAGACATGGTGGGCAGCCGTGTTACCATAAGGCAAGAAATCAAGATTGAGAAGGTTCGGTCCATATGAGTTTGAATTTGTCATAAACTTTGGTTTTAACAAATTCACATGGATAGGAACACATACACCATTAAAATCAAAGTGTCATAAGATTTCCTCCTTCATGAAAATGATTGTGAGGAAATGCTTTCACTAAAAGAGATTTTAAGAAGATAGTGATTGTCAAAATTGGATTCTCGGATTCGATTATGGTTACGGTATCCCTTTCCATGATTCGAATTGTGAGATTTGGCAATTAGTCTGAACTGTTTTAGACACACATATGAGCTATCTAAGGGAAAGGTGTATAAGCTTAGATAAAGGATTATCAAAGCACTAGGTATTAGAAACATGAATTTAAGAAATTCAACAGGTATTGTTAAGATGTTTCTGAATACATGTCAAAGCTAGTGGGAGCATAAGTGTTATGTATATAATAATCATCGTGATAGTGGGAGCACAAATGTTATGATTGTATGATTATTAAGGCAAGTATTGCAAGTTAGCAATATTAATTATAGAAAACAAGAGTCATATTTTGCAAAGTTGTAAGGGTTGAATAGTTGTTTTGCTATAATTAAGGGAGAGAATATTATGCTTCATTTTCTAAAGGCTTAGGTTGTGGAATGCTAATAAATTTAGTCAAGGATACATAGTGTGTTCTTAAATTTCGATTATGATTACGGCATTCCTCTTCATAGTTCGAATTGTAAGAACGTAGCACATAAAATATTATGGCAGAAGATTTATAAAGTATCAAATCTTTATGTAAGACATTATGCATCGTGTCCCATACGCTTCGGGTATAGGATCGATTGCAAATGCTATAGTATTTGACCATTCTAAAATTTTCCAAATGTCTAGCGCATTTAGAAGGAAAAAGGACAAGAATCGGTTTTGACTAAGATACTTAAACAACTATCAAAGGACAATCCAAAGTTCGCCGAGGATTGGTCGCTTGTGAGTAGTTGGAAGCAAGATATTGGATGAACCATATCGATATTATTATTAATAGATAAGATTCTATTAAGAATGAGTTGTCATATGGAAAATATGGAAATGTTTCCATATTGGGAGTTGAATATTAAAAGTCTATGTCTAGATTAGAAATTTTATGCAAAAGGATGTTCAAAGGAATGTAATTTGAGTGAGAGACATCACATCTAAGGAATTGTATTGTAACAATCTCCAATAAAGGACTTTGTAATTTCATTGGCAATAGTCATTGTGACTTTTGTGCTATGACAATACGAAAGGGTCATTGCATAAAATGTTAGAATCTAGCATATTCTATAAGTGGCAAGAATTTGATATTCTTTCACTTATGAAAAGGATTAGGAGTTGTGAAATGAGTATGATTGGAAATGTGTTCATTTGATCTATTTCACAAAGTAAGAACCATAGGTAAACATTGTGTGCATGCTAAGAGCATGGGACAAGTGTTGTAATAATTCAAGAAAGAAGTTGATTACCCGAAACAACAAATAATGAGTAATCAATATGGTGATAAATAAAAGGTGTTTTATTTATACTCAAAGGTTTGAGGCCATATGGGATTAGTATTATTCTTGTGTTTCACTTTGCATGTTTTGATTTCCTGAATAATTTAATTGGTTCAGAACAGTCAAATTATTCGAACGGGCCACAGTCGTTCATATGTTGGAAGTAGGTATGAATGAAGACTGTCGTGAATTAGTGTGTGGATTGTCTTAAGTGTATTAGACATAAGCAAATGTTTGCTGCAACGTTCATGAGTGATTATGAATATGATTTGAGCATTGGATTAAACCCAGGCTCACTTTGATCACTTCATGGATTTTATCACGAGTGATTGGTGAGACGATAACATCTTATATTCTTGAAACCGAGATGTGTGAGTCGTATCTTGCGAGTCGGTTGCACATTGATAATATGTAAACGCACCAGTAACTTGGTGCTATAAAACATATTGTTGTGTGTGATTCAGTAAGTAAGTGCAAGCGAGCATTGAGTCAAAGTTTATCTAGGGTTTTTTGGGTGTCTTCCTCAGAGAGAAGAGCTTACCTTGTGAGTCTGATGGTGCATCCTTTTATACCTAGCGCTCTTGCCCAGCCGTACCGGACAATATTGCTTTTTGGGGAGACAAGATCAAAGGCGCTGATTGGAAGGTCGTGCGTCCTTAAACGTTAGGGAACTCTCATTGGCTCTAGAGATAATGGCCTAACCCCACTGTTAGTCCCCTGATCGTGTCTTTTTGTTGGATTAGTGTCTAAGTCCATAACTATTTTGGTAGGTACTTGACCCGATGGTTCATGGTCCTTTTGGGTTGCCTTCACCAAAACAACTTGATAGGATGAATTATGGAGAGGAAGGATTAATTATGATTTATTAATATATTATGAGAATAATATATTAAAGGAGAAATCATATTATTTAATTAATATTAGTCAAGAATTAATAAGAATTAAGTTTGTGACTAAAAGACATTAATTAAACTCAAGGGACTCGAACTGTCAATTGTATGATAGTTGAATATTAAGCTAATGGACTCCATATTAAAGGGGTGGACGAATTCTATGGGGAAACCCATTAAAAATCGTCCTAGGCCTTTAAGAAAGGAGTCCATGGGTTGCTTAGGGCCTAAGCATCCAAATTAGGGTTTCCTTGTTAGATAACCCTAATAGCCTCACTATTTAAAGGACCCTAAAGCCCCAAAAACGTGGTGAACTAATTGATTAGGGTTTCCACACGTTTTGGGCAGCCTCCTTCTCTTCTCTTCTTCATCCTCTTGCTCTTGGTGTTTGTGAACCATTAGAGGAGTGACATTTGTGACTCTAAGCTTTCTAAAGTCATTACAAGGAGGATTTGAGATTGTTATTGCTACATAACAATCAAGGTATGATCTAAACCCTAATTTATATGTTATATTGATTATCATATGCTAGATCTAGGGTTTATAGTCTTGGATGAATTGCATGTACAATAGAGAAACCTAGATCCAAGCATTAGGGTTTGTATGAGCACATAGGATGTTCTTATGGCTAAAACCCATCACTTTTGTCTTGGAGCTGGGAGCGTTCCTTGGCGGGCGCGAGCCCCTCGCCTGGGTATTCTGTCCCCACGGGCGCTGGCGGGCGCTGAGCCCGTTAGGCATAGCCTGGCTGGAATGCTAGGCTCTTTGGTTAGGCATGATTCTGTCGTGCCGTCCTAGGCACGTCATCAGTCGTAAACACCCTAAAGTCATCCAAAGTATGACTATTTCTTCTATCATCTTGTTATCTATTTGAAGCTCTTGTATCCTTTTAAGAAAAACACCCTACAAGCAAGAATCAAGACCCAAATGCATCATTTTAGAGTGTTTACGGCCGTAAACACTTGGTATGGCCGTGAACTCATCTCCCTTGGCCGTAAACCCATCTCCTTTGGATGTAAAATCAAGTATGGCGGTGAACACACTCCCCTTTGGCTATAAACTCCCTTTAGTCAATCACATGTGATTGTAACACTTCCTAGCAAGTGTGTCCTAGTCCCTAAGGGTGTTTCCTTGCATGTTAGTTGTTTAAAACACTAATTACATGCCTATACATGTCATTATATGTCATTTAGGACTCATTTGTGTCTCGGGAATTCATTCGTGGAACTTCTCATCCTTACTCGAATCTGCAATTGAATCACCCACATAAGGTGAGTTCATACCTCTATAATTAATCTTTTAAATGTTTTAAAGGCTTTTAGGATGGGGGGAGGGGGGGAATACAAGTTGAACACAATGATAATTGTGTAAATGTTTATTTGTGATAACCATCATTTCAAAGGATTTCTTATGCTTTTATAAGTGAACAAATCATTTCAAAAACTCTTTTAAAGCTATGTTACTTCATTGGTTATAAAACTCCGATTTTAAAGTATAATCATAACTCAGTAGATAATCGAGTCTTTCTTAACAAATCAGAGACAGTTCAAAACAAACATTCTAGTGAACTATAATAGTTATAGTTTAGGGGTTCAGAGCATACTATAACGAGAAACAGAAAGGAACGTAATATAAAGAGAAACGGGGAGGAACATACAATAACAAGAATAGAAGGAACATACGATAACAAGAACAAGATAACAATAATGTGAAACCACTACTTCACGGCTTAGCAATATACTTGTTACGTCGCGTTTTGTAACCAGAGTCTCCTGGAGGGAGAGCATAAGTTTGTGTATAAATCTATACGGGATTGACACCCCACAACTTGCTGCTAGCTACACTGGGACTTGCAAGTCTACATGTGACAAATATCACATCAGTTTCGGCGCCGTTAGGTCGTCATGTTAAGCACTAAGTCATATCAGTATGGTTACAACCATCTCACATTTTAACCTTAATTAACAAACTGGTTTTAAGGTAGTTAGTGATTCATTAATTACTTATACAAAATTACTGAATACTTTCATTTTCCCATTACATTCATATAGTGATCTTCTCACATAAAAGGTAATGCAAACTATTTTCTAGTAACGATAGTCTTAAACTTGGGAAAACTTACAAAAGACAAACAATACAGTCGAGTCTTAGTACATTCATTTAGAAAGGGGCCTATAATGCTAACTTTATGATTCCTTAGTAGATACATCAGGGATATATATTAATCAGATCCGACAGACAGTAGGATGTGTGCTTTCCGCTTCATTTCTTGTTTCTTGTTTGGTTGTGGGCTTAGATCAAATTCATCCAGTCTACTATTTATTTGATCTTACATATATATATATATATATATATATATATATATATATATATATATATATATATATATATATTCCATATACACCCAGTAATCATAACGAGTACCAAGTATTGGTCAGGTCATAGTATACAAATTCAATATAACATTTTCTAGTACAAAAACACACTTTTCAGATAGAAGATTTAGTAGGAAAAACTGGAAACTTATCAGTAAAATGGTTTAATTCATTTTATTAAACCAGTATAACTTAAAGGACCTTTAGTGGTTAATTCTATAATACCTTATTTTATACATCAGGGTTGTATATAATTAATATTCGATAGGTAGTTAGATGTGTGTCTTCTGCCTTACTTCATGTTCCTTGTTTGGTTGTGGGCGTAGGGCACATTCACCCATATTACTGTCCGTTCAATATTAGATTATATATAGCTTGTATAAACTAAGTGATTATATAAGGAACTATTGTGGTTACCATCTTTATTAAAGGAAATATATGATTTTCTTAAAGAATGTTTTCATCAAATATAAAAAACTATTACAGTTAACTCCATGAGTACCAAATGAATACACCAGGTTTATATACAGTAAAGATCTAACAAACAATGGGATGTGTGCTTTCCGCCTCACTTCCTGTTCCTTGTTTAGTTGTGGGCTTAGGGAAGATTCACACAACCGATTTCTTATTTACTCTAATTTGTATATAACTTGTACCCATTTAGTACTCATAGAAAGGATTGTAGAGTCATTTTACTTACCATTCATCATACCAGAAAATATAGGATTTTCTGGGGAAATAGGCGAACTTTTCCAAAAAGAACTTACAAATTACTTTACATCACTTAAATCTTTTGAACTCACCAGCTTAAATGTTGATCAATTCTTTCAAAATAACTTGTATTCTTAGGAAACTAGTAGACAGGTACGCGTACTGGGATTCAGAAGATGGAGCATAGTAGCTTCATGTCTTGTTTTGTTATTTACTTTTGGAGTCAATCTTTTGTGAAACATATCTTTGTAAACACTTAAATATTAGTGTAATGGTTGTTTTTTACTTTGATTACTATGATGCATGTGTTGTGATACTAAACATGACGTCCTCCGCCCCCAAACATTTCCGTTGTTCCGGTTTGGGGGTGTGACAGATTGGTATCAGAGCAATGTTTATAGTGAACTAAGTATATCAACCTATAAAAGATATACAGCTATAAATACAATGGGGCCGAAGTGCTCTGAATAATAATATAATTTTACAATATAACAATACTTTATAAAAGTATACATACTTGCTTATACATATATACATACTAAAACAAGTATCACAAGAAGAACATAACAGGAGTATTTAAAGGTTGAACACTGCAGTCAAACCTGGGCAGTTATGTAATCATATCTGGGATCAATATAGCCTGATCAACTATATTCATTTGAGATGTGACCAACATGTGTTTGGGAGTGATGTGGTGTTGCAACAGTCTTAAAACTTACCAAACTCTAATAAAGGGATTTCTAGATCAGAACATAAAGTTAAAATACTATAGGAGTATTTTATGATACTATAAGACAACAACAAGTTTAAAACATACCAAGTTCATTACATTAAAATACTATAGGAGTATTTTAGGCACTATAAATAACTTATGTGATAATTTAAAAGACCCTTCTGGTAGGTCTATAATTTCGGAGTGTATACTCTTAAGGTTATATATAATTGAGATTTTATAGACTTAAAATATGTGATCTATGCTCTACTTCCTGTTCCTTGTTTGGTTGTGGTTTTGGAGTAGGATCACTTATTCGAAGGTCTATTTAAGCTTAGATTATATACAACTTGTGTACATTGCGCAATTATAGGAGGACCCAGTAAGGATCTCCCCATAATGTTTCACCTAATCTCATAGATTCTTTAGACACTTCCATTCTCGTACGACAAACCCAAATAGAGGTGACCACTCCGTCATAGCAGTCAGCGGAGGAGTCAAGAAGAAACAAAAAGAGATTCAAAAAGAGTTTTCCAAGAAGTGATCAGCCAGAGAAACTAAAACGTCTTATGTGTCACACTAATAAATAATAACCTTAATTGACTTAGTGAGCTAGTGATTTCATTACTCACACTATGTGTTAGGATTATTTCTTTTCATGCGGCCAATATTAGTTATTCAATTAATAGAAATTCATTCGAGGATAGCCACTTCTGATTCATAGAGTTTATTTTATATAGACTCCCATTATGAATTGTTTTCCAGAACCCTATGAAAGTCAGAACCAGATACACTCGGAATTAGGATAACTTTGTCATTCAGCTTTCGACTTATAACCTCTGCTATAGACTTATTTTCATCTCATCTTTGTATTCTTTTTAGCAAAAGATGCCTCGCGGTAGAACTACAAGGCGCGTAGTCAATGATACAACAGAGAATCCACCACTACAGTTTGATCCTGCTACTCTCCAAGCAGCGATAGTAGCCGCAGTAACAGCTGCTATAACCCACATCAGCGAAAGTGGTACCAACAGAACTGGCAGTGGTACCCACTTAACTAACCCCAGAGTTACCCACGGACACCCATGGGAGTGTTCGTACAAGGACTTCATGAACTACAAACCTAAATCTTTTAATGGAAATAGGGAGTCATTGCTCTGATGCAATGGTTCGAGAAAACAGATTCGGTCTTCGAAATCTGTCTGTGCCCAGAAGGGAGCAAAGTGAAGTTTGCCGCCTGCACCTTCTCCGACAGAGACCTAACATGGTGGAATAGCCATGTTAAGTCACTTACCCTATCAGTGACTAACTCAATAGGTTGGGAGAACCTAAAAGAGATGATGTTGGAAGAATACTTCCCTAGGGGCGAATTTCAAAAGCTGGAACAAGAACTATGGGAGCACACCATGGTCGGCTCAGACATAGTGACCTATACTAATAGATTTAGCGACCTGACAGCATTATGCCCTGAGATGGTTACCCCGAAGAGTAAGAAGATAGAAAGGTACATTTGGTGTTTATCTACCCTGATTCAAGGAGATGTACTGTCTTCCAACCCAACTACATTCGAGATCGCCAAACGTCTGGCCCAGAGACTCATTGACCATGGAGTCCGCCATGGCGTGGTGGTCCCTGTTCCCGAGCCATCAAAGGGAGGGGACTACAAACGAAATTCTGGGAAAAAGAGGAAGGATCGAACAACACAGGAACCCCCAAAAGAGCAACAAATGGTTATTGTATACGCCGCTACAACACCTACTACTCCAGCACCTACCAATCGATATGCTGGAACTCTACCGAAGTGTGGAAAGTGTAACTACCACCACACCAGAGTATGTCGGGAAATGCATTGCCTGAATTTCCATAGGAAGGGACACACTGCCCGGTTCTGTCGGGCTATGGCTGTGGTGAGATAGGCCACTACATGAGGGACTGCCTGATAACGAAGAACTCAGGAGCAGATGGACGAATCCTGATGATCACCGCAGGAGAAACTACCCCGGAGTCACCAGCAACCAGCAATACGTCTTCGAATTAAGAATTACATTAAAATTCAATTTATATTTATATTTATATAAGATGAAAGCTTGGGGAAACATTTAAAATTAGTTATAATAACTCACTCGTCTGAACAAGTCACAACATTCATAAGAGAACTAAAGATCCATACATGTGAGCTATGATGGCATAGTATGTACATCAGGGTTGTGCATAGCTAGGATTTTGCAGACTTAGAGTGAGCGATTCCACCTTAAATATTGTTCCTTGTTTGGTTGTGGATTTATGGCGAAGTTACTCAGTCGACCGTCTTATTTATCATAATTATACATAACTTGTATATGCCAGGCGATCATAGAGGTACCGAAGAGGATCATAATTTAGAGTATCAACACTAGTTATCAAAACACTTTCACTGTTAGTACTCGCTCATCGCGGTACAATGTGTGGCAGTGGTAACATCAAGGAGAAAACTGAAAGCACTAGAAAGTCTACACAGAGTACATTGTTAAGCACACTCAGAATACACCACCGTATAACAAACGTTTCTTTCAAATTGGCCTACTTTTGATTCAGTAAAGAGTCTGTTGTCATCATTCGTCATGGATTGGCGTGGTCTTCACCATACTGAGTTTAAGTATTTTTCCACCACCTGAATTTTTTTTATAACCTAGTAAACCCATCAAAAAATGTTTTCCTTCATGGAAGCCTTAATGAGGAGGTTTACATGGACATTCCCCCATATATACCACATTTGATGGAAACAAAGTTGTGTGTAAATTGGAGAAGGCGTTGTATGGATAAAAGCAATCTCCACACGTATGGTTTTGCCAACTTAGTTCAGAAATGAGAAAGTATGATATCGACATAGTGATGCCAATCATACTCTTTTTCTTAAACATCAATATAAAAAGGTAATAACACTGATAGTTTATGTGGACGACATGATAATTACAAGACACGATGTTTATGAGATCTCAAGACTTCAAAAGCAATTATCAGCTAGATTTGAAATGAAGAACCTAGATGGGCTTAAGTATTTTCTAGGAATTGAAGTAACAATGTCTAAAAAAGGCATATCTATCTCCCAAAGAAAATACATACTTGACTTTTGATGAAGGTGGGATTACTAGATTGTAAACTTTTTGACACTCTAATTATACAGAACCATGGACTTGGAGAATATTTGGATCAGGTGCCTGTTGATAAAGGGAGATATCAAATACTAGTAGGAAAGCTCATATACTTATCTCACACTCGTCCAGACATCGCTTATGCAGTGAACATAGTGAGCTAGTTTATGCACAACCCAAGCGAAGACCATATGAGTGCGTTGATTTGAATTCTTCGATATTTGAAGTCGTCACTGGGAAAAAGGAATCATGTTTTTAAAGAATACACATCTGGATATCGAAAGATATACTGATGCAGATTGGGGAACTAACATCTTGGATAGGAGATCTACTTCTGGGTACCTTAATTTTATTGGAGGAAACTTTGTCTCATGGATAAGTAAAAAAACAAAAGGTGGTAGCTTTGTCTAGTGTAGAAGCAGAGTTTCGGGGTATGGCGAAAGAGCTATGTGAGCTTTTTTGGCTTAAAAGCTTATTAACTGAGATCGGTTTTCCCATAAACTCTGAGATGAACTTATTTTGTGATAACAAAACCTCTATCGACATAACTCACAACCCGGCCCAACATGATTGCACCAAGCATGTTGAGATAGATCGACGTTTAATCAAACAGGACCTTGAAGAGAAGATTATTCGGTTCCCTTTCGTGAAATCAAAAGATCAACCGTAAGACATTCTTACAAAAGTTGTCTCTAGTAGAAACTTCAATGACTCACTTGATAAGTTAGGTGTCAACAATATCTACTCATCAACTTGAGGGGGAGTGTAGGTGTGAGATTCTTAATTTCCGTAAATTGTATCTTTGATTTAGGTTATTTCCCCTTTCAAGAGATTGAGTCGATTGTATCTATAAATAGATCATAGGCTGTCCTTTTCCTTAAAATGGGTTATTCATCTCATCCTCTATAAATTGTCCCTATTAATGTGTAACAAAGTGAATAAAATAGAAGCAATTGTTGTCATTTTATTCATTTACACACATTTCAATAAATAAATCACAATTGGCGTTTTTAATACGTTGAGACCAAAAAGGGAAGTGATTCGTACACAACAGTTTTTTGTCATACACAACAATTTATGCATTATAGAGTTGTACAATACAACACTTTAAAGCACAAATTGTTGTGTACGGAGAAAAAATGTTGTGTACGAATCAGTTCCCGACCAAAAACGTCCAGCTCCAAATCATAATTGTTATAGAATATGTATATATAATTGTATGTCGAAGATATAAGAATTATTTCGATTTTTAAAGACATATAAAAGGTTTTCTTAGGTACATAAACATATTTTTATTTTCAGGTATGGTAGCATAGCATATCACGAGATGATTTAGACTTTTGTGTGTTTATAGTAACACCCGGTGTATAATCAAATCTAAAAAAAAAATCATTATCCAAAAATATAATCTACTTAAAAATTACTATTATAATCAAGAAAAGCTTACTCCCTAGATCCGCATCTAAACATATTATTAAGGGAAACCAAATTCCTGCCTCCTTTAATGCCTTTGTCTGCACGTAGACTAAAGTGGATCTGGTCGGCACGCGATTGGCCGTTTTAGTTTCTTATTGTTGATTTACGTGCCCCCATACTTTGGGTAATTAGCAATAATGACCCCTTAACTATATAAGGTAGGCAATTAGTGCTAAGTTTTTCTTATATTGATGATTATACTTAAGTAGGAATGAGCTCCAAATCAGAAAACATGGCCAGAAACTGGAACTGGAACCGAACTAGACCCAGGTATAAATTAAAATTGGTTGGGTATCTGGTATTAATATAAGCCCAAAACGAGTATTGTGTATAGTGGGTTCGGGTCAAACAAGTAAAAAGAACCAAACCCATAAAAATTAAAGCTAAAAAACTTTCAGTTTTGATACTCTAACTTCAAGGGAATGTAAGTTATTCAATTTAGAACCAAAAAATGATGAAATTATAGATTAAATCGAAATATAAACTATAAACTACATGTTGGAAAATATATTTTGTCAATATGACTTCAAACGAATGAGTTATGTAATTTTTTTAAAGTTTCACAAATTACACATTACCCGGGTTTTCAATTAAAGGCTCACTTTATCCGAATCCATCCTACTCACTTTGACAACATTTTTGGGTTTTTCGGTTCTAGACTCATTTTACCGAGAACTGAATCAGAACTGGTTCCTATACATCGGTTCGGTTTCCGGTTTCACAAAATCTCGTTTTTAAGTTTCTTGTTCCTGGTCGGGTTTGGACCCAGTTTCATCCCTAATATTGAGTTGTATTTATGACTCAAACATGTTATTAAACGTTGTTCATTGTATTTTAAAATAAAAAAGCAAATTATATTATAATGTCTTACATCAACAAATATTTCCTTAAGTTATGTATGGATAAAATGATAAGAAAATGTGAGTTGCACTGCCGTACTAGCACACACCGACAAGGTGAGGTGTCACTGCTATGGTACGGTGAACCCCACATCATTTGGTGTGTGGTGGTGCAGTGAGGTTCCTCGCAGAAGAAGAATACACAGTGTCTCTCTTTTTTCATGTTTCATATCATTGTACAGTACAACATATATTGATGTATATTTTAGGAGAGTGAGAGGCGACTATTTCCTATAAGTGATTGGATGAGGGTAAAATGCTTTATCAATGAGGTGTCAAGGAAAAAATGATAATGATATTTGTCAAGATTAATGTTTGTTTTCTTTTAGAGATCGTTGAACGAAACTAAATAATCATTTTTACCCTTATATTGCAAAAACACAAATTTTACAATATCCATAGGTTCTAACATAAGATGGATTGTAGGATAAAAAAAAGGAAATAGAAAATAGGTAAACAATTAGTGTCTTCATAGATAAAAATTAAACCAAGTGTTTTTTTTTTTTCTTTTTTTCTTCAATTGTTCAATTATTATCTCCAATTGAACATTGTTCAATTATTATGTCCTTTTTAAGTCAAGAAAACAACAATCATATATAATTGTCCGTATCAAGTTTTTCAATAAAAAAAAACAAAAAAACAAGACATAGTTCCTCACAAATAACCAAGATTTCATAAACACCCCTGGCCCTTGAGGCGTTCAAATTCAAATATTCAATTATATAAATTCCAAAAAACACCCCTCAAAGATTTACACTCGCCACAATCAACCCCCAAACTATCATCCTATCACTATTTTGACTCAACAATCACAAATCCGCTCAAAATCAACAAACAAGTAAAGTTGCTATATTATATATAATCTACAAACAAATCATCTGAATCTGAAATATCAAATTTTGATATTTCAAGGTCTCCACATGGTCTTTTGAACGCATAAAATCCCCTCTTTTTCTTGAACAAATGTCATTCGTATCTCCCAATGTAAACTTTTATATATTTTCTCTAATGATTTTAATATTTGTGCCTTGTCACGTATAATTGCCCAACCACCAGGTCTTAATATCCTATCCATCTCAACAACTATACTTACCGTTTGCCTACACCTGCAAAATGCATATACAACTTTTTTAAATTCCAATATCGCCCCTGATTGACATCGGTCTTATAACATGTTATGTCATGAGTAATAGATATGAATATATTGAAAGAAAGTTATAAGGGAATGACAAAATTGACCTTGTTCATATCATGATTGAAGTTTTAGAGTTAAGGGCATTTTGGGAAATTAAAATTTGAACCTGTTTTTAAGCCTGGAGAAGAGATGATCAGCATGTAAAAGGTCATATGATCTTGGATAAGTAGCAAAAGATTCACACCAATCATGATAGATTCCAACAAGTCCACGTTCAAAGATTATGGGAAGTGTATCAGATGCATACACAGGCACCACATTCATCACCCAAACATCATGTTCCACAAGAGCAGCTGCAAAACTGCAAAATTTGAATCAGAAAATTTACAAATTACACCCCCGGAGAATGTCAAGAATTACAATTTTCAAATTATATACCTTCCGAAAACAGAATGCATGTCCATTACATTCCGAATAGTTGACCAGTTGATTCCCATTCCGGTTATGTAAGACTTGTCAACAATTGCTTTCCAATGTCGAGAGTCGGAATCCAACTTCTCTTTATTGTTTATCCAATCAGGGAATGTGTGAAGCCTTTTGGGCCATTCTTCAGGCCATTCAGTTCCTCTTTCTTCAATGGCAGAAGGAATTGGATGCAAGCATGAATTTATGGGAACATACCTGACATTTTACGGATTTGCCCTTAATTTTCAATTTTCCCATGTGGGTTGTCATTTTCTTGAATATTACTTATTTGATGAAAGAGAAAATAGGGTTACCAAGTAGCATCTGCATTCTCATTGTCTTTACACATAGGAGGAATTTTCTTTCTTCTTAATGAATAGATTTCATTTGATTCGGGTTTTTGGTATATTCTAACACCGATGTCGCTGACATCATCGGTTTTATGAGCCAAGATGTTCCAACCAATTGATGCGGTCAACTTTGACATAGCTGGTCAAACAGTCAAACAACAAGCATATCCAATGAGAAGAAAGCAAAAAGCATAAACAAGAGATTTTTATTAATAGACTCAACCTTCATCATCTTCAATACTATCATGTTTACTAGACAAAATCAAGTATCCAGAAGGTCTCAAGATTCTATTCATCTCCATAAGAAGCTTGCCACCTACCAAGTTTTTTCAAAATAATAATAAATGAATAAGATAAAAAGGAAATATTGTATACTGAAAAACAAAATAAAAACAAACCATTAGATTGCCAATGAATCTGACATTCTCCACAATGTATAATATCAAAAGTGCCACTAGGAAAAGGAAGCCTTCGAGTTCCAAAAGGGGTAATAATGGCAGGAAAACCACGTTCAAGGGCTAATTGAGCTAAATCCACAAGGTCATCTTTTAACCCTAATGTAAGTGTAAATGCATTTTTCTCAAAAAGAAATGCCCCAAAGCTTGAATCGATACATCCAATGTCCAATATTGTGCGAATGTTCTTCCCCCATTCAATATCTGGTACTGTCTATTAAAATTTCAAATCATCAATCAATAACAATTTAAAAAACCAAGAAAAGGGAAAATCAAGAAACCATTAAAATAATCTTGTTACACTTACTTCTTGAATAGATTCAAGATAATGAGCAATTCCACCAGTGAGTTCAGATTGATTTTGTGGGAAAGTTAGATAATCACCAGATTCCACCACCCAATTTTGTGTTTTAATAAATTGAGCTAGTTTTGGATGTGCAACATTCTTCAACCATATCTGTGTAATGATTCTTGATTAATGATTTTACATATTATGAAAACAGAAAAATGTAATAGCAATAGTTTATGTTGAATTGTTGATTATACCTTCTCTTTACTTTCTGGCCAGATAACTGGTGTTTGATATCCTTCATGTGGAAGTGGAACAAGACACAATAAGGGATTTTTGGGACAACTTCTTTCATGGTGTCTATACATTTGAATTCGTTTTGAAGCAACTTCAATGTCAATACATGGAATGTAGTTATGTTTACTCCTTGTACTACATAATTTCCAGTTATATTCGGCTTTTGGATCGAATAATGGACCTTTAAACTTCTTCTTTTTTCCATGTTCAGCTTTTACTTCATCGCTTTCATCTAATTGATCCACATCAACCACTAAATCACGTTCCTGTTCCCCTTCTTCCACTTCGTCTTCTTTCTCGTTTTCATTCTCTGATTCTGACTCTGCAACTTCAGATCCGTTTTCATCTTCTTGTTTTTCATCTTTCTTAGACCCTTTAACAATCTCGACACTTTTTTCTTCTTTCTTATGGTTTTTGGGTACAACGGGATCTAATCTTGATGATTCGTTAATCCGTTTCTTCTCCTCTACTTTTCCTGAATTCAAATCGGGTTCATTCTTGATTAGAATGGAAGATTTGCTATTTTTTATTTGCCCTCTTTCGGATACGGGTTCAGCGATTTCACCAAAAGTGCTTCTTTGATATGTGACAGAAGAAGCTGAAGAAGAAAATATATACCAAACAAACACGAAACATAACCCCAAGATTGTTACTGATGCGAACTTTATGAAGAACCCATACGACTTTTTCGATTGTCGACCAAATCGAGCTATTGGAAAACCCAACTTCTTGAAACCCATCGGATTTAAAAGGAACCAAAAAAGCTACTTACCATTGTCAATTCAATGAAGGGGAAAAAGAACAAACAGGTTGTGGGCATTAATGGATAGTGAAGTGTTAATTGTAAGAAGAATGATGTACAGATCAAGAGTGATTAAAGAAACGAGTGAAGTTAGTTACCCACTGAATCCTTTATAAAATTGCAGTCAAACACAGTGATGTAAGTAAATCCATGTGGTTCTTACTCCTCGCACCTTGTTTCTTCCGATATAAGTTCGATCACAGATTCGAAAGAATCTCATGAATTTAACTTCCGGTAAACAGTCGACAAGTATATTACAGGGGTTTGGTCATGCTTACCCGACAAGGATGTCTTCCGGACTTCCGGTGTTCACATGCGGGTCACTGTAAATATCACTTGAGTTAGTGAGTACTTGACTCCGAATATAGGACGGGGGAAAACCGTATTCATTCGTTCTTGCGAAAACCGCAAAAATGGTACCTACTTTGTATTTTTTTTTTGAAATTTTCAGAAAATATTTACGGAAAAGTTACACTTTAGTCTGAAGATTCTTTTTTTGAACGAAAAAGTCCTGAAAATCGGCAAAAATCTGCAGTTTGATCCTTTTTGACCGGTTGAAACCGGTACCAAATTAATTTTGGAGCAAAAATCTGCAGTTTGATCCTTTTTGACCGGTAAAAAACCGGTACCAAATTAATTTTGGAGTATTTCGTAAACTAACCCAGAATATTAGGACTTTTCTGTAAACAAAAAATATTATGACTTTTTTATAAACAAAAATATTATGACTTTTCTACAAACAAAACCATTATTATTATTATTATTATTATTATTATTATTAAAAATATAAATAAGAATACTATTTTTTGAACTTGTTACTATTAATATTGTTACTAATACATATAAATGCATTTAAATGAAAAAAATAATATTAATGACATTGTTTAAGGGTGGAGGTGGATGAGATGGTGATGTTTTTAGCATTGAAATCGTGAATGTCTGTTTGTATATTTTTACTTTGTATATGGTCATTTCACATTTGCTATTATTGTTTTCAATTCAGAATATTAATACTTAACAATTTAAAAGAAGTTGCATATTTGTAAAATTGTTTATAAATAGTTTAAGGTGGAAGGGTTTCTCACATTGTATATAAAATTGTTTAAGGTAGAAGAATTACTTTCCAAATCCAACAAATCCACTATAATCATCTATATAGGTAACCCATATCAAAATTCAAAAGTACTAATTACAATATCTTGTTTAATAAAAAGTAATAGGAGTAACTCAAAAGTATTAATCCAAAAAACATGTCATCTTACTTTTTATTAAACAAGATACTGTAATTAATACTTTTGAATTTTGATATAGGCTACCTATGTAGATGTTTGTAGTGGATCTGTTGGATTTGAAAAGTAATCCTTCTACCTTAAACATTTTTATATACAAAGTGAGAAATCCTTCTACCTTAAACTATTAATAAACAATTTTACAAATATGCAACTTCTTTTAAATTGTTAAGTATTATTATTCTGAATTGAAAACAATAATAACAAATATGAAATGATCATATACAAAGTAAAAATATACAAACAAACATTCATGATTTCAATGCAAAAAGTATCACCATCTCCTCCACCTCCACCCTTAAACAATGTCATTAATATTATTTTTTCATTTAAATGCATTTATATGTATTAGTAACAATATTAATAATAACAAGTTAAATAAAATAGTATTCTTATTTATATTTTTAATAATAATAATAATAATAATAATAATAATAATAATAATAATAATAATAATAATAATAATAATAATAATGGTTTTATATATAGAAAAGTCATAATATTTTTGTTTACAGAAAAGTCATAATATTTTTTGTTTACAGAAAAGTCCCAATATTTTGGGTTAGTTTACAAAATAGTCTCAAATTAATTTGGTACCGGTTTCAACCGGTCAAAATGGTCAACTACAAATTTTTGTCGGTTTTCAGGACTTTTTTGTTCAAAAAAAAATATTGGGACTAAAGTGTAACTTTTTTGTAAATATTGGGACTTTTCTGAAGATTTCCCTTTTTTTTAGCTAAGGTCCATAAAAGTTTCAATTTGAAAAACTAGTCTTTATGATAAAGATTAGATGTAATTCTGGTCCTTAAACTTAATACTACTAAAAGCATCTCTAATGGTTGAGCTATGCTATAGCTTAAAGTTATATTATCATCTCATCATTTTATTAACTTTAATTTTAAATAAATGATCTCTCCAATAGTTAACTTCTTCTATTAGTTTTTTCTTTAAATTCAATTAATCTATCATTATCTATTTAAATTGTTCTATATAACCCCTTCCATGTAGTTAGTCAATTTTAAACACAAAGATGATAATATCTTTTGTTTGAAGTTAAACACATTTTTAAAATATCTATAAAAGTTCGTAAGATTTGCAAAATATTTGATAGATAAGTTAAATAAAATGACAAATCAAATTAACTAGTAAATAAATAAATAAATTGAAAACTAAAATATAATGAAGGGGCGAATTAACATATAATTAAAAGATAAGAGGGTAAAATATACAAAAGGTTAAGTTATATTGGTCACTCAAAATATATTGAGTGGTCAATAAAAATAAACAAAAAATGATGCGCTCCAATGAAAATAAGTACTCATTTATAATAAGTCAATAATAATAAGTTATAAAAAAACTCTCTCTAACAAGCATAATGTGTAAAGTTTTAAGGAAATTATTAATTTACCATTATTTTCCAACTTTATTATACATTATTGTTTTAACTCTAAACTCATACATTACCTTTTCCGCGTCTTTTCTTTTGGGATTCCAACACAACAACCATTAGTCACTATAAATGTAAAATCATTTTGAACCACCATCGACCACTAATCTTTGATTCTCGCATATAGGTCTTTAAGTCTGTTTGAAGGAAGTGCGATGAGTGTTGCTACTTTGCCAATTTTGTTGCAATGTATGGCTATGGGTCGGTAGGGGAGTTTGACACTATTAAGTGGATGGAAAGTTTAATAGGCTCGACAACAGAGAGTTCAACATGAAAATTGAGCTCATACTTCATTATGTATGTCGCTGTCCTAATTTTTGATTGTCTGAGTCTGCTTACTTGCTCAAGAAATCTATAAAATGTTAACTCTACTTTGTCACCGCCTCCAAAAGTTCTGGCTTTCGATTGTCTAAAACCGCCTGAAAAGGAATTGAAGCCTCTGAAACTGAAAATATCTACACAATCCAAATGAGATGGTGAGTTATGGTCTGATGAGTCTCCATACCATTAGATTTGGAATTAGAGTTTTTTTTGCATACTTGTCTCAAGGTATTCGAATCCAATATGGATTTATAATTTAATTATGGATTGAGTTTTTAACATGTTAACTATTTGAATATTTGTCATGATTCTTAATTCTCTTACTAGATATTACAGATGTTCTATATGAATTTTTACATGATTCTTGATTTTATGCTATTTGAAATAGTTTTTGGCTTCGTTTTAGTGTAAGTTTTAACTTTTGGTTTTCGTTTTATTGGAAAAATGTTGGCCACCGTAGAATAAAAGATGACGGCCATGGCTAGAACTTGTGGTGGGAAAAGGGTGAGTGGTAGGGGTGTTCTTGAAATGGTGGGCGTAAGTGGGGGCCACTAGATTATATATATATATATATATATATATATATATATATATATATATATATATATATATATATATATATATATATATATATATATATTAAAAATTAACTTGAAATTTAACACCTGATTCCTGATTTGGGTATTTGGCGGGTGTGTTTACCAGTTGGTTTATTATATGTTTTCATGTTTTGGATATTTCTAAACTGTAACATCCAAGTTTCGATGATGTTTTTTCCACTCTTTGATTGGGGGTTTTATAGTTCAAGGAAAGCTAGAGCAAAGACTGAAGCCTAAAGGAATTAATCATAAAACCTTAAAAACTAAAAATCCGGAATTTATCGCATAGGACGTGGGGAACTTGAAACATCCCAAAAATATGGTCCAAACTTTCATTTTAATTCATTAATAAAACCATAAGTATCAATCATCATATAAAAGTCATAAATCGTGTATCTCAAAAACATCATAAGATCTGTTAATATATCAAAATCATATATCAAAACATCAGAGTGAATCCTCCCAGGCTAAAACCCTGTGGTGTGTGTCATGCAGTTATCCCGAGCTCTTCCCCTTACTAGCGACAGTACCTGAAACCAAAACTGAAATCTATAAGCATGAAGCTTAGTGAGTCTCCTCAAACTACCACATACCATACACATAATCACATAAACACATATAACATACATTGGGCCCCACCCTGCTACAGCGAGCACAGCCCGACATCGGCTTGTCTGGCATCAATCCCCACCGGACATCTAACTGCATCTGGCATCAGGCCCCTCCCGGCATCGGACCCTACCTAGCATCGAGCAAAGCTCGGCATACATATGAGCATAACTAATAATACACATAACATAAGCGTAACAACTTAATTATAGACATATAAACATTACTCGGGCCCCATCCGACATCAGACTGAAATCTGGAAACATACAAACATTCCTCGGGAACCGTCTCGGCATCGGACCATAGTCCGGGAACATACAAATACATACACATGCAAGAATCACAAAGACATCAAGCATACTAACATTCTTCGGGTACTGTCCCGGCATCGGATCGAAATCCGAAAAAACATATAAACCTACATCGCCCCTCCCCCCCACCGGCATCGGACCGAAGTCCGACATACACTATCATACATATCGGGCCAACATTGGTGCCTTAGACCCGTTCCTAGGAGGAAAAATCACCTCAAATGTCGAGTGAAGTAGCTGAATGTCTCTACTCCTGCAACTGGCACTACTCATGCCCTATACAAAACAACCTCTTAGATACCATTCCTTACATCAAGACCCCTTCACGGGTCATCCTAGGTCAAAGTCAAGGTCCAAGTGAAAGTCAACGCTTAGTCAAAGCCAAAGTCAACCATCCGAGTTGACTCAACTCGTCTAGTTATCTCCCTGACTTGCCGAGTTCCCTTGTTACTCATAATCATGCTGTCACGAGCCAAGTCGTCGAGTCCCTTCACAGAATCGTCGAGTTCTACCTTGTACAGGATTGGGACAAACCGACTCAACTCGTCGAGTCCCTCTATGGACTCGCCGAGTTCCTCTGTCTGTTTGAGCCATCTCAATGGATTAAGCTCCTATCCTTTAGATCCAAACTCCATACTTCATCTACATACTGGAAATACCCTTTTACAGGGTAAAGTTTCCAACTTTACCCGTTATTAGGGTTTAGCTCAAACCCTAGTTCTCTAGGACATAGATCTTGGTCCAAAAGCCATAATACTCCAAACCAAAGCATGAAAACTGAGATCTAGGTCCTAGACACCAAATGAACACGTAAAGTCTCATATTTTCCTTCCATGCATGGCCTTTTGGGTCTTAAAAGGCCAAAGCCATACCTTAAAGATTGCATGGGGCTTCCATGGTCATTAAGTTTGCACCTTTATGCCATGAAACCCCTTCTAGACCCCAAATCTAAAAGGTAAATCACTTGGGACATCCCTTTCTCAAGTACAAAACTTCTTGGACCAAAAACCCCATAAAGTGAAAAGAAGGAGATCTATCAAGCTACTAAGCAAGGTTGAAACTTGATTACCAGAAAATGAAGAGAATGTGATGTTGTTTCTGGATCTACTAGCTTCCTTCTGAATATCCAAGCTCCTCCTTCTTCAACAAGCTTCAAAACACACAATCTTCACACAAAACAATTCACATGCTCACACAACGCACTAGGGTTCGTGGATTAGGGTTTGGGACTTGGAGGCTGGAAATGAGGCCAACAAGTAGGGATTAAGATGATTAAATAGGGTACAAACCCCCGAAATTAGGGTTTCATTCCGGAAAATCTACTCGCCGAGTCAAAGCTCTCAACTCGTCAATTAGGTGACTTAAAATCCCGCGTCCATTCTGGTTTCTACTCGACGAGTTTGGAGCGCCCAACTCATCGAGTAGCTCTAGAAAAAGTGAATAAATTATAATTAAATGCGTACTAGGAACCAAGCATTACAATTCTCCCCCATTTGTCTTAGACTTCATCCTCGAAGTCTGCTACGTCAGGAAACTACTACGGGTAGTGCTCCCTCGTCTCCTCCTCGGGCTCCTAAGTCCACTCTAAACCCTTGCGGTGCTGCCACTGCACCTTCACCAGCTCAACCCTCTTGTTCCTCAGCTCTTTTGTCTTCTTATCCAAAATAGCTACAGGTCTCTCGATATAGTTTAGGCTGTTATCAACCTGAATATCCTCTAAAGACACAGTCGTTGAATCATCCACTAAGCACTTCCACAACTGGGAAACATGAAAAGTGTTATGGATCTGGATGGGATATGCTGGAAGATCCAATCAACATGCCACCTTGCCCACCCATGCTATAACCCTGAAAGGACTGATGTACCTGGGGCCCAGCTTGCCCTGCTTCCTGAACCGGATGACACCTTTCCAAGGTGGCACCTTTAGGAGAACCATGTCGCCTACCTGAAATTCCAAGTCGGAACGGCGCTTGTCGGCATAGCTCTTCTGCTGACTCTAAGCAGTTTGTAGCCTGCTTTGAACCGGCTAGATCCTCTCAGTAGTCTTGAGTACTACTTCGGTACTCTCCATGACCCTCTGAACGACCTCTCCCCAACAGATCGGGGTCCTACACTTCCTCCCGTAGAGCATCTCGAAAGGGGAGGTCAATCTATGCTAGAGTGGTAGCCAAGGTTGTCAAGATCGGGATCCTACTTAGGATCGGTTTTGGCTTTGCAAGATCGGGATCGTAAGATCGATATCAAGATTTAAGATCCTACCAAAAAATGACATAATAATAAGTTTAAAACACAAATAATACATCCCCATCAACTAGTTTACCATTCAAAAGTTACAAAACGTTTAAATCATTAGTCATAACCCAAAAATACTAGCAATTCTAGTTTAGCGTAACAAATGGTGCATCCATATCACTATCTCCTAAATCCAAAACATCTTCTCTTAATTCTCTTCCACCCCCTGCACCTGAAATGGAAAAAAACATGATATATCGACCTAAAAGCTATCATTATCCATTTATAAAATCATGTGATAACTAAATAACTCACGTAATTGATCTCTTATAGCTCTTTCAAGAAATTCAACATCTTCACCACCATCAGACGCTTGCGGCCTACTTGAACTTGAACCATCAAGAGGATTAATCCACTCTTCATCTGCATATTGATTAGAAGACTCCTCTTCAGTAATCCACTCATCATCAGAAACAACATCATCAAGATTTAATGTTTCAAGTCCCATTTGATCATGTTCTTTTCCTTTATTTTCTTCTTTTTCATTTAGCTTCAAGTTATACATCACATACACACGATCGTTCATCTTTTGTTGATGTAGTCGATTTCTTCTCTTGGAATGTACCTAAACAACAAAAAAAATGTAACTGGAAATTTACATGACAATATAATAAAATTAAAGTTAAAATAATAGTCTTGTTACTTATAAATTACCATCTCGAAAGCACTCCAATTTCTCTCACAAACAGATGAGGAACATGTCAAACTCAAAATTCTCATTGCAAAATTCCTCAACTCGGGTGTGTCTGCTCCGTATGAATCCTACCAATCAACTGGAGTTTTTTCTTTTCTTGTTAATTTCGCTACATTAAAACCAAATAGCCCTCTTGCATTAGTGAATTGATCAAATTGATAATCAATCGTCTTTGCTAGGTTCTCATCATCACCACACATTCTTTCCAGGCACATGTATAATCCACCTTTAATCCATCCTGTATTCTCAAAGTCAGAGTTATATTGCATCATTGGATTCAAGAAATAACCCGCCACATCGAGCACCTTATTAAGTTGATTATAGCATCTTTCGTTAATGATCTCATGGATGGGTTCATACCTAAAAATATATACAAATAAGAAATATGAGATAGTTCTAAATTAAACACTAAAAATATCGACAAAAAAAAAAATCAAATACCTTGTCTGGACATTTTTAAAGTTTGATTTAATTTTGTTTTCTGCATTTACCATGTCTTGGTAAATGAAACCCATGGATCGTTTAGAATCTGAATCAACCAAACGAAGAACCTTCATTAGAGGACTCGCGGCCTTTAGACACGTCACAACTGATGGCCAAAATCCTTGATGATCCATAATTATATCCTCAACATTCTTTCCAACATCAATTCTTGCATAGTTAGTAGACAACCATTTTTTGGAAGCAAACATCGAGATCAAAGCGCCTTTCAATTCAAACAAACGACCAAGTGTAAGATAAGTAGGGGCAAATCTTGTTGCTGCAGGTCTAAGGAGTTCTTTCCCTTTTGTAAATTCTTTCCGCATAGAAATCAATCGTGACCTGTTATAAATGAAATTTGTTATAAGAAATATAAGAAACACTATATAAAATAAATAAATAATCAATCATCACCTATTATAGATGAAGCTTGTTATTTTTCTTCCTTTTGTGATGGTTTCCTTATGTTCTTCAATCTTTTTTTCAAAATCCACCAACACTAGATCAATGTAATGAGGTGCACATGGTGTCCAAAAAAGTTTCTTCCTCTTTTTCATTAACATTTCTCTAGCTGCCTTATAATTTGCAGCATTATCTGTCACTACTTGAACAATATTTTCCTCTCCTATTTTTTCAACGAAGTCATCTAACATTGCAAATACATGTTCTTTTGTCTTGATAATATTAGATGTGTCGATTGATGCTAAAAAGATGGTCCCTCTAGGACTGTTTACAAGAAAATTACATATCGATCGGTTTTTCCGATCACTCCATCCATCACTCATTAATGTGCGACCAGTCTTTTTCCACTCCCTTTTGTTATCTTCCACTAATGACTTGGTGTAATCAACTTCCTTTTTCAACAATGTAACTCGTATTTCATGGTAAGAAGGAGGATTAAGGCCTCTTCCAGATTCACCAACCATATCAATCATTTTATGAAACTCGGGGTTTTTTACACAATTAAAGGGGATGGCACTCGTGTAGAAAAACCTTGCAATTTGTTGGCAAACTCTTTCCCGTTCATCCTTCTTATAAATTGTATTCAATGTTTTTTGAACTTTTCCTTTTTTTGAAACAAAATTCTTCAAGTTATTTCCTCTAACATTCCTCTCATAGGCCTCGTCATCTTCATCGATTGAAAATACGCCTCTCTTTTTCTTTGTTGTTGTATCACTGTCTTCCAACAAACGAGCGAATTGTACCCTAATATTTTCAGGAACCTTTTCACAAGCTAAGACATTATTACGTGTGCGAGCTAAGTGATGCTTGAATCTAAATATCCCACCGGTGCTTATAGAATCACAAAATGTACACTGCACCTTTCGATTACCCAAATCTTTACCATGCAGCCAACCAGGATCTGTTCTAGACCTAGAAGCATTTTTTCTTATTCTACTTGTTGTTGGTTGTGTGAAGGTAGTTGCAGGTGTCGATCCGGAATTATTTTCTGTCATAGCTGTATAAGTTAGAAAATATTAGAAAATTAGAATTACATATAGTTACATACAATAGGAATATTGGTAAAGGGACATGGACCAAAATATTAAACAAACCAATATCTACTTATGACATTAAGAATTTAAAACCCCCTGGAAGTTTTATGACTTGAGAAACTAATTTATTAACGAAGATATTAAATTCATGATGCAAAGTGACGTTATATGTAATTTAGTAGGAAATTGCAAATATACATTATGCATTTATGATACAAAACATTAATAATTGAATAACTAGTTAATAATAATTAGGGATAATAAACTAACAATAATACAAAACAGAAACATATTACTCATGTTTTTAGCACAAAAAGTATAAAGACGGCAAAGTGGAAAATGACTGTGAGGGGTCAAAATTTTCTTTTATATCAATTATGAGGGTTTTATTAAACAACTATAAAATATGAGTTGCTATATGCTGAGAAATTTAAAACAAGAACAGGGTCAAAGATTTTCTAACAATCAACAAATATTTCTTAAAAAAATGAGGCTACATTTTCGTTTCTGAATGATCAAGCAACCAGCAAATATTTCTTAAAAAAATGAGGCTAGATTTTCTAACAAGAATAGAGAAGAAGATGCAATCATGAAATAAATTGTCAAACGTACCTATTTTCTTTAGTTCAAAACATCAATGATTAAACTTAAAAGATGATCTGTGATTTCTTGTTTCTTCATAAGGATGACATCGATGAAGCAAGAGAGAATGTAGAAATCTAGAAGACGACAACTGACTTTTAGTTTCTTACTTTCTTTTACTTTCTACCTAGGGTTAATTAGCTTAGAAATTCAAGAGTCAAGACTCAAGACCCACTAAAACAATCAGCAAATCGTAAATGGATATGGACTTGAAGTAAATGGACCTTGGGCTTGGGGTAAAGTGGTAAACTATTTAAAAAAAATTAACATAAACCCAAATGTAGGATCGGATCGTATTGCGATCTTACGATTCGTGGTGCGCTCCTACGATCTCGTGTGCGATCCTACGCAATCTCCGATCCTACTACGACCCGACTCGTTTTTTGGAGGTAAGATCATAAGATCGCGCGATCTTATGATTAAGATCACGATTTTGACAACCTTGGCGGTAGCTATTGTTATACGAAAATTCCGCTAACGGAAGATACGTATCCCAACTGCCACTAAAATCCAATACACATGCGCGTAGCATGTCCTCGAGAGTCTGAATCGTCCTCTCGCTCTGTCCATCCATCTGAGGGTGGAAAGCGGTGCTGAAGTGGAGATGAGTACTCATCTCGTCGTGAAACCGCTTCCAAAATCTGGAAGTGAAAAGGACATCTCGGTCTGACACCACCGAGACAGACACTCCATGTCGTGTCACTACCTCACACACGTAGATCTCTGCCAGCTTCTCAACCGATATACTCTCCTGGATTGGGATAAAACGAGCACTCTTGGTCAACCGATCCACGATGACCCATATAGAGTCTACTCCACGTGCGGTCTTGGGAAGCTTGGTGATGAAATACATGGTGATATCCTCCCATTTTCACACGGGAGTATCCAATGGCTGCATCTTGTCGTGGGGTCGCTGGTGCTTGGCTTGACCTTCCTGCAGGTTAAGCACCACTCTACATACCATGCTACATCACGCTTTATGCAGGGGCACCAGTAATCAGGGTGAAGATCCCGATACATCTTCGTCGCCCCCGGGATGGATGGAGAACCTCGACTTGTGGGCCTCATCCATCAAAACATGTCATACTCCGCCCCAGTATGGAACCCAGACCCTCCCATGCAGGGTTAACAACCCTCGGCTGTCATAATCAAATGAGGCCACCCGGCCTACGATCCGCTCGCACTTCTGGCGCTCTTCTTTCAGGCCCTCAACCTGCGCCGGTCTAATCCGCTCTAGCAATGGATTAATCAATTTCATACTCAAAAATATGTCTCAAATCGGGGTCACTACTGCCTTGCGGCTCAGAGCATCAACCACCATGTTGTTCTTGCCCGGGTGGTAAAGGATCTCATAGTCGTAATCCTTCACCACATCTAACCACCGACACTACCTCATGTTCAAATTCTGCTTATCCATGAGGTACCTCAAAATCTTGTGGTCCGTGTAAATGGTACAACGAACCCCATAGAGGTAATGCCACCAAATCTTGAGGGAAAAAACCACAACCCTCATATCTAAATCATGTGTCAAATAGTTAGCCTCGTGAGGCTTCAGTTGCCTCGAAGCGTAAGCTATCACGTGACCCCGTTACATCAATACAACACCCATGCTCATGATCGAAGTGTCACAGTTAACCACAAAGTCATCGACGCCCTCCGGCAAAGTCAGAATCGATGCCTCGCATAACCGTTGTCTGAGAGTCTCGAAGGCTGCTTGCTGCTCAGGCCCCCAATAGAGTGTCACCGACTTCTTGGTCGGTCGGGTCAAAGGAACAACGATCTTGGAGAAATATTGGATGGATCTCCAGTAATAACCCGCTAGACCAAGAAAACTCCGAATCTTAGTTGGAGACCTTGGAAACTTCCACTGCATCACGACATCTATCTTGGCCGGATCGACCAGAATACCCTTCTGGTTGAAAAGGGGCCCCAGAAACTGCACCTCACACAACTAGAACTCACACTTGGAGAACTTTGCGAAAAGTCTTTCCATCCTCAGAGTCTGCAATACCTCCCTCAGATGCGCCTCATGATGCTCCTGAGTCTTGGAGTAAACCAAGACGTGATCGATGAAAACTATTACAGACCGGTCCAACATTGGTCTGCACACGCGGTTCATGAGGTTCATGAATGCGGCTAGAGCATTGGTAAGCCCAAAAGACATCACCACAAACTCATAGTGACCATAGCAAGTCCAAAAAGTTGTCTTCTGGACATCCTAGTCTCTGACTCGCATCTAGTGATAACCAGATCACAGATCAATCTTGGAGAACCAAGATGCAACCTGTAGCTGGTCAAACAAATCATCAATCCCCGGGAGGGGATAACGGTTCTTCACCGTTACCTTATTTAGCTCCCAGTAGTCTATGCACATCCGATGTGACCCGTTCTTCTTCTTCTCAAACAGGATCGGGACTCCCCATGGAGAATTACTCGGCCTGATAAATCCCTTGTCTAGCAGCACTTGCAGCTGCGTAGACAACTCCTGCATTTTGGGAGGTGCCAACCAATATGGTGCCTTGGCTATCAGAGTCGCACCGGGGACTAGGTTAATCCTGAACTTAACTTGTCTCTCCGGAGGTATCCCAAGCAAATCCTCCGGGAATACATCAGGGTACTCTCACAAGACCGGTACATCATCTAGTGTCACCTTACCCTTATCCCTGGTATCCATAACATAGGCGAAATACCCTACGCAACCCTGTAGAAGGTAGCACCTCGCCCTCGCTGTTGAACATAAAATTGGTCCACGTTGCGGCCTCTCGCCCTGAACCACTAACCTCCCTCACTAGTAGTCCGAACTCTCACTATCTGTTGCTCGCAGTCGATCACTTCCCTATTGGGGCTCAACCACTCCATACCCACTATAACCTTATTCCCTTGTAGGGGAATGGGGACCAAATCCACATAATCTGCTTGTCGAACAACTGTAGTGTGCATCCCCGATGCACCCTCGCAACCCGTACGCTCCTATCATCTGCTATATCTACATCCATAGGACAATCTAGCTCCCCTGGAGCTCTAGCAAATCGCATGCTAATTGCAAGCGACACAAAAGATCGGGTGGCCCCTGAATCGAACAATACCCTGGCTGATATACCGTTCACTAAGAACGATCCTGTCACAACATCAGGAGCTGCACGTGCCTCCTCTCCAGTAAGCTAAAAATCCATGCTCCTTGACGTAGGCGCCTCTGCCCGGCCCTGACAGCCATCTGTAATCCTCAACATGGCAGGAGCGGGTGCCGCCACCTGTCCTGCTGCTGCTGGACATTGGGCCTTTTTGTGTCCTATCTGATTGCACTGAAAGCAAATCAGATCTGAAACTGCTATGGTGGTGGTGGTAGATGTACAATCCCTGCTCATGTGACCAGTTCGGCTGCACTTGAAGCAGCCTAAACTCCCCGTCCTGTACGCCCCCTCGTGCATCTTGCCGCACTTGCTACACCGGTTGCAGCCATGTTGGCTCCTCGATCTACAATTTGATACCTTGGGCTTCTTACCCAAACTACCTGTCTGAACCCCATCCGGTTTCCTCTTTCTCTCCATCTCCAAATCCAACCCCCTCTCCCGAGCCTTAGCAATCATATCCAACGTCTTGCATCTGGATCGACTCACAAACTGGAGGATATCACTCCGCAGCATCTTATGATATCAGGACTTTTTCATCTCCTTGTCCTCCTTGTAGTACGGAACGAGAAGGTCCCTCTCCCTGAACATAGCGGTGATCTTGGCCACCGTCTCCGTAGTCTGTTAGAGGTCCTAGAACTCCCTCGCAAGCTGTTGCACCTCTATCACAGGTGAAAACACGACCCTGAACCTGGATGAGAAATCACTCTAAGTCATCACATCGATAGTGGCATCATCTCCAATAGCTCTCCCAACCTATTCCCATCAATACCGTGCCCTGTCCTTTAGGAAGCAAGAAGTAAGTCTAACCTTGTCTTCCTCGGGACATCTGCTGGTGCGGAAGGCGTTGGAGACATCTGTCAACCATCTGCCACTAGCAATGGGGTCCCGAGCCCCATGATAGTCGGGAGCTCCATAGGCTCTGAAATCCTATAATGTCAGTGTGCGTGACCCCATCATGGCTGCCACCTCAGTGCGAAATGCACTTAGTCTCTAATGCAACAGCTCCATGATACCCTCCTTGATCGTACCAAAGATCACATGAGTCTAGTCTACAATGTTGCGTGTGGTCTCAGATGAGATGAACTCCATCATCTGGTCATCTAGCTACCCGGCTCCAGAGCCCGAGCCTGATCCCTCACCAGTGCCTGAAGTGCCAACTGCCTAGTGCGTAGCGTCAGCATACTGAAAATACACCATAACAAACATCATAATACTCATCATAACTTGAGGGATCTCACATACTACAAGTTTCCTGGGTTCATCTCAGCCTTCCTTGATTCGAGTACGAATCCTCTACTTTCAGTAGTACGAGCCCATAATACCTTCCACATCTATCCATACTTTCTTCAAGAACTGCCTCGACTCCACCAAGTCCATTCTACTACTACTGCTGATCTCATGCTAATCTCATCCTAGGCTTGCCCTAGGGTAATCACCAACCAACTCTCTGCCATCAGCTGGAGTCCCTGCTATCTCCCCCTAACTAACTCGTGAATACCATTACATATCATTAAGATTAGATAATTCTTCGAATGAGTGGTCCTACCCTACAACGGTTGGACTCAGACAAGAGCTGCGAAATAGAGCTAAACCTAACCTTCTGAAATTATTTAGTCCTTGTAATATGTAACTTAACATATTTTTTTACTAGTTAGTTAAAGATAGCTAAAAATCCTAAAAGCACAAAGCAAGCAACATTCGAGCATTGAGTAAACATAATCAAGCATATCCTAATCATGCCATCATATCACCGACTAATCTATACTAACATGCAATTCATAAAGCTCATACACATATAACAGGCACATAAGGCATCCTTCTTAGATCCTTAGCCCTAATCTAACATCTAGTTCTCACAACATATCATATCATAAACTTGCATGGATAATTTGGGAGTACATACTTGAGCTCGGCTGATTGCATGCACCATACCATTTTCTCTTTTTAAAATTCTTTTCTATTTTCAAAGTTCTTTTATAAAAATGATTTTTCTTTAGAAAATTTTCATACCAAGTCCCTTGTTTGAGTTCTGACACATCTGAGAGTGTGCCCGAATCCCTCAAACCAAGGCTCTGATATCAACTTGAAACATCCCAAAAATATGGTCCAAAAGTTTCATTTTAATTCGTTAATAAAACCATAAGTATTAATCATCATATAAAATTCATAAATCATATATCTCAAAAATATCATAACATCTATTAATATATCAAAATCATATGTGAAAACAACATAGTGAATCCTCCCAGACTAAAACCCTGTGGTGTGTGTCATGCAGTTATCCTGAGCTCTTCCCCTTACTAGCGGCAATACCTAAAACCAAAACTGAAATCTGTAAGGACGAAGCTTAGTGAGTCTCCCCAAACTACTAGATACCATACACATAATCACATAAGCGCATACAACATACATTGGGCTCCGCCCTGCTACATCGAGCACAACCCGGCATTGGCTTGTCCAACATCAGGCCCCACCCAACATCTGGTCGCATTTGGCATCGGCCCCTCGCAGCATCGGGCCCCACCCGACATTGAGCAAAGCTCAGCATACATATGAGAATAACTACTAATACACATAACAAAAGCGTAACCACTTAACTATAGACATATAAACATTCCTCGGGCCTCGCCCAACATTGGACTGAAATTTGGAAACATACAAACATTTTTCGGGAACCGCCCCGACATCGAACCGTAGTTCGGGAACATACAAATACATACACATGTAAGAATCACAAAGACATCAAGCATACTAACATTCTTCGGGTACCATCCCAACATCGGACCGAACTCCAGAAAACATATAAACCTACATAGGTTCCCCAGGCATCGGACCGAAGTCCGGCATACACTATCATACATAAACGGGCCGACATTGGTGCCTTAGACCCGTTCCTAGGAGGAAAACTCACCTTTAATGTCGACTGAAGTAGCCGAACGTCTCTGCTCCTGCAACTGGCTCTACTTACGCCCTATACAAAACAACCTCTTAGATACCATTCCTTATATCAAGACCCCTTCACGGGCATCCTAGGTCTAAGTCAAGGTCTACGTTAAATTCAATGCTCAGCCACAGTCAAAGTCAACCATCCGAGTTGACTCAACTCGTCGAGTTATCCTCCTGACTCGCCGAGTTCCCTTGCTACTTGTTAACACGTTGTCGCACACGTATTTAACAAATAAATTTATCACTACTGGTTGCACTAAAATATAGCACAGGGAAGCAGGGTCGAATCCTTAGGGACACAACCTAATGGTCAATGCCTTTTTGCATCAGGCACAATCTAGTCAAGACAGAAATTATTAAAAGGGGGATTTGAGTTAAACTAAAAACTAAAATTGCAGTGATATTAAACTAAACAAAAATCAATATAAAAAAATTATTTTAGTTCTGCTGCGACTTTCCTAATCATGTAACTGATCCAGATATGATTATTAGAGATGCGTTCTATCTAAGCCGGTACTGAGAAAAACTAACAAGCTCTAGTAATTTCTCTTTTACCTAAATTAGTTAATCAAAACAAGCTCTTCAATTAACCCTAACTTTTACTGTTCAATTAAACAAGCTCTTAATTAAATCATAAAATTTCTTTAAGTTCTTTGTAAAATTCCCAACAATACCTAATACTTCTCACAAGCTCAGAAGCATAAAGATATGATTTTTCAGTTTATACTAGAGTTAAATCCCAAACGGAACCAATCTGATACTTGTTACTTTTACCAATTTATTAGAACAATTACGGATTCTATTAACTGATTAATTGGAATGATAAAACCCTAGCTAGGTGATCAGACTAACAAGAATCAAAATAACATTCATTAAGAACAAAACTGAAGAATCTAGATAGAAACACAAATCAAAAACCAGATCTAATGATCAATCACATGAAAAGTAATTTTCTTTTGCAGAACTGAAAACTAGGCTGTAGCCAGACATGGCTAAAATCTGATCTAAAACAATAAAAAGAAACATTAAACTACTAAATCTTACTAAACTAAACGTAGGAGATGATCCACAGTCTTCAGATCTTCAGAAATCATTGAAATCGGAGAAGAAACGCCGCCAAAATCGTATTTTCGTTGTCTGGAACCTCTGGAATCGTCAACTTAGGTTACATGAATGCTCTCAGGGTCTATTTATATGTCCAGCAGCAAAAACGGCGCACCTGCGATCGCATGTACACAACTTGCAATCGCAGGTTTTGAAATAAACGCGTCTGGTGCCTTTTTAATGAAGTAGGATGCTATTTTGACACTTTTTAGCCAACCTACGATCGAAACTATTGAGTTTTCACCCAGAATGAATTTTGGGCACAAAAGAACCCCGAAGGCAACCTGCGATCGCAAAAGGGTCACCTGCAATCTCAAGGAGACAACCTGCGATCGCAGGTTGTGCCTATGACGTCCGAAATTTCGTCTACTTTTCATATCATTTTGAATCGCGTCAATCGGAGTTACGTTTCTCAAGATATGGTCAAAATACTGACAAGGGGTCAAAGCTTCCAGCAACATCCTTTAACTTTAGATTGCATATTCTATCTTCGTGTGATCAATTCGATCGAATGTTTCTTGACCAAAACATATTCCAAACATTCCGCAACATAATCCATAACTTCCAAGCTCCATTTGAAGCTCCAAACGCGCATCCAACTGCTCCCAAAGCACTGCTCCACTCGAACTATCTGAAATTTATATAAAAACATGACCAGTACAGGAATTCTAACGAAAGACATGAGCTGAACATTATTTAAATAAATGACATGCAAATGTACAAAATATGATGCTAAAATGATGATAAAAACTACCCTATAAGACGCATAAAATGGCATCTAACACTACTCATAATCGTGTTGACACGAGTCAACTCGTCGAGTTCTACCTTGTATAGGATCGAGACAAACCGACTCAACTCGTTAAGTCCCTCTATGGACTCGCCAAGTTCCTTTGTCTGTTTGAGCTATCTCAATGTATTAAGCTCCTATCCTTCAGATCCAAACTCCATACTTCAACTACATACCGGAAATACCCTTTTAAGGGTAAAGTTTCCAACTTTACTTTTTATTAGTACTTCTTAATGGGTTTAGCTCAAACCCTAGTTCTCTAGGACATAGATCTTGATCCACAAGCCATAATACTCTAAACCAAAGCATGAAAACTAAGATCTAGGTCCTAGACACCAAATGAACATGTAAAGTCTCAGACTTTCCTTCCATGCATGACATTTTGGGGCTTAAAAGGCCAAAACCATACCTTAAAGCTTGCATGGGGCTTCCATGGTCATTAAGTTTGCACCTTTATGCCATGAAACCCCTTCTAGACTCCATATCTAAAAGGTAAATCACTTGGGATGTCCCTTTCCCAAGTACTAAGCTTCTTGGACCAAAAACCCCACAAAGTGAAAAGAAAGAGATCTATCAAACTACTAAGCAAGGTTGAAGCTTGATTACCAGAAAATGAAGAGGATGCGAAGTTGTTTCTAGATCTACTAGCTTCCTTCTGAATCTCCAAGCTCCTCCTTCTTCAACAAGCTTCAAAAACATAATCTTCTCTCAGAACAACTCACAAGTTCATACAAGGCACTAGGGTTTCGTGGATTAGGGTTTGGGACTTGGAGGCTGGAAATGAGGCCAGCAAGTGGGGATTAATATGCTTAAATAGGGTGCAAAACCCCGAAGTTAGGGTTTCATTCTGGCAGACCTACTCGCCGAGTCGAGGCTCTCAACTCATCGAGTAGGTGGCTTAAAATCCCGCATCCATTCTAGTTTCTACTCGACGAGTTTAGGGCTCCCAACTCGTCGAGTAGTTCTACAAAAGTGAATAAATTATAATTAAATGCGTACTAGGAACCAGGCGTTATAGAAATTTTTAAAAGGCACAACGTATTTGACTTGACAGGATCAAACTAATATCAATTTCACACGTATTAGATGAAAAGTTGAATCGAGAAGAAGTTATAGTTACTTGGTAATGGCAATTTAATTGTGGCTGATGCCATGAGAAGATCCTTTGTTCTTCCCGTAATGATGTATTATTAATGATCTGATGGATGGATCGATACGTTTGATACTCATGTCAATGGTGTTATATAGATAGCTCTTGAAACGTAATGAAAAGCAATTGCGCATCCTTTTGATCTTATGCCTTCTTGACTGATGAATAGTTACACCTTAAAGGAAAGAAAATAAGAACCACACATAAATTGTCCCTCATGTTATATATATATATATATATATATATATATATATATATATATATATATATATATATATATATATATATATATATATACTTCCAATATTCTCCCACTTGGCCAAGTGACTATTTGTATACATGTTTTATTATCTTGGCCAAGTTGTATTCATCTTGTTTTATGTTAAAAACCAATGCAAAAAAGTACAACATAATGTGTCATTTTTAGACACGGGAACCGCCGATCATCCTTTGGTGTTTCACATAAAACTTACGATTAAATTAAGCTAAATGACGTTAGAGTTAAGCGGTAATGTAGTAAATTTGTTTTTATAGAATATTAGTGTGCACAAGTTATTAAATATACAGAAATTGCATATTATGGAGCAATAAAAATCAAGTATTTAAATAATTAAAATTAAAAGTTAGATTAAAGTACTATGCTAGAATTATATAGGTCTAGCCTTAAACTCATTTTGACGACATACTGAAATGATTTGGGTGTTGGACCTTTCGTAATTTGATCTGATTAGTAAATTATTAGTGCATATGTGCTCGATATAAATATCATTTTCCTCCAATTATTCTCATATGAACAAGTATTTTGTATCAAGGTAAAGCCTCATTCCACTATAATTATTGCTAATGGAAATGTAGGGTTTGATATGTGTTGCGTCTTGGGCTCGTTCATTAGTCCAATTTTGTTTCCGGATTGGGCCTGTCCATCCGTGAGTTATTTACTAGGGTTTAGTATTTATAGATGCTTGCATACATCTTAGTACGTAAGATTTGGAGTCGATCATTCATAGAAAATATTTTTTATTGTTTGTAACCCTAGTTGCCTCTACAGCGGAAGTTCTTTGTCGAGCTCTGCTGAGGCTTGAATCTATTGAATCATTCGACGTATTTTGATTCACTCTTGTGTTTGATATTTCTGTTTACGTTTTTGTAATTAACCTGTTTAAGATCTAAACGATCAAAGAGTTGTTCAACTCATCAATTGGTATCAGAGCAGGAGACTGTGTAATTCATACACATCTCTTCTGTGAAAGAAGTGATTAGGGTTTATTCCGCATTCATTGGAATTTATTGAGTCGTCACTCCATAATTGACGTATCTCATTAATTATTCATCTTGCCCTAATATTACGTATTACAAAGTCTGATCTTATAACATGTTAAACGATCAAGCATGGACGATTCTCTATCCAATCCTATTAACATCTCTAACAGTATAGGATAAACAACCAAGATTCCAATTCTCTACACTCAAGACTACGAAGTGTGGACGCACCACTTTGAAGATTACGTTATTGGATCTGAAGATAATGGGTATCTGATATGGGAAGCTATTATATCTGCCCCTTTTGCTCATTCAGGCACATCTAGAATCATTAAAACTCAAAAGGAGTGCAATGATCTATTGAAAGATGTGAAAGACATCGCTCAGGACGAAAAGGAGAAGTTTCAATGCAACATTAATGCATTGAGACTAATTCGATTCGCTCTTCAATCCGACACGTTTCAATTAAGTGAGTTCTTGTGGTACAACAAAGGAAATCTGGGATCGGCTGCGAGAGCTGTATTCTAGAGATGAAGATCTGGAGCACTCAATTCAGACCTTACTTCTCTCTGAATTTGGAGAGTTCAAGCAGAAGCCAGAAGAGGTTGTTATGCAAACATTTGATCGTTTCAATCATCTTCTCATCAAAATGATCAAACATGATATTGAAAGGAAGCTCATCGAACAGAAGGTCACTTTCCTGAATGGCCTAAGACCCGAATGGAGAGCTGTTGTGTCGACAGTAAAAGCACATGAGCAGTTCAAATCGTACTCTTTGGCAAAACTGGTGGGGATTCTGAAATCCCAGGAAAAGACAGTGCTACAAAAGAAAAGTGTGGTTTCAAATTTGGGGTCTTTGGCGCTTCTGTCCAAAGGTAAGAGTGCAGCAGAAGATGAAGAAGATTTAAATCTGGGAGACCACGATTTGACAGCTGAAGACTATGCTATGATGGTGTCAAATCCCAGAAGGTTCATTAAGAAGAAGTTCCCTACCAACAAAAATCGAAATTGGCAGGGAAGCTACAGCTCTGAAAAAGTGAAAGAGGAGCCGAAGGTTGAAGAATCAAAGAAAGAAGCGAAGGGTGAAGCTGACTCTGGTGTCAGTTGCTTTTACTGTGGTGGGAAAAATCACTACGCAAAAGATTGTGTGCTAAAGAAGATGGCAAAGAAAGATGAAGAGAAGGATGAAGAAGCAAGTCTCCTGAAAAGACTGGAGGAGATTAAGAGGAAGAAAGCTGCTACTAATCCCTCTATGAATGCTCTTATTGTGTAGGGTTCGGTAGATGATGATGAGTTCGGTGGCGTACAGGTGTGGTCAACTGACTCAGAAGATGAGGAAGTGAGAAAGCCTTCTCATGGAAAGGCCTATGTGGCAAAGAGTTGTAATGCTGATGGAAGATGTCTGATGGTGACAGATGTATCTTAGATGAGGGGATTCAACACTGATGGTGGAAACGAAGAGGCTAAGGAGCGAGAGGACTCGTGCTTTACATCGAAGCCTCTCAGTGTGCAGATCAGTGAGCTAGATGAACTGATCAAGAAGGTACAATCTATTTTTGTTTCATTTAAAATTCCACAAAAATCATATGAAAAGGAATTAAATAACTTGAATTCAAGAATTTCAAATCTAGATAGTTGTTTAACTCAAACACGGGTCACAAATTCTAATCTAACTGACCAAATAAGCAGGGTGTCATCCAAGAGTGAGGAGCGAAAGATATGGATAGAGCAGAAGGAGTTGGAGCTGGTTAAGTCTAGTGATGAGAACATTTATTTGCAAAGAGACAATCTCAAATTATTAAAACAGAGGAATGTTTTTTGTTTAATTTCCAAAAGACTTTATACTAACATTACTTAGTTGCATTTAAACTGTGAAATAGGGCAGAAGATACATCGCATGATTTTACCCTTCCTTGAGTTCAAGGAGGATGAAATCGATGCCGAAGCATACAACTGTGAAAGTGTTGTATCTTCAGATGATGTCAATCCTACTTATATGTATGGTCTGGACAAAATTGAATCTTTTATAAAGTCCAAAGACCATAAGGACATGCTTAAAAATCTTTTGGACGAAAATGATAAGTTGAAACTCAGGGCCGAAACTATACAAAAATTTGACTCATCGAGTACCAAATTAAGTTCAGAAAATAAAATTGATGTTGAAAATGCATCTGAACTTAATGAGGACGATGACATGAGTGAAATTTCTGTAGAGGATGAGGTTGACTGTTCCGAGTTCATTAGGAGCGAACCTGAAAACCACAAAAACCTGATTTATGAAAATTCTGTGGAATTCGCTCGTTTGTCCAAAACTAAGTCCCCAATCCTTAAAGAAAAGGCCGTTGTGTATCAAAAGGTTAGGACAACTCCCAATCAGGTTTATAAGGTCACAGGAGCAACCGAACATCAGACAGCCGAACTCACTGCCATAGTGAATGAAGATAATGCAGATGGCTGTGATGAGTTTTTCTGGTCTAAACCGATAGACAACGCAGATGAAACAGTTGGGTTGTCGGAGCGAACATCATGGAAGGCCAAAGTTAGATATGTGCCAGAACCTCTGAATAAACCTACCAACTTTGACGTTCCAAGTTCCAGCGGCACAAAAGAGATTCCAGTGGAAGATGTCACCTCAACTAGTGAAACCTCTTCCATGAAGAGTGAACATGTTGCTAAGAAGCTGAAACAGAAGGCAAATATTCACAGACAACCGAAACAGGTGAAAAATAAAAAGCAGCAGAGAAACTTGAGATACAAGAAAAAACTCTTAGAGCGAAAGCAGTTTTGGCGCTCCCAAAATCCTCACTACACTCACTTTGACAGAAACTCTAAGCCAAAAGGAGAAGAAAACAAGAGTAAAAGGAGTTTCGGGCCACAGGAAGAACAAAACCGAAAGGATAGGTTCGGTCCCGAAAGCAACAACAACCGAAAAGCTGGTTTCGGTCCACCAAACAACAACAGGCAAAGACCAGAGTTCAGTCCGTCAAGCTTTTACAATAAAAGACCCAGTTTCGGGCCAGCAACCTACAACAACCGAAAATCTAGCTTCGGTTCATGATCAAACAGCAACCGAAGGTCCAGGTTCGGTCCCTCAAATGACCACAACCGAAAGGGTCATTTCGAACCTCAAGTCAGGAAAGATTCTCATTCTAATTTCTTTTCATCTAATTCTTCTCGTTCTCATTCTTCTTCTAAGCCTAATTCTGGTCCTACACAAAACTCACAATCGTCAAATGATTTGAAAGGAAAAAGGAAGATTTCCTCATCTAATGAAGACCGAAAGCAGGCTAAAGTCCAAACGCCAGAACCTGAATCCAAAATACCTGCATCTAACCCCAATAAAATCAAAGTGTTTACTATTAAGAGGAAAGATGAAACAACCTTAATAAAACGAACATATCTTGTTGATATTTCTCTTACTATTCCTGTTTCTGTAAAAGGCTCACGTGTACCCAAGAAACTTTGGGTTCCTAAATCTGCTTAATCTTTACAGGTTATTAGTGATGAGCAGTTTGACGACGAATGGTACATAGACAGTGGCTGCTCACGTCACATGACATGAAGGAAGGAAGAGCTGAGGGAGTTTCGGTCACTTCAAAACGGTGACAATGTCAAGTTCGGTAACAACTCTTATGGAACAATAAAGGGTTATGGGATGATAACCAATGGAGACTTTACAATAAAGAAGGTGGCGTATGTAGAAGGGTTGCAACATAACCTCATCAGTGTATCTCAACTGGTGGGAGGTACAGGTCTCAAAGTCTTGTTCGACGAAGAAGGTTCAGAGATTATAGAGAAGAAATCCAACAAAGTCATTCTCAAGTCAGATCGAAAAGGTGAAATGTTCCCTCTGAATCTCAGACCAATCAAAGGGAGTCCAACAATATGTATTTTGTCCAAAGCTCATTCAGACGAAAGTTGGTTGTGGCACCGAAGGCTTTCACATCTCAATTTCAAAGACATCAATAAGCTTGTCACCGGTGGTCATGTTCGGGGTCTTCCACTGCATAAGTTCGATCGAGAACACTTATGTGCTGCATGTGAAATGAGGAAACAAAGTCGTCAAAGTCACCCAACCATCATAAACACCAAAGTTGTTGAACGACTTGAGTTGCTTCACATCGACTTATGTGGTCCATCATCAATCGAGAGCATCGGCGGTAACAAGTATATCCTTGTTGTTGTTGATGACTTCTCACGTTTTACTTGGGTATTCTTTCTAAAGTACAAATCTGAGGCGACTCCCGAGCTGAAGATCTTTATCAAGCAAGTAGAAGTGAAACTGAGGAAAGTCGTTCGAAACATCAAGAGCGACAATGGACTGGAATTCAAGAACAAAGAATTTGAAGATTTCTTGACAGAAAAAGGCACCAGTCACAATTTCTCATCCCCCTATACACCTCAATAGAACGGAATTGTCGAAAGGCGAAATCGATCCCTGTGTGAGGCGGCCCGAACCGTGCTAAGTTTTGCTTCTCTTCCCTTATACTTCTGGGCTGACGCTATTGCTGTAGCATGTTTTACTCAGAACAGGTCTTATCTCAACAAACGTTTCTCTTTCACTCCTTATGAGATTATTAACAACAGGAAGCCGAATGTCAAGTTCTTTCACGTGTTCGGTTCCAGGTGCTTCATCTTCAACTCCAAAGAACATCGCAACAAGTTTGATGTCAAAGATGATGAAGGTATCTTTATGGGATATTCTCTTACTTCAAAGGCATACAGGGTTTTGAATAAGCGTTCTAAAAGAATTGAAGAAACCTATTATGTGACTTTCGATGACAATTACGTCAAGAAGTTAAAGTCTACCGAAGAAGCAATTGGAGAGATTTTCTCTCAAACAGGTCAAGTCACATCCTCAATTGCCAATTTATTTGACCAGTTCATAGACTTATTTGATGAACCTAAGAAAGCCACTCGTTCGGAAGCGAAGGCAGCAGACAACAAAATCGATCACCTTAAGCAGATTATCGAAGATGCAGCCAAACAAATGGGAGAAGGAGAACCAGTTCGAAACGAACCTCCCCAGAGCAGTACTTCGGTCGAGGGGGAGAATCAATTCTCTTCAAATCATTAGGACTCACATATTCAGGGGGAGAATCCAATCTTTGACGGAACCGAAAGTCCTGTAGCACCCGAAAGCCCAGCTACACCCGAAAGTCCGGATCCGCCTGAAAGCTCAGTTGAAGAAAGAATTTTTGGGTCAAATCCAAATGATTCGTCATCTGTCGAGGGGGAGGATTCTGATATGCTCTATGACGATGATATTCAATCAGAATTAGAAGAAATGGTGAATGTTGAATTGGATCCGTCCTATGACCCAAATTATCCTCCTCTCACCAAATGGACCAGAGATCATCCTGTATCTCAAATAGTGGGTGACGCATCAGAAAAAGTTCTAACACGTTCACAACTGAAGGCGAAACAAACTGCTTTATTCTCCAAAGTAGAATTCTGCATGTTTAATTCTTTCGTATCCAAGATTGAGCCGAAGACCATCAATATTGCTCTTGATCATTCTGATTGGGTCCAGGCAATGCAAGACGAACTCAATGAATTTGAAAGAAATAAAGTCTGGAGTCTCATTCCAACACCAAAAGATGCCTCGGTTGTCGGTCTCAAATGGGTGTTCAGGAACAAAATGGACAAGGAGGGGAATGTAATCCGGAATAAGGCTCGGCTAGTGGTAAAAGGATACTGCCAGGAAGAAGGAATTGATTACGAAGAGACATTTGCTCCGGTAGCAAGGCTGGAATCTGTTCGAATATTTCTAGCCTATGCTGCACATAAGAATTTCGAGGTCTACCAGATGGATGTGAAGTGCGCTTTTCTGAATGGAGAACTTGAAGAAACCGTGTATGTGGAGCAACCTCCTGGCTTCATGAATGAAAAGTATCCGAATCACTGCTACATCTTGGATAAGACAGTTTACGGTCTGAAACAAGCACCTAGGGCATGGTATGAAACACTAACTAAGTTTTTAAAGATGTCTAAATTCAAACAAGGTTCGGTTGACCCAACCTTCTTTCGTAAAAAGGAAGGTAACCACCTCATGATAGTTCAAATCTATGTTGATGATATCATCTTTGGCTCAACGAATCCTAGCCTAACAGCTGAATTCATAAAGTTGATGGAGACTAAATTTGAAATGAGCTCAATGGGTCCGATTAACTTTTTACTTGGTTTAAATATTAGACAGGGACCCGAAGGCATCTTTATCAACCAGGAAGCATATACCAAGACTCTTTTTGCCAAGTTCAGCATGATGGGAGATTCAAAGGTCAAAGTCCCAATGGCGTTCGGTACCAAGCTCACACCATCTTTGGAAAAACCGGTAGTTGACATAACGCTTTATCGCCAAATGATTGGTTCCCTGATGTACCTCACAGCTAGCAGGCCCGATATAATGTTTTCTGTGTGCTATTGTGCCAGGTTTCAAGCAAATCCTCGTGAACCACACATGCTGGCAGTGAAGAATATATTCTGGTATTTGAAGCGAACCACCTCTCTCGGTCTCTGGTATCCCTCAAACTCAGGTTTCTTTGTTCAAGCCTACTCAGATGCAGACCTAGGAGGATGTGGTTTAGACAGGAAAAGCACTACAGGAGGTTGTCAATTCCTCGACGGGAAGTTGGTGAGCTGGCAATCTAAGAAACAAACATGTGTTTCTCTGTCTACAGCCGAAACAGAGTACATTGCAGCCGCCTCCTGCACATCTCAAGTGATTTGGATCCAAAGCCAACTCCGGGACTATAGACTCAATATGAAAAAGATCCCTCTATATTGCGACTCAGAAAGTGCAATCAGGATCTGTCATAACCCAGTGCAACACTCCAAGACCAAACATATTGCATTGCGGTATCACTTTATTAAGGATCATGTGGAAGATGGAAACGTAGAGATTCACTTTGTTCGAACCACTGATCAACTGGCTGATATCTTCACCAAAGCCCTTCCTAAAGCAAGTTTCAATAAAATTCTACAAGGACTAGGTATGATGGAATCGGAGTCAGTACCAAAAACACCTTCTCAAAACTAAAAGTTGGAAGCGAAATGAACCAAACGTTCGGTCTATTTCGGGTTTGGTTCACATGGGAACTGAAATGAACCGAACGCTCGGTCTATTTCGGGTTCGGTCCCATTGCAATTGTTTTCGCTTATTTCAAAAAGGTGGTATCTTTGGTTGTAACCTTTTGTACAATTGTTTTCCAAAAATTAAAATCCAAAAATAATTTTTTTTAAGGAACCGAAATGAACCGAGCGTTCGGTCTATTTCGGGTTCGGTTCCAAAATTTTTTTTGGATTGTTTTGTTTTTGTTTTTCTCTTTACCAAATTATCAAAAAAAAATCCAAAAATATTTTCTTTTTCTCTTTGTCTCTACTTCTGTTCGTATTCACCGTTTATGGATTATCGATAGGGCAGGTATCATTCTCACACCTTTTTCTCAGTTAAGTGTCCCTAGAAGCATTTTGCTGCATGTTGACCAAAGCCTCAACTGATTTTGAATAAAGCCTTACTGACTTGGTATATACAAACCTTGTCTTCCCAATTAGGCTACTACATTTATTCTAATCATGAGCTACCTTACTTTTTTCTCATATGAGATAAGAGTTTTCTGCTTAGTCATTATTTTCATAGCAGAGGTACTTTGGTTTCCTCACACCACTTCAAATACTTTTCTCCATCATATTCGCTTCATACATGTAACCCTTGAGACTCTCAGAAATTACCACTGAGGTTTATGGTTACACAATCTCTGTGTTTGTGATCTTAACTTCGTGTCACTACGTGCTAAGTGAAACCCACACTTCAATACCTTCTATGCATTGACGGTGAACAATTAAATTTGCTCTAGTTTTCACTCATGAATTAACGAATCCACCCAAGTGGTTGTACCATGAAATCTCTAATTTTCTCTTTGTGTGATTCTTATGAAATTGTTACATACCATAACATTTCTTCCCTTGGAATCCAGTTTTCAATTTTCTTGAGATTTCACACCTAGTATTTCCAACGAGTCACTAACACATTGTCCAAACCTACTTGTTCAACAGACCACATTGGTCTCACAAGTACTTCAGTCGATTTCTGTCTTATGTCAAGATCAGGAATTCTGAACTGAAGCGAAAGCCTCCCAAATAAGCCTTATTAAAAGATGCCTTTCAACACTTCTTAACAAGTGATTGATCGTAATTCAACGGGAATCCACATAAAAACTCTAAAGTCTCTCTTGACTTTGAAGGAAGAGATTCGTGCCCGGGATCCACAGTTTCGTGTCTCTATTGAGATCACAAATTCCCACATATATGATGCTTTATTTCTTTATCTTTGACACTCTATGCACGAAAATCTTTTTGATTTTCCAAAAATCTGGTTTCATTCACTACAAGCTATTTTTATGTCTTCGGGATTTAACGCTATATTCTCAACGGGATGTTGTTGTTAATACTACACGTGTTCGCTTTTATTTAGTGAAGACAGCTAATTTTAAGGATAAAATGATGACTCAGCCGGGAGATTATCGGTTCAGGAATTGAAAAAGGCATTTGATGGGAAGGCGTGCAAAACGGAAGAGTTTTTCTCTCTCATGCGTAATCATCAGGGTTGCTAAACTGTCACGCGTCAATCAACTCAGGAAACGCTTCGATTTTCAAGAAGATTTGGGGGAGGATTTTTCTCTCTCCTCTACACACGGTATAAAGGGTAAACCCTAAGGTCTTTTACCTCTTTACTACACCCAAAATTCAGAGAGAAAGAAACGATTATTTTCTCCCACTGTTCATCTTCTTCTCCGAAACACTCTTCAATGGCGGATTCTTCTTCTGTTCACGAAACCTCCCACATTCTCCCTATCCGACCTCAGCAAAGCCTGATAATTGATCTCACCCCACATGCTTACGACGCCTTCATGTTCCCAATTGTGGAGTGTCTCAAACACTCTCCACTGGTTCTAGCATTAACCAAGGTTGAGATCGTTCCAATGGAGTGTTTGTCGCAGATTTTCTCAACTGACCACTATGACAAGTCTGTCGATCGCATTTTCTTCGATATTCTTGATACCAAAACCTCCATCTCCAAACAGTGATTCTGCTCGCTTCTAGGGTTCGAACCTGATGAGTCAAGGGTTAACCCTGAGTCTATTCCTGTGGGACAGTTGTTCTCCATGTTTTATAACATGGGATACATTGAGATTCTAACTACAGTTACAAAGTTCAAGAAATCCTGTCTTCCTCCACAGTGGAATGGCTTCTTCACGGTACTGTTCAAGGGTTTATCAGAAAGAAGTGCAGGTTCTGACGGGGCTAGCCATCTGTTCATGACGATTCTCTATGAGTTATACCACGACGTTAATCTTGACTATGGCTCTGTTTTATGGCAACAGTTGATCCAAAGTCTTGCCTCTACTTCTCGCCGTTCTGAGATTTCTTATTCCATATTCTGGACGCTGGTCACCAAGTGGGCAATGGACAAGTATCATGTCCCTGTAGTAGCTAATTCTCCACTCTCCTCGATCGGCGTTTTCCACACAACGAAGATCATCGTGACTGATCCTTCCAAGTTTCAGTTCATTGGCTCAATCCCTGAGTCGATGTATGCGTGTGTTCCAAGGGATAGTCGTATCATCAAGACTTACAGGGATTTTCTTCGTTCAGGCGCTAGAGAGCTTACTCCAGAGATGATTCAATTTATACATGACGCTGACAAGCCTGCTCCCAGGGGCAAGAAACCAGAAAAGGGGAAAGACAAGAAGGTTGTCAAAGGAGCGAAAGGTCCTTCTCCTAAGAAGAGAAAACCTTCGAAGGCAGCTCAATCACCTCCACCAAAGAAGAAGAAAACCCAGCCCAAGCGCAAACTAATTCTTGCCTCTTCCTCCAGTGAATTAGAGGATGAGAGTTCAGACTCAGAGGAGTCGCTTCGAGGTGACACTCCTCCCCGTTCGCCTTCACCTGAGGTACCCATTTCAACTAAACCTGTCTCTCCTCCCCCAATCTCCATATCTATTTCCATTCCCCCCATAACCTCCACTACTCATATACCACCCACCTCTATCCCCGTACCACCTCCTATTTTCTCAGAAGCTACGACAACAACCACCACTGGAGTTCGAACCAACGTATCTGATACGGGGGATCATACTTCAGCACCTAAACACACACCCGCCACTGAACATACTTCCACACCCGAACCTACTCCCACAACCGAACTTCCCCCTTCTCCGTCATCTCCTAATCATTCAGCAGATGACGAGACTTTTCTTGGAGGAGAAGACATGACTTTTGACTCTGTCTACTATAGTCCGTACCAGGTTCAAAGTGATGATGAAGATGATGCTCCTGTCACTAAAAAGCATCTCAAGGAACTTCATGAGAAAATCGACAGTCTCATCGTTTCCTCCTCTTCCTCTCGGTCCAATATCTCAGAGGCTGCCATTCAAGGGCTAGTTGATTTGTTCACCAAGGCACATGAAGCCTCAATCAACTCTGCCACTGCTGCTATCGACGCATCTACCAAGGCGTGTGCTGCCGCGACCGAAAAAGTCGAAAAACTATTTGTCGATGCTAACAATCTTTTACAGTCTTTACAGGGGGCCGCTGAATACAATGCAGCGAAGGTTGACTCTCTTGTCGAGAAGCTGGCCACTTCATTCGCATCAGAACAACAATTCTTTTCCAGTCTTCGTCAGTCTCTTGTCGCTGACAATAAATCCTTCCAGGCGACTGTTGAGGAGCGCTTGACAAAGTCGCAAGAAGATCTCGTTTCAGAGAACTCCGTAATGGATGCTCTTGCTCGCAAGACCACTGCTCTAAAGGTCAAGAGTCTTCAACTTCTCCAATCAAAAAAGGAGGTTGCGTCTCTCCGATCTGAGCGTGCGGTCATTTCCACGTGTGTTTCGGATGTCCACGCTGCCCTCTCCAACATTATTGAAGCGCATGATCCAATCCTGAACTACTTCGTGAGGCGAACTCTAGCTGAGAAGCTTGCTCCTGCCCTTGACCTGCTCAGCAAAATTGAAGGGCTTCCTGAGTTCGTGGCCCATCCAAAACAAGGGGGAGAAGGTGTGTCAAAGGCTGAAAATCAATCTCAACCGCCTCTTACTTCTACATCAACTAAAGCAACCGAACCTCCAACAACAGGTCAAGCTTCAGGTTCGGGTGCTAAAGATAAAGGGAAAAAGATTCTTGAAGACAGTGATGGTGATGATGACAAAGAGACCATTGCTGATCTCTTGAAGAAAGTGTTGGGTTTTTGAGCAATGTAACACTTCCTAAGTGTACATGCAACCCTAATAAACCTTGGATCTATGTTTGTCTAAATACATGCAAAATAATAATTTTCCAAGGTTCATAACCTATCTAACATGGCATGGGGAACATTTAAACATAAAAGAGTTAGATGAGATTACATACCTTTTTGATGAGATTGATTCTTTGGAGTTTGAGAGCCAAGCACCAATAATGTGAATGCCTCAAATGGAATCACAAATCACCACAAACACTTGGAAAACTTTGAGAGAGTGTATACACACTTATATTTTCGGCCACACACAAGCACCACACTAGTGGCTATTTCATGCAACATAAGCATGCTTATATAGTGTACATGATTAGGGTGAAACCCTAATAACCCATGACCTTTCCTTTTCCAAGGATCCATGGGTTAAAAGCTCCATGGATCATCCATGGACTTCCATACAAGCCTAGCCCATTAACAAATGAGTGTTAGCCCACACTATATAAAACAATAGCCCACAATTTAATTAGTCTTCCTTTTAATCTCTAAATTAATTCATAATTAATTTAAGACTAAGACTAATTAAATAACATGACTTCATATTAATATATTATAACTTATAATATATTAATAAACATATGTGTATAACTTTCATAAAATTATCCATAAATAGTTCGGATGAAATGCAACCCAAATGGACCATGCCGGGTCGGGTCAAGTATATACCAAATAAGTTATGGACTTAGACACCTTATCCAACAGACTCCCACTTGGATAAGTCTAATAACTATATTTGCGTATGTTACTTTAGGAACCAACCAGCAATCGTAGCTCTCGAAAACTCTGTTGAACTATGAAGCGCCATTTTTAGATAAGTGATCATTTAATCCTCTGTTCTCATGATATCAGCCGGACAAATACATGGAACAACGTCGTACTTATTGTGCAGCAGTTTGTTTCCCGATTTCCGATTTGTTTGACAAAGAACTTAATCGGACACATCAATTTAGTTCTGACCGGCCGATACATAGGTCACAACAAAATCATCGAGGGGCCCAGATATCGCTTCTATTTCTAGAAGGAACAGATAAACTTCGACTCATATGCTTGTTCTACTACTTGTTGAATTGTACACAAAGGCACGTTTTATAACATCAAGTTACTGATGCGTTTACGTGCAATCATTGCACAACCAACTCATAGGTAACAACTCATATCTCTAGGTTTGAAGATTTATATGATATTACCGTCTCACGATCACTCGAGATAAATTCCATAAAGTGATACAAGTGAGCGTGGGTTTATTCCAATACTCATAACTTATGAGCACTCATGAATGTTGTAGCAACCATTGCTATGACTAAACCCATTTAGCCATCTACAAACTCGATTCATGACTGTCTTGATTCATACCTACTTCCAACATATGAACGACTATGGAGTGTTTAAATAACTTAGTCATTCGGAAAGAATAACCTAGCTATTTAGGAAGTCAAAACATGCAAAGTGAAACACAATAATAATCGAATCCAATATGGTCTCAGAACCCTTTTGAATATAAATAGAACCACCTTTTATTTATCACCATATTGATTATACATTATTCATTGTATAATGTTTCAAACAATCAACTTAAGACTTAAATAAAACAACAGTCGTCCCATGCTCCTAGCATGTACACTTTGTTTTTCTAAACAATAGTTATGCCATACTCCAAGTATGCACACTATGTTTATCTATGATCCTTACATTGTGATGTAGATCAATTGAACATGATTCCAATGATACTCATTTCACAATCCCAAATCCTTATTGTAAATGTGAGAATCCCCGATTCCTATCATTTACCAAAAAACTGTTAGATTTTAAACTTTTATGCAATGTTCCTCTTGTAATGATTATTCACAAAGTCACCAAAACCTTGTCACCAGTTATTACAGAGTATTCCAAAGAAGGTCAACCTCTATGGAACGGAAGTCTCATATTCAAAGTACATTGCTTTGAACATCCTTCTTTCATTAAGGTTTTCTAATCTTACATAGATTGAATAACTTTCACCTATGGAGACATTTCCATAGTCCCATTTTGACAATCGCTTCCGAACAAGAGTTACTTCTTTTCAGAATATGTCAATATGGACCTTTCCGACAACTTACATCATACTTCCAACTTTCCCTGAGCAACCAATCTTTGGCGAACCTCAAATTGTCCTCGACAATTGCTTAATCACTTTAGTCATATCCAGTTCTAGAATTTTCCCTTCTCAATGCCTTAAGCATTTGGAAAATTTAGAAAAGATGAATATTATAGCACATGCAATCGATCCTATATCCGAAGCATATGGGACACGATTCATGATGTTTGACATAAAGACATGATACTAGACAAGTCTTTTGCTACAATATTTTTTATTTGCCATGTTTTCAAAAGTTAATTATGAAGAGGGATGCCGTAGTCATAATTGAATTTTGAGAACGCAATATATATAGAATTTCCTTAATTCGAACCATTCAGACATAAAATTCATATATATGTCCTTGACTAAAGACGATTAAAATCTCAATCTAAGCTTTAGAATTGAAACGAATTATAATTTCCTCTCCCTTAATTATAGCAAAACAACTTTTCAACCCCTGCAACTTCACGAATTGAAACTTTGTTTTCTATAATTAACATTGCTAACTTGCAACACTAAACGTAATAATCATGCTCCCACTAACATGATGATTATCAGCATAACACTTATGCTCCCACTAGCTCTGACATATTTCCAGAAATCTGCTGGACTTCTGAAATTTAGATTCATACACCCTTTCTTAGATAGCTCACATGTGTGTCTAAGTAATTTCAAGAACTATGAAAAGGGATGCCGTAATCATAGTCTCAATTTCTTAGACCTTTTCCATTTCTCACAAGTCCATGTTAGTGTGCCGGTTAACCACACACGCTCCACTAACGACTTTTGAAAATGCAAATAACACAATTGATATCTACGTAAAATCTACTTAGTGAAAGCGTTTCCTCACCATCATTTTCATGAATCGGAGAGAAACCTTATGATACTTAGATTTTATAGTGTATGAGTTCCTATCCATGTGAATTTGTCAAAACCATAACCACAAGATAAGATTAGTGACAAATTCAGCCTTACATGGATTAAACTTGTTCAATTTTAGTTTCTTGTCACCTTGGTAGCACAAGGCCCACTAATGCTTCCAAGTTGAACTCTGATAACTCACATGCAAATTCAACTTATTTGAAGTAGGTACAGAAATAAGAATTATGTCAACATGATAGGTTGCAAACCTTAAGTCGTGTGCTAGTGATAAATTACAGGTTTTACTCTTGATTAAATCTTGAAACTCTTTCAGGATATTTAAGGCTCCCACTGTCCCCTTGACATATAAGTTTCCCCAGTCAAGAACCATTCCTTGACAAAACAAATATTCAAGGGATAGTGTGGATTCTTATCAAGACTAACACTTCACATAATTGGTCTTAGTTGGTCTTTGTCTCATCCAAGACATCACAACTTACCAATCTCAAATGTACAAGAGTAGAAAACATTTTACTCTTACATTTGACTAGTTTTAATAAATCTTCCTTTATGTCACTCAAGGTTACAATCTTGGAGTATGACTCTAAGAATTGTTTTGGAATGAAGTATGACTCATCTTCTTGATCTTAACCAATCCAACAATTCATGACCTCTCTTCTTAGCCATAACAATGCACTAAGACGTCCTTAGAGTATGAATTTGTGATATGGTTTCATAATCATTAAGATGGTCATGAAATACGATACTAAAGTACTCTCCCATCCTTTCAGATTTGAGAAACTTTTATCTTTTTGCCTAATTTGATTCTTCTCATTTGTTTTGTCATACATTGTAACCTTTCCAATGTTACAGAATTATACTTAACCTCATAAGTATAATCATATTTACTAATCTTTAGTAAATCATGACAAATCAATCTTTGTGGTGGACCTTGACCAGCGCACACCCAGTGCACCTAATTCCTTAGTCCTTCAATTGACTCACATATATATGTGATCAAAGAATTAGTCTTAATTTTCAAAGATGAAAATTCTCATTCATCATACAATACAACTTGTATGATTCCATGTTTCTGTCCAATTGAAACTTGGGTGATGAAAAACTTTCTTCATTTGGTAAATTCAGACACTACCACAAATGAAAGAATCAAATCCACTTTCCAATATTGCTATTACTGGAAACATATAAGCAAAAATTTTGCACATATGCCATTGTAAGGATATTTTTAAAATAAATAAAGTTAAAACCCTTTTTTTCTTTTATTTTAAAACTTTGCGGAAAAACTTATCCTTACAATCCACATGAAAACCTTGTTGTTACCTATTCATAAGCAATATATTATAACTCTTAAGCAACAACTCAAAATTCTGATTACCGAACCATGCGATCGAAACCCACCTTCGCAATCAGAATCAACATATACTTACTTTAAGCTTCCTATTTGATTCTTTAAACATTAGCATGTGACCCATTCACATTATGTAATAAGAATCTCCAAATAGGAACTTAATAGAGTTAGTCAGTGGACTTTACCCGAAGTAGAGTCAAACCTCTTGACTAGATCAACCTTATGACCTTTCAGGTGAATAGGGCAGCTTCGCAACCAATGCCCCTTCCTTTGGCAACGAAAAACACATGGACCCTTTGGAAATGGCACATGAGACTATCTCAGACTTAGCCTTTCTCTTTACCATTTGGTCAACCGAGTTGACTATGGCCGATCCCTTTCCATTGGGAAGAGAAATCTTTTTCTAGATATCCAATGCTACCATTGTCAATGTCCATTTAAGACTTGGGAAGTTTTTCTTTTAATCAAATTTGCTTTACTAGTGTTCCAAATCATTGCTGATTCCACAACACCAAGCAAATAGATAACATCATTAAGCGTCATGTCATAGTCTGTCTCATAGTAGTCCCAAAGAGACTCACTATGTTACTAAGAAAGTGATTGAACATCCAACTTTCACGAGACTTTGACACCCAACTCTCCCGGCTTGTCAATATGTGACTTTATCTCCAAGATGTGAGCACACATAGACTATGCCTGCCAATAGGTATTGAGTGACTTTAAACTTTTCAAGAACTTGTGGGTGAGGGAGAATAATTGGAGGAGGTGGAGGAAGTGAAGCATGATGTTGAGGGACACCATCTTCAAGAGTTTTGGGAAGATCATAGTTGTCTGAACCAGACATCTATAATGGGAGAAAATCAAGTTAGTTGATTCAAAATCCTTAATATAACACCCAATATGAAATATTAAGGCTAGGACCCAACACAATATTTTATAATTTGGAAGAGGGATGCTGTAATCCAAGCTATAAAATATTTGAAGGTAGGCGAATGACGATTCACCAATTTCCACCATGAAAAACGAAATAATTTATTAGGTTTTAATTGGATTTGAAATTCCTAGATCGTTTGAGATTCATTGAACTTTTCAATGTCATGTTTCAATCTCGAGTGTGCCCTCTCAAATTTTGTGACTGGGATGCCGAGGATCACAAAACAAGGTGTGAATAACCATACCAATTCACTTGGTACCCTTAATATTATCACCTAATCAATGTGCCGGTTAACCACACACGCTCCATTGATCTATGACAAACATTAAGTCACCCTTCGTGATCCTTACTAGTCCAAGTTAGTGTGCCGGTTAACCACACACGCTCCACCAACGACTTGGTAAGGTACAAAGTGTGAATTCCATGGGCTAGCACCAAATTCAGATTTTTCCTAAAGTAACTAAGATTGGGAATTAAATAAAAAAAATATTTAGTTACTTTATAATAATCATTATACTTTTAATGAGAATTTAAAGTCATTGTCCTACCCGTTCGGCTAACGACCCTCCACCGATCGAGCAAGCGGTGGGTGAGAGTGGACACCCATTAAGTTGCCATTTTATAGGCAACAACCTTATACCCACCTTATAGACCGGTTTCGTGAATGAGGCCTACTAACGGTAAAACGACTTGTTCTTATACATATATATATATATATATATATATATATATATATATATATATATATATATAATTAACCATTAATGTTATAAATAGTATAAGTGTTGAATTTTAACTTTTAAAATTCTAAGTGTTGGAATTAAAGTTTATTAAAGTGTGTGAAACTTTTCCAAATTCCAAAACTTGAGGGCAAGTTTTGAACAATTCATAAACTTTTGGATATTCATAACTTATGAGTTTTAATTAAGTGTTTTAAAGCTTTTAATGAAGAGTCTCTTGGAAATCCATAACTTGAGGACAAGTTATGAAGTCCATAAAAGCATTTATGGGAAAAACTCTTCAAGAAAATGTAACCTACAACTTCTTAAAAAAAACATTTAAAAGAAAAACTCTTGGAATTCCATAACTTGAGGACAAATTAAGAATTCCATTCAAACACATTAAGATCAAGAATTAACTAACAAACAATTTGCAAATAATTCCTATGATCTAACAAAACTCATATGAACATGAACATCCACATCAACAATTTCAAGACTTTTCATTTCATAACTTATGAATTAAAGGTTCATAAAAATGAAGACTCTTCATTTTATGTAACTTATGTGTTTAATGTGTGTTAAAGAAAAGTGACCTTTGGATATCCATAACTTGAGGACAAATTATGGACTCCATTAAAACACATAAATGATCAAGAATTAATTCCAAACAATTCAGCGAATAATTCCTATCATCTTCTAAATTCATAAGAACATGAACCTGATCATCAAAATTTCAAGAATTATATGAACACATAAAAATCATGGAATTTTGATATATGCTATTGTAAATGGATTAGAACAACCATTACACCAACTAAAACAAGTTTTAAAACACCAAAACAGTTTAGGGTAATGTTTCTAGTCCATTTCCAGCAGCAAAAGTCGAAATTCTGCATTCCGATCATTCTACCTTTTTATTTTTTTATTTTTACTATTTTGCATCAAGTATCAAACAAGCAAGCCTAGGCTCTGATACCACTGTTGGGTTTTTGAGCAATCTAACACTTCCTAAGTGTGCATGCAACCCTAATAAACCTTGGATCTATGTTTGTCTAAATACATGCAAAATAATAATTTTCCAAGGTTCATAACCTATCTAACATGGCATGGGGAACATTTAAACATAAAAGAGTTAGATGAGATTACATACCTTTTTGATGAGATTGATTCTTTGGAGTTTGAGAGCCAAGCACCAATAATGTGAATGCCTCAAATGGAATCACAAATCACCACAAACACTTGGAAAACTTTGAGAGAGTGTATACACACTTATATTTTCGGCCACACACAAGCACCACACTAGTGGCTATTTCATGCAACATAAGCATGCTTATATAGTGTACATGATTAGGGTGAAACCCTAATAACCCATGACCTTTCCTTTTCCAAGGATCCATGGGTTAAAAGCTCCATGGATCATCCATGGACTTCCATACAAGCCTAGCCCATTAACAAATGAGTGTTAGCCCACACTATATAAAACAATAGCCCACAATTTAATTAGTCTTCCTTTTAATCTCTAAATTAATTCATAATTAATTTAAGACTAAGACTAATTAAATAACATGACTTCATATTAATATATTATAACTTATAATATATTAATAAACATATGTGTATAACTTTCATAAAATTATCCATAAATAGTTCGGATGAAATGCAACCCAAATGGACCATGCCGGGTCGGGTCAAGTATATACCAAATAAGTTATGGACTTAGACACCTTATCCAACAGAAAGAAGGCCGGGATACTTTATGAAAAAACTTCTAACCTACTATAATCGAAATTACTAGGGTTAGAATCATACCTTTTAGTATATTCAAATATACTAACTTTTGAGTTCTTCAAATGCTCCATGGAAAGCTAAAGTTCAATAGTGTGAATGTCTCTGATGGTTCACACCCAAAACCCTAAAACAATGGAAAGACAAGAGGAGAGAGGTTGGAGGAAGAGAAATTTCATTCTCCACCTTTTAGGTATGATAAGCCACAAATCTGTGATGCTCAAGGGTCCAAATTATAGTTTAGGTAACTTACAGATAAATCCAGATTTGAACAATTAAGTATTAGATTTAATCATCACTTCAAATCATTTCCTAATCAGCAACCAAGAACCTTCCAAAAACCCTAGAAAGCCTCCTCAAAACCATCCATGCTTGGATCGTTCTAGAATTGTTTCTTTTGTTCGACTATTGAACAATTACAATTCACATATTGCACATTTAATTAATTCCATGATCCCAAAATTAGTTCCAAATTAATTCTGATTAATAATTAATTAATTGCAATCATTTCTAGTTAATTCAAAATTAATTATTAACTATTTCAAATTAATATATTAGTCTTATAATATAGTAATAAATCATTTTATCTCTCTCCTCATATCAATTCTAGAGATTTTCGGTTATGTGGGAAACCCAAAAAGGACTTTACTTTTATTCACTAATATTATACTAATTTAGTTAAGACCCTAGACACCTTAATCGAAAAATATACCACTTAGATAAGTTTTCAACTATAATTGCAAGTATCTACTTTAAATAACTTGTAAATAGTGCTTTCTATAGTCACTGTTGAACTCTGATATAAAAATGTTGGCCAGAAGATAAGTGATCAACTTTTCCTTCGTTCTTCAAGATACAATATGGACATGAGACATGGATACAAATAAATCTCATAGTCCAAGATTCTATTTCTTAAGTTCTGATTTATGATGAATGAATTCAAACTACAAATTGAACACATCAATTTAGTATGGGCTCAGCTAAACACTTCATATGTCGGCAACAAATCATCGAGGGGCCCATAGATATCATTTTTCCTGTTAAGGAAAAAGGAACGAATAAAATTTGACTAAGTAATCATACCTTTTACTTATCATGTCATGCATGGAATTACACTTTATTACATCCAGTTAGAGATGCACTGATACAAACCATAGACTTGCAAACTATGAATTATATATCACCGTTTGAAGAATAGAAGATGTTATCGTCTTAAAATTACTCGTGATTGAATCCACAAAGTAATCTCTAAGAGTGGGTTTAACCAATACTAAAATCCTTATTTTCCAAGTACTCATCAATATTGCGACAATCCCCATGCAATGTGCAATCATTATGGGCAATCTATAAATATTCCATGACAGTCTTAAATGAATACCTACTCCCAAAAGTATGATTGACTATGGCATTTTGAATAAATTAATACTCAGGAAGCCACAAGAAAATGAGACAAAACAATAACCTAATTATTATATGACATCATACTCTTTGAATATAAATAATTCTCCATTATTCAATCACCATAACAATTACAGATTTAATGATTGTATAATTGTATTGGGGAAATCGACTTAACAACTAAACTTGTAAACAATTCTCATTCCAATGTTCTTAGCATGCATATAATGTTTTCCTTTGGTTATCACTATTATGAACAAATCATCAAAATATTCACTTCACAACTAGATTTCCATCCTTATAACGTCCCAAAAATTACAAAGAGATTTTTCATTTTTGGAAACAGATTAATCGATTAAAACCTTTAACTTAAAAACAATAAGTGTCATTCATTTGTTTGAAATCATAATGTTATCAAAATTGAATTACAAGACAGTGGAAATCATTATCTTCGATGGATGTGTACAATCTTACCGAGCTCTTCCCACGAACAAGTTGCAAAACAATTATCCACAACTGTAAGCATAAAACTTAGTGAGTTCCCCAGTATGCCATATATTCCATCATATATACGATGCATCCACACAAAGTCATCGACTCTAATGCCGACCTACCTACCCTCATAATCACAAGCATAGATCATACGTAATGGGCCCAACCTAAACATATATAACGGGCCCAACCCAAATTGTATAACGGGCCCAACCCTAACTCATATAACAGGCCGCAACATACATCACAAGTCATTGCCAAGGGCCAGATCATGGTCTTTCATACAATTAACATGGGTTAGATCTTGGTCTTTCATACAATACGTAAAGGCATATATGGTCAGAGATCGGATAGACAGTCGAAGAGGTGTTCCACCTAAAAGCAATAAATCAAACAAGGAAAATGCAATAACATTTTAGACCAAGAGTTCTCAGGCTATCCAACCTAACCACTTACAACCATTACTAACATTACCATATCTAATCATAACACCTAACAGTATTATATAGTCCAAAGGAAATACCCTACATATATAGCATACCATGACACCAAGTGCTACACTCTCAAACCAACAATATCATAAAATTAACAAGCAAGACACTACCAGTCTAGCATACTGTGAAACCAAGTGTCCTACACTACTCAAACCAACAATATCATACAATCAACAAACAAAACCCTACCAGTGTAGCATACCATAAACCAAGTGTCCTATACTACATATGCATAACCAATAGTTATTCTAGTCATTTAGCATACCTATACCCTAATAGTACCTCTATCCTATCAGGGAAAGGATATACAATGTCATATGTGGCATAGTGAGAAAACTCACCTGAATCGCAGAACTGAAAAAGCTCACCAAGATTCTCACTCCTTGCACGGATCAATATTGCGAACTGACTAACACCAAATAAAGATAAATGCTTAATCCTTAACCCATAACCTCCAAGTATGACCCATAGTCAGACTGGTCAAAATTCAATAGTCAATGTTCGACAAAAGTTAACGGTCACCATAGTATGGGGACCTCTTGGCTGCGTCGTGGGCATGTCCAGACAAAATAATCGAGTTGCATGATACCACCACGTCGTGAACCCTAATTATCCATGTCGTGGTTTCTACTAGGATGCAATTTTTCTCATTAAGAATGTAACATCCCAGTATCGAGGTATTTTTAAATTTAATCCTTAAGTATAAAGACTTATAGTATTTAGCCCTTGTGTATGAGAAAGTTAGTAAATTGGCCCGTAGTGGCATTTTTGTAAATTCTAGGCTGAGACTTAGTACATTGGGCGTATGTTGTGTATGTTGAACATACATGCGCGCGTCTAAGTATGTTGCGCGTACACCGAGTACGTAGGACGTACTTGAGAGATCCTCAAACCCTAATTTTTAGGGTTTGGACCCTATTTAAACATCATTATAGCCTCCAACCTCATCTCTCATCAACCTCCAACACCCCCAATCGATTTTAGCAAACCCTAGCCACTTGTTTGAGCATTCTTGACCCTTATGTGTGTGTTTGGTGATCTTAAATGTAACACTCCAAATCAGCTAAATAACCATTGTACCATTGAAATGAAATAATATAACATAATGGCCCCTTGAGTACGATGGGCGTACTTCAGGAGTACGCTTGGCGTATTAAGGATGGATGATTGCGGAGGGTCAGCACGTACACTGGGCGTGCGTGATGAATATTCAAAATCCTAATCCTCAGACTTGACACCTATTTAAACATCCTTAAATCATTGGGACCAAACCCTAATCAGCCTCTAGAGTCTCATTTCGTCCCTTTACCTCAGTTTTCCTTTGAGAGTGTGATTTTGGAGCATAGAAGTGTGATGGTGGCCATTTTGGAGCTTATTCAAGAAGAAGAAATTAGTAAGCAGGCTTGGGGTGGCATTGGGCTTCAAGATCCTGAATCTAGTTCACCTTGAGGAGCTTCTAGAGGTATAAAACCTTAATCTTGTCATCTTATTCATTAGATTGAGCTAGGGTTTGCTATATTGTCCCCTTTTGTGCTCATGAATCATCTCTTGGGAGTTTGAGTAACTCCAGAGCTTAAGAAGAGTAGATATGAGGTCCCTTAGTTCATTCATACCATAAAAATGCAGTCTTGATGAGTGTTTTGACTTCATACAGGAGTTAAGACCCTTGGAAAGGTCTTAATGGGTTATAAGGGGGTTGTTGGGAACATATGGAGCTTGCAACGACATAAAGTTGCCAACTTTATGCCTTAGAACATCTTAAAGGACTCAGATCTAAAGTTCGACGTTAATTTCCCAAGCATAAAGAGCTTAATGGTCGTTTGTGCATGCCTGACTTGTACGCCGCGCGTAGTAGCATGTACGCAGCACGTACGACTTGAAGAGCTAGTATGTTGAGCGTACTGGAGTGGTACTCATGGCGTACACACTCAGATGGGTTTGGGCTTGAAAGCCTATTGGGCCTTATTCAACGTTGGGTTTGGTTCCCTTTTAGGGTTTTAGGTTGATATTGTGTTTTGGGCCAGAGTTGTTTTTATTGGGCCTTATTGAGCCATGTGGCCCATTAATAGATTTGGACATGGACTTCGGGCCCATTAGCAAAGGGAAGACTCTTGGGCCTTTATGAAAGGACTTGGGCTTAGGTAATTGGGTCCTTCAATCAGATTGTGTTTAGTCCTAATTTAGGGTTAATTGTATTATTGTTCAGCACTCGTGGTTTTAGACTGTTAGGTGAGCAACTTTCAAGTTCAGCAGACATAGGTGAGTCCTCACCATACCAATGGGTCGAAGGCACCAAGGTTGGCCCATTCCGTTAGTTGTGATGATTAGTGTGGAATCATTATGGATATGCCTTGTATGTATGTATATGAATGTATTAGTACCTTATTGGTTAGATATTTGAAGACCCCCCCTCCCCCCCCCCCCCCCCCCCCCCCGGAGCCCGTGGCAGCTAGATATCAGACCATGTGGGGAGCCCATGGTACATAGGTATAAGACCCTGAGGGGAGCCCACTACATCCTGGAGTAAGACCCTGGAGGGAGTCCATGGCATCCTTATATGTTTGTATGCATGGATCATGTAGTATATATGTGGTTTATATGGTTATGTGATTATGTGGTTTATGTGGGGTATGTTATAGGGAACTCACTAAGCATTAACTTATAGTTTGTGGTTATTTCTGGTACTTCAAGATCTAAGGGTAAGGGCCCGACATGATGGTGTGGCGTGCATTGTCCGACATTTTAGTTTGGACACTCTGAGGTTTTGAATAATTTACCTGATGTCATGGATTTTTGAAAACAAATGTGATTGCTATATTTTATGAAAATGATTTCGTTACTAAAAAAGAAAATTTTGTGTGGAAATTTGGGATGTTACAAGTTGGTTTCAGAGCCTTGGTTTGTGGGATTTGGGCATACTCTCGGGTGTGTCAGAACTCAAACTGAGGGAATGGTAATTTTTTTTTCAAAAATCAAAGTTAAAAACTTCTAAAACCGATTTCTTGTAAGAAAAAGGGAGAGTGCAATGCGCATAATCGGCCGAGCTCAAGTAAGTGTTTTCCCCAATATGTTATTCATGCTATATTGATATTTGGAATATGATAATCGGATGGATGTTGCTATGTGTATGCTTTCAAAATTGTATACGGTTAGGATTCTATAGCCTTAGAATAATTGATTTGGCCTTATTTCCTGTTCCTTGTTTGGTTGTGGTCCTAGGGTAGATTCTGTTATTCAACAGTCTATTTGATCCCGTTCTGTGTATAATTTGCATGCATAAGGCAACCTGTTATGATTGATTTAAGTTATGTTTTGATGGGATTGAGCAAATCTTAGGATAGCCTAGAATTTGAGTAATGCGGTAGTCTGTGAGATATGTTTTATTCTGGGACGAATTAGAGTTATCAAGCAGAGCCTTGGGGAAGGTACATGTAGGTGTGGAAGGTAGTATTGGGCTCGTACTACTTGAAGCACAGGACTTGTACCCGAACCAATGTTAGATATGGAAGCTCTAAGGAGACCGGTGTGGAAAGATCCCCTTTTTGAATATCTTGATCATTCTGTTTTATGGTATTTCAATGTAGTATAGTGGTGACACGTCATGGAGCAGGGGGGTCAGGATCAGGATCATGATCATGATCTGGGTCAGGCTACGGTACTGAGCCTATTGAGGAGAGGCTACATGAGCTTATCATAGCAGAGGTTACGAGGGGAATCCTTGATGCTACCCCAGTGATTTTCGGGACCGTAAAGGAAGGGATGATTGAGATCATGGAGGAGCGGCCCAGGTCTTTCGAGCCGAGATTGTTGTGGGCTAGGCCGGGGCCCGAACTCCCTCGTTCCAGGAGTTCAAGGCTTGTGGGGTGCTTGAGTTCTTTTGGGGTTAGGGACCCCATAGCTAGTCGACACTGGGTAGTAGACATGGAGAATGCCCGACACACGAGCTCTTTCACCGAGGCGGCAAAAGTGGGGTTTGCTTCGTGTATGTTGAGGGACCGAGTCAGGGATTGGTGGGAGGAGGTGACCATCCAGGTGGGATCAGCCGGGGTGGCTGAGATGTCATGGGAGGAGTTTGTTAGGCGTTTTGATTTGGAGTTTGCACCATCCATCGAGGTGCAACGGTTAGTGGGGGAGTTCCATGAGCTACAACAGACCACCGAGACTGTGGCAGAGATCACCGCCAAGTTTCGGGAGTGAGCATTGTTGATTCCACAGTATACTGCAGATGAGGATATGAGGAGGACGAGGTATCATTCCATGTTTAGGGATGATATCCGTGAGTTTGTGATCTTTTCATGGTGCAAAACCCTGAATGAGATGGTGGAAAAGGCCTGGGAACAGGAGATTGAGTTAGAGCTCCGCACAAAGCGGAAGCCTGAGCAGGTTCAGGCGGTTGTAGGTTAGGCTAAAAAGCCTAAGACCTCTGATTCTTTCAGTAGGGGCCAGCAGGGTCGTGGCTGGTGCGCCAAGTGCGGTAGGCCGCATAGTAGGGTTTGTTGAGCGGCAAGATCAGGATGTTATGTGTATGGCTAGCCGGGTTACGTGAGCAGGGATTTCCCCAAGAAGGGCTTGATATGTTTCCACTGCAACCAAACTGAACATAAAAAGGTCGATTGTCTGAGGTTGCAGGGAGGAGCAGGAGCAGTGGCGGCACCTGCGCCCGCCACAATGAGGATCACTGATGGCCACCCTGCCAAGGCGGAAGCTCCTACGGTGAAGATCTACGCATTCCAGCTGACTACCGAGGAGGCTCGGACAAAACCAGACGTCGTGGTTGGTTCGTAATATATTTCTCTTGTTGATATAAATTTGTTATGCTTATTGATGACACGCCCCTCAGAGCGGGCAGAGAACAAGAGAACCCCCAGCAAGGAACCTCCAGCTGAGAATCCCCAGCGAGGCCCGACAAGGCCCAACTTGGTCTTCCTAGTTGCTAGGCACCCTAGCGGAACCCCCAGCTACCGAGCGCCCTAGTAGGACGATCGCATGGGAGGTCCTTTCCCGCCAAAGGCCGCCTTCCACTAAAGTCCAAGGATAACGAATCCAGGCGACAAGGAGCACATCCAGAGCATTATCGCATGGACCAATCGTTGGACCTAACACAATGAGGAACACGACTCACCAATAAGGACAATAGATCTTGTTGGAATCGCAGTCTTTGTTCCTCGTACGAACTGAGGAAGATCCTTAATATAAAAGGACCACCATTCCACCTTGAGAGCTAAGCTATCTATCCTTATTCTCATCCTCTTCCCTACAATACTGTTAGGGTGGAAAGTTATTCATGTTTGACTGTGACAACCGTCAATTTCCGGTCAAGTCAAAGTCAAATGAAGTCAACAAGTCAAACCGTTCGACTCAATTTGCCCGTGGGTACTAGAGTTTACGATATGTAATCTCTAAACAACTCGCTATTCTAATGAGAGATCGTAAATCGAAAAGTACATACATCTAGATCTCCTTAACCTAAAACTGTGGTAAGTGACGAGCCAAACCGATAAAACAATGTTGCATACTCATCGGGAGTGTGTAAGATCCTTAAACAAGGCTTACCAGGGTTTACAGACCTTGCATTGCGAAGCCAGACACTCACATTTGTCACACACGAAACATCTCTCAATCGTTATCACTCTATCTCACTTTAATCGAGAATCCCTCCCAAATCTCTCCAAGTATGTGAAATCTCTCCCAAAACTCTCTTTGTATGAGAAATCTCTCCCAAATCTCTCCACGTATGTCAAATCTCTCCCAAATTTCTCTTTGTATTAGAAATCTCTCCAAGAATATGAAATCTCTCCCAAATCTCTAGTGATCTCTTCTTACGAATACAGCTTAACACATGTTATTTAAAATGATATTGTTGTCATCATCCAATTTTGATTGATATAGCCCTCATCTTCCCGATTTAACGACTACAAAAGGACCCTTCACCTAACCCACCAAAATATCGGAACCTTTGTCTCCCATAAATGCATCCAGCACGGATCTCCGGGTCATCTCTCGCAGCGAAACTCCAAAACACGCACCAGAGGGGTGTTATACTTCCCGAAACCTTATCACATGTATTTACAGGAGACCATCGGGAATGTCACGCATGTAGCAGACAAGGTTCAAGTACAGAAGCTTGGGACGGATACGGTTAGTCTACCACTACTACGTGTATACATGAGGATAATGTATAATTAAGATTCTACGGACATTGGATGGGTGCTTCCGCCCTAATTCCTATTCCATGTCTGGTTGTGGATTTGAGGCAGAGTCACCCATCCAAATGTCTTGCCAATCTTAAGCACATATGACCTATATGCGCAAGTTAATGATAGATGGACCAGGTACGAGTCCTGCCATGAACTTCGGGCCAAGGTTGCCCAGAAGGACGAGTAAATGTCCTACCATCCGAAAAGGCCTAGTCGCATAAACCAAACCCACATGCTTCCTACCGAGCTACAAGAACTGTCAGGTCAAACCTGTCGAGCTACTCAACAATGAAATTGAAGAACCAAGCTTCTCACCCTGGAAAGCTCCGGTCTTATTCTTCAAATAAAAAGGCAAATTGCTCGTAGTTCCATCGACTTCAGAGGCCCCGACAATATCTCCAGTAGAAACCTTTACTATTTGCCTCGCATAGACGAATAGGCCGACCAACCACAAGGAACGAGGTACCCTTTAGGAATTGGACCTGAGATCTGAATATCACCAGTCGCGAGTATTGGAGAAGGATGTCCGAGGACAATCCTCCAAATTCGATGCGGACACTGAAAGTCCGTAGTGACACCCCTCGGATAGGACCAACCCGCTCGCAGTATTCATGAACGTAATAAATAGGATATGCCATTCTTACTAGGATCAATTCATCATTGTCATTGTAAATGACTTACTTATCTACCCTCGTAGTAAGAAGGAAACCAAGGAGAGCAACTACAACAAACCGCGGAAGCAATACGATCAGAGAAGCCTTACCCGAAGTTCTCTAGATACGAGTTTGGAATTGAGGAGTCGAATTCCTAAGACACATCATTATCAATGTGGAAATTCTTAAGGACCCTTTCAATTGATCAAAACCTTTGAGAAACAGTCAGCACCAAAGGCGTCAGCAGGAATGCGCCAAAATTCTGGGTCTCGCTGACCTACCGTCTTAGTTCCTTTAGAACTTCTCATAAAATTACGGTACCCCTTACGACTTTGACCCGGAAGGGAGCAACCCTTGACTGTGAAGAGAAGCAAGAGGGAGAAACCTTTAGAGCTCTAGAATAAGAGACCAAATTCCTCTGGAAGCCTCACTCTGGGAAGGCTTAGTACGCTTCGGAAAGCGTGGAAAGCCAAAACCCCAGATAATTATGCCTTTTGAGATTCTTGTCAGAATCAGCCTTGTAACTCGCTACTTCAATCTACTCTCGCGAGCTTGGTAAAGTACATTCTACCCGACATGTCCCGAACTTGCAGAAGTATCTATCCGACGAGACTCTTGTAATCCCCCTCGACGAGATCGAGTTCCACAAGAGCCTCACCTTCGTGAAAGAACCGTAGTGACCATGGACCGAGAGGTCAAGCGAACGCACCAACACCGCTTCCCATTAGTGAATGTTCGCTGGAATACTAACCAAGGACCTGGAGTCACTTGGGAGCGCGAGAATCAGTCGATTAGGAAGTATCCCCACTTCTTGGCTCGATTGTTCATGCCTACTCCTTGCATAAACTCAAATTTCGGGACGAAATTCCCTCTAACGGGGTGATGATGTGACAACCGTCAATTTCCGGTCAAGTCAAAGTCAACTGAAGTCAATAAGTCAAACCGTTCGACTCAATTTGCCCGTGGTACTAGAGTTTACGATATGTAATCTCTAAACAACTCGCTATTCTAATGAGAGATCATAAATCAAAAAGTACATACATCTAGATCTCCTTAACCTAAAACTGTGGTAAGTGACGAGCCAAACCGATAAAACAATGTTTCATACTCATCGGGAGTGTGTAAGATCCTTAAACAAGGCTTACCAGGGTTTACGGACCTTGCATTGCGAAGCCAGACACTCACATTTGTCACACACGAAACCTCTCTCAATCGTTATCACTCTATCTCACTTTAATCGAGAATCCCTCCCAAATCTCTCCAAGTATGTGAAATCTCTCCCAAAACTCTCTTTGTATGAGAAATCTCTCCAAGAATATGAAATCTCTCCCAAATCTCTCCATGTATGTCAAATCTCTCCCAAATTTCTCTTTGTATGAGAAATCTCTCCAAGAATATAAAATCTCTCCCAAATCTCTCCACGTATGTCAAATCTCTCCCTAATCTCTCTTTGTATGAGAAATCTCTCCCAAATCTCTCCACGTATGTCAAATCTCTCCCAAATCTCTCTTTGTATGAGAAATCTCTCCAAGAATGTGAAATCTCTCCCAAATCTATATTTGTATGAGAAATCTCTCCAAGAATGTGAAATCTCTCTCCGAATCTCTCGAAGTATGTGAAATCTCTCCCAAATCTCTCGAAGTATGGGAAATCTCTCCAAGAACGTGAAATCTCTCCCAAATCTCTCTCAAAAGTTCCCGTAACTTTTGAAGTCATTCGGGTCATTCCGACCCTTAACCGGGTCGAAAACCGCTTAAAACGGGGTAAAAACGAGTAAAATAGGCTTAAGGACCCGAAACCCCTCTTAGGGCCGAAAGTCCTCTTAGGGACCGAACCCGAAGGCTGCTGAACCGAACGCTCTTGGACCGAACTCGAAGGCTGCTGAACCGAACCCGAAGGCTGCTGAACCGAACCCTCTTGGACTGAACCCGAAGCTACTGTTCATTCGGTCTATTTCGCTTCTGCTGACTTCGGACCGAACCTGCCCTTCGCTTCCTACTGCCTCGCCTCGCTTCAGACGCAACACCAGAAGGGACCGAACCTTCGGTCCCCTTCCGAGAAGCCTCGCTGTTAGCCTTTTTCTTCCCGTTTTTCGACTACGACTTCATTTGAGCTTCGTTTTTAATTATTTTAACACGAGATTTTCACCCAAAACTTTATTTTAACATATAAGACCCCATAATTATTAATTAATCACGTTTTTAAGGATAAAACCTTATCCAAGAAGAGTGGATGAAGTACAAGAGGTGGAGTGTTGACTTCCCTTTATTCTATGACACAAGCAACCACTCCCATACCCACTCCATGTCACTATTCACCATCAGCCCATACCTAGTCATTTCATGGTACTTTTCCCACCATTTTTCAGCCACACACTTGGTTAAGGGTAAGAAACCCTCCTCTCTCCTAACACTTCTCTCATTTTCTCATTCTTTCACCAAGAAGACCAAACTCTTTTCCTCTCAAACTTCCTCCCTCAAATTCGAGATTCAAGGCTGATTATCAAGCTTTCTCACACTCTTGGTAAGTATAATTCATCCTGTCTATGATTATTACACTTCCCTCTTTCTCAAATCAATGATTCCTTACACATACTTGAGTTGAACACTTCTCTTCTTCAACACTCATCTACTGAAACAACTCAAGGTGAGTTCATACCCCTACATTTTCATGTTTTCTCAAGTTTTAGGGGGGGGGGGGGGGGGGGGGAATACAAGCTAAAACACCAAGAACATAACTAAAATTTTCTAACAGCTTTCATCAGAAAAGTTGGACTCCATTCACGGACTGTTTTGGACAACTTAAACATTTTTGTTTTGAAATTTTTTTTAGGTGTAAGTAGTTCCTGTTCTTAGCTTTAAAATGACTACTTGCAGATCTACATACGATTTTTCTACAATTTAAGGTGATTTTTACAAAACTGCCTATCATTTCAAACACCAATCCGGACCAGTCTGTGATTATGGACTTTTTCACCCAAGTTGGAGGTCATTAAAAATCATGATAAAAATTATGAGTAAACTAGACACATTTTGGGAACTCTCAGAATTTACGGATTTAGTTTTCGACTTCGTATGATTTTTCTATGACTTTTCTAAAACAGCGCAGAAAGGTTAAATTTAGTTAACAATATATAACCTTCATAACACTTTGTATTATGTTGAGCAAAGTGTATAAAAATAAGTTCTAAATATTGAATGTGTTTCCTTGTTAGTTTATCATCATAAACTGAAACTTAGTCATTCATGATAAGATTATTCATTCATTTAGAACACATATATTAAGCTATAATGAGCATAGTTTATGGATTCATAACATTAAGGCATTTTCATAAAAGAATTCTTATGCATTACAAACGCTTTGGATAAACTATAATAGGTGTAGTATATGTATCATTTACTTCTCAAACTTATTTACCAAAGGTTTTCAGTTTAGTTCATGTAAATCTGTTAATGAATAAATTTGTGAGTCATTCCCTTCGGGTTACTTCCAAAGTAACCAATTCAAAAAGTCCTGTAAATTGTAACCAGAGTCTCTTGTAGGGAGAACGTGATAGTTGTGTATAGATCTATATTGGGTTTGACAAACCCACACCTGAGCTGCATGCAACAGCTAAACCGGCAGGTCTGTGGTGACAAGTGTCATTTTAGTTTCGCGACGCCTGAAGAACGTCGCTATTACAAGGTTGTCTAAGTCAAGTATGGTTATGATTAGCTCACATGTGGTATTATCAAATCATAAGAGTTACGGGTTCTAACTTTAATTTAGCGAGTTATGTCGATTTAGCTCACTGAAATTACTTTAAGTATGGAAAAATACTTGTACGTCTTCATATCAAAAAGGGTTTTATGTCGATTTAAAATCACTTTTTATATCAATAATTACAGATATTGCTGTGTATTTTCAGTCTTGGTATTTAAGACTACACACCATTCATTACTGGAGTTTTCTCAAATCAGAAAGGGTTTTTACGCTAATTTGAAACCACTTTTATATCTTTAAGTATGACAAATACTTGTTCATTTTCAGTCCTGGTATTTAGGACCACATAACGTTTATAAGGAAAATATTGGATTTTTCTTGGTAACATACATCTCTTTACAAAGATCGATTTTCAAACTCTTACTGTCAAAAGCTTATGAACTCACCAACCTTTGTGTTGACACTTTTCAAAACTACCTGTATTCTCAGGAATTTAGTGAAATAGGAAATCAACAACGTTTTGAGGATGGGACGATAAATCGTCAAACAGTTCATTTTGTATCATAATGTAATTGATTCGAATCATGTAAACATATACTTTGGTGTAACTTTTTCAATTATATTTATGATGGTTGTATTTACTTTGAGCACCATTATACTCGTTGTTGTGATACTCTACATGAAGTCCTCCACCCCCGGACGTTTCCGCCATCCTTGGTTTGGGTGTGTGACAGATTGGTATCAGAGCATTGTTTATAGTGAACTCAGTATATCGAACCACATAAGATATACAAACTATAAATGCATTGGGACTAAAGTCTCTGATTTAAAGTTTTCAAAACAATTATACTTTTAGAAATAAATAATTTCCTATTAAAAGTATACATGCATGCATACATATTAAGGTCAGCATCATTCTCGAGCAAAACAAAAGTAACGATTGTTGAATATCACAAGTAAGCTCGGGGGTGTATGATCAGTCTTGGGGATGGCATAGCCTGATCAACTATGCTAGTCCGAGTAGTTTGAAATACTATAGGAGTATTTTGTAATATCATAACTTATATGAAAACTAAATAGATCCTTAATAATAGGTCTATAGTCCCTAAGTGGATACCCTAAGGTATTATATAACTTAGAAATCATAGACTTAGAATTTGTGGTCATTGCCTTACTTCCTTTTCCTTGTTTGGATGTGGATCTAGGGTAGGATCACTTATTCGAAGGTCTATCATATCTTGTTATATGTAATTAGTATGCACTATGTCATTATAGAAGTAACTAATAAGGATCACCCCTATAAGTAATTAATTATAGAGTTAGACGCCTAGTAATTATCTCTTCCACTCCTATTCTCGCATGTACAACATAGTAAGATCCTACTTACCGGATGACCCCTACTTTCCCAATCCGAACCCGAGAAATGGTGAATGGTTATGAGGAGAATCAGAAGCGGAATCAGAGGTAATCAATCCTCCATGCATAGCAAGGGTTTCCGCGAACCGTTTCGACTACATCGAACCTGTGCCCCGTTGGGAAATCGTGATTGAGGGTTGAATGTCGACAGCAATGACAACAACCACCATGTGGAGATCAACGAGGGTGCTATGACATCAACCACGGGGGACTGACTGATAGAGCCCTCCCGGCGAAGACCCGGAAGATCGCGAACATCGGGGAATAAAGCAGGTAGACTACAACCCGAGTTCGGAAACTGCGCGCTACTACAGACCCTACTATCTCACGTACCCGAGACTCGGAAAGAGACTACTATTTCGGAGACCAACTCTCTGTTATAGGACTGCATCATAGAGATGTAGGTCAAACCTTCGAGAACATACTTCAATTAGTCATAATAAGGACCAAGCCTGGGTCAAGTATAAGGCTCCACTTGGATACAGAACTACTGAAATAGATGAATATACCATATAAAGAATCTCGCTATGAATTGTTTTCAGAACACCCTTAACGACTGAATTGCGTTACAAATCGATATAAGATAAACTTAGTTAGAAACTCGTGATGTGTAGCCATTCTAAAAACTCATTATCATCTCACCCTTAAACATTTTGTTGAGAAGTTCCTTCTTCATAGACCTATGGGTGCGATCATACCAGCACTAATGCACCGGGTCCCATCAAAACTCCTCAGCCAAGCGTGTTCGGACAAACATGATTCTAAGATGAGTAAAGCTTAATGCCCGTATGAAACCTACTCCTACCCACTGCCATAACTCCATTTCAAGAACGTTAGCGGAAACACTAGGAATAGTACAGTAATGTGCAAAAATTTATATGCGTAAATATAAATCGTAAAGATGCACTTAAGATAATCATTTCCACTAACAAAGTCGTTTTTCATCGTGAAACAGAGCTATGTCTTCACCAAGAGTCAACCAACCAACTAGCAAGGCGCCAACTCTGCAGATAGACGCTGCTACTTTTCAGGCTGCAGTCACGGCAGCCGTGACAGCCGTCATGGCGCAATTCAATGCTAACAACGCCAGCAGAAGTGGAAGCGGTACTGACAATACAGATTGTGGTAACAATCAGGGACACCATAGGTGTCTGCCAGCGAAAATACCTCAGGCCACAAACCTACGAATAAGAAGCGAAAGTTCTGGGACGAAAAGAAGTGTAACCTACCTCAAAAACTCGCTGGAAGAAAGCAATCCGTAGCTGCACCTGCCATTACAACAGCAGTCACGACGAACGCCGCGACACTAGCCACGGGGTCTGCCACCCAAACGCCGGCCAAACCATATAAGGGATCACTCCCAAAGTGTAACCGATGTGGCTTCCATCACAATGGGGCTTGCCGAGAGATGCACTATAAAAAATGCAACAGGAAAGGGCACACCGTCCGTTTCTGTAAGGTCCCGACCTAACATCTCCCTTCAATCACCAGCAGCAGGGTAGACCCGGTATGCTACTTATGCGGTGAAATGGGACACTTCAAGAGAGGGTGTCCAACCGAGAAGAATGACGGAGGAGCCGGAGGAGTGTGACAAACGAACCAGCAAGGGTAACAGGGAACCATATTAGGACTTTTGTAATGTTCCAACGACAAAAACGTTTAAGTACCATATGTTTGTAATGAATTTGGTATGCATACTAAAGTCACCGACTTTCTAAAAGTAGTTAAAATACTCTCTCGTTCAAATCAAACAAAAAACATTCATATATGATCTTAGGATCATTACCTGTAAGATGTTTTAACGCTCGTAGATCAGGGCTAGTCAATTTAGAGACAATAGGCGTCAAAAATGAATTTTTGATGAAAGATTATTTAGAATGAATAATCTTAACTAAGTTTTAGTATATGTTACAAGGATTTCGTACATATAAAGAACGCCGAAATCCGAGTTATAACGAAGAAGTTATGACCTGTTGAAGTTTCGCGACAAAACCGGCACGACACAACGAGATGTAAAAAGTGAATTTACGTTAGAGCGATATTTAGCCTTATGAATCTAAATGAAAGTCATAGAATACGTTAAACCGTGAGCGTGCATAAAAAGAACGCCCAGATCTGACTTCGTATGAGGAAGTTATGATTTTTCGAAGTTTCGACTTAGCGGTATGCAGCCCGAATACTCGATTTGAGACCGAGCGGTTTTTAGTCGAAACAATCTAAATGAGAATCAAAGATCTCATTAATTATAGTAAAACGATAAAAAGATAGGCGAAAACGGACGTCAGCTGAAGAAGTTATGATTTTATAACAGAGTTTTCCTGTCCTGGCCTACTAAAAATAAATAATAAAAATAAAGTCAAAATTAGCCGACGGAGTCTAAACGAAAGTTGTAGAGCATAGTCTCACCTACGCGGGGATATAAAGAATGTCGAAAACGGAGTTCATATGAGGAAGATATGAATTTTTGAAGTTTATTAAATATTTTCGATATTTAATTTAATTATAAATTAACCGATATTATCCATGGGGGGAGTTAGTGATCTAATCCACATTACGCCAAGCGTAATGTTGATTTACGCCCAGCGTAAATGGGTTTCCAGCCCCCTATAAAAGGGTGTCGAGGGCAACCGACTTCTTTGCTCATTTCTTCCCTTTCTCTCGCGTTTTTGCATCGTTTTTTGTGCAAGAAATATCCCGAAGCCCCGATATTTTTCCCGAGCCCCGAAGCAAGTCCCGAGGCCTCGAAGATCCCAAGAAGTGCAATTCCCGAGCCGAAGCTTTGTCTGCAAGAAGTTCGGTTTTTGTGAAGATCTTCCAGATCTACCGAAGAATACTACTTCTACAAGCCGTAGTGCTGTCCGATCATCTTCTAATCAAGTGAGTGTGTAGTTACTTACTTCTAATGCATAATTATGAAGTATTTTATATGAAATACGTGTTATGTGTATAATATAAAGTTGTTTATATGTGTGAGTGTATAGTCACTTTCATCTTACACATAGATATGAAGTATTTGCTATGAAATACATGCTATGTGTTTATACATTGTTTGTTTACTTGAGATGGATGCCGAATGAATGTTTTATACGAGTTTTTAAATAAGTTGTATATGTAATTTATATCTACAAATATGTTGGGTAGAACATGGGTAGATGAAATAGTTGATGTGTGTTGAAAGAATGTGATAAGAGAAAGGTGAGGATATAATGGTGATGATAATTAGGTGATGATAGATAGGTGATGAATTACGAGTCCAGGCGATGTTGTGGCTACGTATTCATGCGATGATAGTCTATCCCTTATTATGAATTACGAGTCCAGGCGATGTTGTGGCTGCGTATTCATGCGATGATAGTCTAACCCTTATTATGATTTACGAGTCCAGGAGATGTTGTGGTTGTGTAATCATGCGATGATACCCTAACCCTTACTAGACATATATTGAGGGAGTGATCCCCGAGTTAGCATTGTCTATATGATACAGACGATGATCCTTAGGAAAAGTTCTTAGGAACAAGCATATAAGGATATAAGATTTAAGGAGATGAGCGGTAAATATGATATAGGAGATGACCCTTAGGATAATATCTTTAGGGAAGATTAAAAGAAGATAATGGGGATGGGTAATTGGGTTGATTGTTTGATGATTGAATATAATAATTATATTATTGTGGGTTGAAAACCCTATATACTCACCAGGCTCCCAAGCCTGACCCACTCAGTTTAATTGTATCACAGGTATCGATACGAAGCTGCTTTGCACTGAGAGATTAAAGGAGATGTAAATCATTAGTGTAATTGAATGTAAGTTCTGTTTATGCTTATATGTCTGTATCGGAACATGACATCCCGAGGTTTTATTATTAAATGAAAATACATTCTCTTTGAGAAATGTTTTGATAAGTTATTATCATATCTTATTTTGGGAACAAATTCCGCAACCGTTTTCTTTAAAAGATTACTCTGATTTTATAAAACAAAGCATAAACAAATCGGTCTTTTCTAGCCGTGAAAATGGGGATGTCACAGTTGGTATCAGAGCATTAGTTTAAGCGAACTAGGAAATTGTAGGAAATTTCTAGACTTAAACTTTTCATGCTAAGTAATGATTGTGAGGAGTGTGTCTAAAATATGTTAGGTAGTACACCGAAATTGACACAAGCACTAGTTTATTTTAGGAGTGATGCCTAAAATGCTTTTATGTGCTAAATGTTATATGTTGCCATATATGATATTATTTGTTCAGATCTATGGTCTGTTGCCGACCGGATCTGGAAACCTTATGTGTGTAGGATTCTAAGCGTACGTCTACGATATTAGAACTAGTATGTAAACGTTTCGGAGTGATAAGGATGATTTGAATATCTATCATGAATAAGGATCTAATTTCACCTTATTCGGTGTATAGATAAAAAATGACAAGAACCAGGAGTGGAGCTGGAAACGTGAACGAAAATAGGAATCAACCACCTATGGTTGAGCGAGTGGCTGTTGTAGCTGCAACACCTGAACAAATTACAATGGCTGGAGTGCGAACCATGATTCAAGCCATGATGGCTGAACAAAAGGAGGAAATGAGACAATTGTTGCTGAACAACAGGAGTGAACCCTCAATACCAGTTGAACAGCCTGAGCTGAATGAGGGGCATTCAGAAGAAGGGAACTATAGTGGGACCATTGGTCAAGCCAACCCACCAATAGTTTGTCGAAACAATCAGGATGGAGACAATGATGGACGTGGATGCAAGTACAAGGATTTCATGGCATCCAAACCACCATGTCTTTTTTGGAGCCCGAAACCGGTGCAAGTCATGGACTGGATCTCCGAGATGGAGACAATGTTTGAAAGTTTTGAGTGTAGCAACAGACAGAAGACCGCTCTTGCAATCCCTCTGTTAAAATCTGGAGTACTGAGCTGGTGGAAGTTACTGGCCGGTTCAATGCCCAAGGGGGAAGCTAGCAAGATGTCTTGGGAAGAGTTTGTGGAGCAAATGAAAATGCAATACTGCTCTGAGCAGGATCTTCTGGAAATCAACAATGAGTTCCAGAAATTAAAGAAGGGAAAATTGAGCGTCACTGAATACGCTACAAGCTTTACGGAGAAGATGAAGCTTATTCCATACCTAATTCCAACTGAACTTTCCAAGGTCAACAAGTTTGCCAATGGATTACCAGCGGACTTTGGTCCGATAGTGAAGCAAGCAACCACTCTGAAAGCCGCCATCTGGGCAGCCAAGAATGTTGAGACCCAAATAAGGGAAAAGGGTCTAGAGAGAGTTGAAGTTGGAGGGAAAAGGAAAAACGAGGGATCTTCAATGATAGATAAAGAAACCAAACTCTCGAAATCCGGAGGAAAAGATGAAACCAAGTGGTGTGAAAAGTGCAAGAAGAAACACTTCGGAAGATGCGATGGAGAAGTGACCTGCTATAAGTGTGGTAGGACTGGTCACTCTTCCAGAGATTGTACGTTCGACAATAGGAAGTGTTACGAATGTGGAGATGGTGGTCATATTTCGAAGAACTGCCCAAAGAAGGACAAAGCTGCAAAGAAAAACGTACCGCCACAGCCAAGGGAATTCCACATGATCCTCGACGAAGCGAATCAAGGATGAGGATTTTATATCCAACGATCAAGTTATGAAGTAATAGTGCGAATAGTAACTTATGATGTAGCCTATTAGAGGCATAGTATAGGGTGAACTTGAACTTTTGTGTAATAGTTTCAAGAATTAATATAAACCCTAGTTTTGTTATCTGATGTGTTGAATGATTATATGATTTATGTATGGTGACTTGGTTAACTGCGAGACAATACTTGGGACGAGTATGAGTAGGTGTGAATGGTAGTAGAGATCTATACTACCGGAAGCACAAGACTCGCACTTGGATCAGGGAAAGTCGCAAGGTTACGAAGAAGCTAGTGATTGATTCCATTTTATTCTGGTATGTCATTACCATTGTTTCGGTAATGACTAGTAAGATGGTTCTTGTTCCGACCCTAGTGGTCATGTTTAAATTTGAGTTCGACTACGAGGAGTATGTTACGTGGTCTAGAGGACCAAGTTAGATGTAACATCTGACTTAAGTCAGAAGGTTGAAGTTAATGTGATTGATAGTGTCGCGCTCGTTGTTAAAAGAAGTTTCTAGGTAGAAATGCTACATGCTGAAATGTGATTATATCACATTAGAATATGAAGGAAGGTATATTCCATTTTGGAATTTAACTCTAAGAGACCTGAGTCTAAGCATTGCATCATTCGATGAGAGGTTAGTAGAGCACGACCCATCGGTTTGTTACAATAGATAAAGGAAAGTATTTATCCTGAGAAGAAGAAGGAGTCCATAATAACGACTTATTTGGTAACTCAAGGGTTACGATTGAAAGTACAACATAGTACGATAAGCAGATGCAAGATTGGGCGTCGTCTGCGGTCAAGAAAGCCATAGAGTTAAATACGCTTTCGCGGAAACATAAAATTTACGGTTATTACCTAGGATGAAGAGATAGCGTATGGAATCATTATACAAGTTCTATTTTCGTTGATGATTCCGGGACGTAATCATCCTAAGGGGAAGATAATTGTAATGCCCGTAGATCAGGGCAAGTCAATTTAGAGACGATAGGCGTCAAAAATGAATTTTTGATGAAAGATTATTTAGAATGAATAATCTTAACTAAGTTGTAGTATATGTTACAAGGATTCTGTACATATAAAGAACGCCGAAATCCGAGTTATAACGAAGAAGTTATGACCTGTCGAACTTTCGCGACAGAACCCGCACGACACAGCGCGACGTAAAAAGTGAATTTACGTTAGAGCGATATTTTTCCTTAGCAATCTAAATGAAAATCGTAGAATATGTTAAACCGTGAGCGTGCATAAAAAGAACGCCCAAATCTGACATCGTATGAGGAAGTTATGATTTTTCGAAGTTTCGACTTAGCGGTATGCAGCCCGAATACTCGATTTGAGACCGAGCGGTTTTTAGTCGAAACAATCTAAATGAGAATCGAAGATCTCATTAATTATAGTAAAACGATAAAAAGATAGGTGAAAACGGACGTCAGATGAAGAAGTTATGATTTTATAACGGAGTTTTCCTGTCCCGGCCTACTAAAAATAAATAATAAAAATAAATTCAAAATTAGCCGGCGGACTCTGAACGAAAGTTGTAGAGCATAGTCTCACCTACGTGGGGATATAAAGAACGTCGAAAACGGAGTTCATATGAGGAAAATATGAATTTTTGAAGTTTATTAAATATTCTCGATATTTAATTTAATTATAAATTAACCGATATTATCCATGGGGGGAGTCAGCGATCTGATCCACATTACGCCCAACGTAATGTTGATTTACGCCCAACGTAAATGGGTTTCCAGCCCCCTATAAAAGGGTGTCGAGGGCAACCGACTTCTTTGCTCATTTCTTCCCTTTCTCTCGCGTATTTGCATCGTTTTTCGTGCAAGAAATATCCCGAAGCCCCGGTATCATTCCCGAGCCCCGAAGCAAGTCCCGAGGCCCCGAAGAGCCCGAGAAGTGCAATTCCCGAGCCGAAGCTCTGTCCGCGTGAAGTCCAGTTTTTGTGAAGATCTTCTAGATCTACCGAAGAATACTACTTCTACAAGCCGTAGTGCTGTCCGATCATCTTCTGACCAAGTGAGTGTGTAGTTACTTTCTTCTAACGCATAATTATGAAGTATTTTATACGAAATACGTGTTATGTGTATAATATAAAGTTGTTTATATGTGTGAGTGTATAGTCACTTTCATCTTACACATAGATATGAAGTATTTGCTATGAAATACATGCTATGTGTTTATACATTGTTTGTTTACTTGAGATGGATGCTGAATGAATGTTTTATACGAGTTTTTAAATAAGTTGTATATGTAATTTATATCTACAAATATGTTTGGTAGAACATAGGTAGATGAAATAGTTGATGTGTGTTGAAAGAATGTGATAAGAGAAAGGTGAGGATATAATGGTGATGATAATTAGGTGATGATAGATAGGTGATGAATTACGAGTCCAGGCGATGTTGTGGCTATGTATTCATGCGATGATAGTCTATCCCTTATTATGAATTACGAGTCCAGGCGATGTTGTGGCTGCGTATTCATGCGATGATAGTCTAACCCTTATTATGATTTACGAGTCCAGGCGATGTTGTGGCTGTGTAATCATGCGATGATACCCTAACCCTTACTAGACATATATTGAGGGAGTGATCCCCGAGTTAGCATTGTCTATATGATACAAACGATGTTCCTTAGGAAAAGTTCTTAGGAACAAGCATATAAGGATATAAGATGTAAGGGGATGAGCGGTAAATATGATATAGGAGATGATGCTTAGGATAATATCTTTAGGGAAGATTAAAATAAGATAATGGGGATGGGTAAATGGGTTGTTTGTTTGATGATTGAATATAATAATTATATTATTGTGGGTTGAAAACCCTATATGCTCACCAGGCTCCGAAGCCTGACCCACTCAGTTTAATTGTATCATAGGTATCAATACGAAGTTGCTTTGCACTGAGAGATTAAAGGAGATGTAAATCATTAGTGTAATTGAATATAAGTTTTGTTTATGCTTATATGTCTGTATCGGAACATGACATCCCGAGGTTTTATTATTAAATGAAAATACATTCTCTTTGAGAAATGTTTTGATAAGTTATTATCATATCTTGTTTTGGGAACAAATTCCGCAACCGTTTTCTTTAAAAGATTACTCTGATTTTATAAAACAAAGCATAAACAAATCAGTCTTTTCTGACCGTGAAAACGGGGATGTCACAGATGTGATGACTTTGTACATACATCGGGGTTAATTATAATCAAAATACTGAAGTCTTGAAACAAATAATTCAATGCTGACTCCTATTCCATGTCTAGTAGTAGGAATTGAGTGGGGCCACCCACTCGACGATTTCACCAACATCAACTTACATACAACGTTTATATACCGCTCGATTGTAGGGAGACCTGTCAGGGATCATGATATCAAGTATCATTACTGGCTATCGAAACACACCCACTACCAGTGCTAGACACTGTGGTATGAATCATCTACAGTAATAATAACATCCAACAAAACGGAACACACGGAAAAGAAACACAAGATACTCTATCACTCTAGTGATCTCTTCTTACGAATACAACTTAACACATGTTATCTAAAATGATATTGTTTTCATCATCCAATTTTGATTGATATAGCCCTCATCTTCCCGATTTAACGACTACAAAAGGACCCTTCACCTAACCCACCAAAATATCGGGACCTTTGTCTCCGATAAACGCGTCCAACATGGATCTTCGGGTCATCTCTCGCTACGAAACTCCAAAACACACACCAGAGGGGTGTTATACTTCCCGAAACCTTATCACATGTATTTACAGGAGACCTTTGGGAATGTCACACATGTAGCAGACAAGGTTCAAGCACAGAAGCTTGGGACGGATATGGTTAGTCTACCACTACTACGTGTATACGCGAGGATAATGTATAATTAAGATTCTACGAAAATTGGATGTGTGCTTCCACCCTAATTCATGTTCCATGTCTGGTTGTGGATTTGAGGCAGAGTCACCCATCCAAATGTCTTGCCAATCTTAAGCACATATGACCTATATGCGCAAGTTAATGATAGATGGACCAGGTACGAGACCTGCCATGAACTTCGGGCCAAGGTTGCCCAGCAGGACGAGTAAATGTCCTACCATCCGAAAAGGCCTAGTCGCGTAAACCAAACCCACATGCTTCCTACCAAGCTACAAGAACTGTCAGGTCAAACCTGTCGAGCTACTCAACAATGAAATTGAAGAACCAAGCTTCTCACCCTGGCAAGCTCCGGTCTTATTCTTCAAATAGAAAGGCAAATTGCTCGTAGTTCCATCGACTTCAGAGGCCCCGACAATATCTCCAGTAGAAACCTTTACTATTTGCCTCGCATAGACGAATAGGCCGACCAACCACAAGGAACGAGGTACCCTTCAGGAATTGGACCTGAGATCTGAATATCACCAGTCGCGAGTATTGGAGAAGGATGTCCGAGGACAATCCTCTAAATTCGATGCGGACGCTGAAAGTCCGTAGTGATACCCCTCGGATAGGACCAACCCGCTCGCAGTATTCATGAACGTAATAAATAGGATATGCCATTCTTACTAGGATCAGTTCATCATTGTCATTGTAAATGACTTACTTATCTACCCTCGTAGTAAGAAGGAAACTAAGGAGAGCAGCTACAACAAACCGCGGAAGCAAGACGATCAGAGAAGGCTTACTCGAAGTTCTCTAGATACGAGTTTGGAATTGAGGAGTCGAATTCCTAAGACACATCATTATCAATGTGGAAATTCTTAAGGACCCTTTCAATTGATCAAAACCTTTGAGAAACAGTCAGCACCAAAGGCATCAGCAAGAATGCGCCAAAATTCTGGGTCTCGCTAACCTACCGTCTTAGTTCCTTTAGAACTTCTCGTAAAATTACGGAACCCCTTACGACTTTGACCCGGAAGGGAGCTACCCTTGACTGTGAAGAGAAGCAAGAGGGAGAAACCTTTAGAGCTCTATAATAAGAGACCAAATTCCTCTGGAAGCCTCACTCTGGGAAGGCTTAGTACGCTTCGGAAAGCGTGGAAAGCCAAAACCCCAGATAATTATGCCTTTCGAGATTCTTGTCAGAATCAGCCTTGTAACTCGCTACTTCAATCTACTCTCGCGCGCTTGGTAAAGTACATTCTACCCGACACGTCCCGAACTTGCAGAAGTATCTATCCGACGAGACTCTTGTAATCCCCCTCGACGAGATCGAGTTCCACAAGAGCCTCACCTTCGTGAAAGAACCGTAGTGACCATGGACCGAGAGGTCAAGCGAACGCAGCAACACCGCTTCCCATTAGTGAAAGTTCGCTGGAATACTAACCAAGGACCTGGAGTCACTTGGGAGCGCGAGAATCAGTCGATTAGCAAGTATCCCCACTTCTTGGCTCGATTGTTCATGCCTACTCCTTGCCTAAACTCAAATTTCGAGACAAAATTCCCTCTAACGGGGGGATGATGTGACAACCGTCAATTTCCGGTCAAGTCAAAGTCAACTGAAGTCAACAAGTCAAACCGTTCGACTCAATTTGCCCGTGGGTACTAGAGTTTACGATATGTAATCTCTAAACAACTCGCTATTCTAATGAGAGATCATAAATCGAAAAGTACATACATCTAGATCTCCTTAACCTAAAACTGTGGTAAGTGACGAGCCAAACCGATAAAACAATGTTGCATACTCATCGGGAGTGTGTAAGATCCTTAAACAAGGCTTAACAGGGTTTACGGACCTTGCATTGCGAAGCCAGACACTCACATTTGTCACACACGAAACCTCTCTCAATTGTTATCACTCTATCTTACTTTAATCGAGAATCTCTCCCAAATCTCTCCAAGTTTGTGAAATCTCTCCCAAAACTCTCTTTGTATGAGAAATCTCTCCAAGAATATGAAATCTCTCCATGTATGTCAAATCTCTCCCAAATCTCTCTTTGTATGAGAAATCTCTCCAAGAATATGAAATCTCTCCCAAATCTCTCCATGTATGTCAAATCTCTCCCAAATCTCTCTTTGTATGAGAAATCTCTCCAAGAATATGAAATCTATCCCAAATCTCTCCACGTATGTCAAATCTCTCCCAAATCTCTCTTTGTATGAGAAATCTCTCCAAGAATGTGAAATCTCTCCCAAATCTCTCTTTGTATGAGAAATCTCTCCAAGAATGTGAAATCTGTTTTTGTATGGGAAATCTCTCCAAGAACGTGAAATCTCTCCCAAATCTCTCTCAAAAGTTCCCGTAACTTTTGAAGTCATTCGGGTCATTCCGACCCTTAACCGGGTCAAAAACCGCTTAAAACGGGGTAAAAACGAGTAAAATAGGCTTAAGGACCCGAAACCCCTCTTAAGGAGCCGAAACCCCTCTTAGGGCCGAAAGTCCTCTTAGGGACCGAACCCGAAGGCTGCTGAACCGGACCCTCTTGGACCGAACCCGAAGGCTGCTGAACCGAACCCTCTTGGACCGAACCCGAAGCTACTGTTCATTCGGTCTATTTCGCTTCTGCTGACTTCGGACCGGACCTGCCCTTCGCTTCCTACTGCCTCGCCTCGCTTCGGACCCAGCACCAGAAAGGACCGAACCTTCGGTCCCCTTCCGAGAAGCCTCGCTGTTAGCCTTTTTCTTCCCAGTTTTCGACTTCGACTTCATTTTAGCTTCGTTTTTAATTGTTTTAACACGAGATTTTCACCCAAAACTTTATTTTAACATATAAGACCCCATAATTATTAATTAATCACGTTTTTAAGGATAAAACCTTATCCAAGAAGAGTGGGTGAAGTACAAGAGGTGGAGTGTTGACTTCCCTTTATTCTATGACACAAGCAACCACTCCCATACCCATTCCATGTCACTATTCACCATCAGCCCATACCTAGTCATTTCATGGTACTTTTCCCACCATTTTTCAGCCACACACTTGGTTAAGGGTAAGAAACCCTCCTCTCTCCTAACACTTCTCTCATTTTCTCATTCTTTCACCAAGAAGACCAAACTCTTTTCCTCTCAAACTTCCTCCCTCAAATTCGAGATTCAAGGCTGATTATCAAGATTTATCACACTCTTGGTAAGTATAATTCATCCTCTCTATGATTATTACACTTCCCTCTTTCTCAAATCAATGATTCCTTACACAAACATCATCACATTCTTGTTAGATCTTCGGATCTTTAAGTGATTCTTCAAGTGTTCTTGAGTTGAACACTTCTCTTCTTCAACACTCATCTACTGAAACAACTCAAGGTGAGTTCATACGCCTACATTTTCATGTTTTCTCAAGTTTTAGGGGGGGGGGGGGGGGGGGAATACAAGCTAAAACACCAAGAACATAACTAAAATTTTCTAACAGCTTTCATCAGAAAAGTTGGACTCCATTCACGGACTGTTTTGGACAACTTAAACATTTTTGTTTTGAAAACTTTTTTAGGTGGAAGTAGTTCCTGTTCTTAGCTTTAAAATGACTACATGCAGATCTACATACGATTTTTCTACAATTTAAGGTGATTTTTACAAAACTGCCTATCATTTCAAACACCAATCCGGACCAGTCTGTGATTATGGACTTTTTCACCCAAGTTGGAGGTCATTAAAAATCATGATAAAAATTATGAGTAAACTAGACACATTTTGGGAACTCTCAGAATTTACGGATTTAGTTTTCGACTTCGTATGATTTTTCTATGACTTTTCTAAAACAGCGCAGAAAGGTTAAATTTAGTTAACAATATATAACCTTCATAACACTTTGTATTATGTTGAGCAAAGTGTATAACAATAAGTTCTAAATATTGAATGTGTTTCCTTGTTAGTTTATCATCATAAACTGAAACTTAGTCATTCATGATAAGATTATTCATTCATTTAGAACACGTATATTAAGCTATAATGAGCATAGTTTATGGATTCATAACATTAAGGCATTTTCATAAAAGAATTCTTATGCATTACAAACGTTTTGGATAAACTATAATAGGTATAGTTTATGTATCATTTACTTCTCAAACTTATTTACCAAAGGTTTTCAGTTTAGTTCACGTAAATCTGTTAATGAATAAATTTGTGAGTCATTCGCTTCGGGTTACTTCCAAAGTAACCAATTCAAAAAGTCCTGTAAATTGTAACCAAAGTCTCTTGTAGGGAGAACATGATAGTTCTGTATAGATCTATATTGGGTTTGACAAACCCACATCTGAGCTGCATGCAACAGCTAGACCAGCAGGTCTGTGGTGACAAGTGTCATTTTAGTTTCGTGACGCCTGAAGAACGTCGCTATTACGAGGCCGTCTAAGTCAAGTATGGTTATGATTAGCTCACATGTGGTATTAACAAATCATAAGATTTACGGGTTCTAACTTTAATTTAGCGAGTTATGTTGATGTAGCTCACTGAAATTACTTTATGCATGGAAAAATACATGTACGTCTTCATATCAAAAAGGGTTTTATGTCGATTTAAAATCACTTTTTATATCAATAATTACAGATATTGTTGTATATTTTTAGTCTTGGTATTTAAGACTACACACCATTCATTACTGGAGTTTTCTCAAACCAGAAAGGGTTTTTACGCCAATTTGAAACCACTTTTATATCTTTAAGTATGAAAAATACTTGTTCATTTTCAGTCCTGGTATTTAGGACCACATAACGTTTATAAGGAAAATATTGGATTTTTCTTGGTAACATACATCTCTTTACAAAGATCGATTTTCAAACTCTTACTATCAAAAGCTTATGAACTCACCAACCTTTGTGTTGACACTTTTCAAAACTACTTGTATTCTCAGGAATTCAGTGAAACAGGAAATCAACAACGTTTTGAGGATGGGACGATAAATCGTCAAATAGTTCATTTTATATCATAATGTAATTGATTCGAATCATGTAAACATATACTTTGGTGTAACTTTTTCAGTTATATTTATGATGGTTGTATTTACTTTGAGCACTATTATACTCGTTGTTGTGATACTCTACATGAAGTCCTCCACCCCCGGACGTTTCCGCCATCCTTGGTTTGGGGGTGTTACATTGACTTTGTAATGTGTTGACTTTTGTAAAACCCACTTGCATGTGGTGCATTAGCCTTTTGACTCATGAGATAGAGAGTGAGAGAGAGAGACATGTAAACACCTCTATATTAGGTGGGTTTAACCCACTTGTAGAGGTGTGCTTGAGAGGTGTAAAAGTGAGTATGTAAGTGTGTGTTATTTATATAGATGTAGATCTATGTCCCTTTTTGTAACACCATACATATTCAATAAATCTCTTGAACACCCAAATCACCATGTTCATTGTGCAATCTTTAATTCCGCATGCCAAACCATGTTCTATAATCACAACAATTGTTATCAGAGCGGGTCTTCGAAGATCAACGTGATTTTTGAAGAACAGTTCTCGGTTTGGCAACATTTGTCACAATTGCAGCATTTTTAGTGAGTCTCTCTCTATGATCTCTCTTAGTTTCTTTGAATTCGTGCGTTGCGTTTTTTATTTGTGATCATTTGACTCGTTGGATCAAATTTTTCTTGAAAACCCATTTGTTCTGATCCAATATTTTTTTTTTGATCAAAGCTCTATCCATTCTCATATTTGTTGTTCAATTCGATTTTCAAATTGCAAGTGTTCCTTTGAATTGAGTTCTAAGCCCAAAATTATTTCGATCTGCTGCAACTTTGAGCTCAAAAATAATTGATCCGAAAATTATAAGCCCAAACATCAAATCCAAACATATTGATCATTTACTATTCATGAAACATTTTTTGATCCAAATTTTCGATCCAATATCTTTAAAACAAAAATCCCAAAAGTCTATTAAAATTAGATATATGATACGCTGTTTTATGATTCATCTTGCGCATAATCGAATTGTACTCTAATTATCGTTCCTATGTTTCAATTTTATCGATCTTTTTGAATAATCGATTCTTGTAAAGTTTGTCTTGTGAATCGATTGTATTTGGTTTGTACCAATATAAAGTCGATTATGATCAACCAATTAATATTTGATTCAATTGAAAGTCAACATAATCTCTGAAATTCGAAATCGAAGTTTGTTTTGGAATCGTGAATGGAATTCAATGTCGATTGCTGCCAGGTTATTTTGATGGGTCTGATGAACAGATGGTTTACACTAAAAAGCTAAGGATTGTAATCGATGAAAAGTGGATCCATTAACGAACGAACAGTTGATGTTGGAATCAATGATTTCAATTAACAAAATTTTTGAAATCATCGACTGGAATCGATGATTTCAATTAACAAAAATGTGATGTCGATTTAGATGAATTGGAGTCGCTCTTTAAAGGGTTACTGTATTGTCGATGATTTTGATTGTTGTTAACGAAAATTGGGGTCTAGATTCGTTATTAGAATGTGATGTCGATTTAGATGAATTGGAGTCACTCTTTGAAGATTTGAGTTTGATAAGAGCGAAGGCAGTTCATTGGTTAACAGTCGAATGTTTGGGGAAGAACAGTGGAATGAAACTCAAACATCGAAGATTTTGATGGTTATGGATTTCGAAAGTTTGGAGTCTGAGATTGATTTTTGTTCGATAATTTGAGTCAAATTTGGGAAGATGAATAAGAATGATGAGTATGTTGGTCGATATTTGGATTGATGTTGACGGTAATATGTTTGATTTCAAAATGTTGCTAGTCGACTTCGAAAGGAGATTGAATGAAAAATTTATGGTGTTTCGTTAATTGACTAGTCAAGGGAAGTAATATTCATTTTGGTTTCAACCAAAATATGAAGCATTGAAGTTTTTGTTAACGAAAGGTGGAGTAATAGACGAACAGATGGGTTATGGTTTTGGTGCTCGGTTTGAACGAAGGGGAGAGAGAAATGATTTCATACGAAGGGTGTTTTGAATTTCGTATGAAGGGAAGGAAGTTGAAAATTTAGTATGAAGGCTGTTAATGAAGTTTCGTAATAAGGTCATCCACAATGCATTGAACTCCATAGAGTTTAATGGATTGCCACATCATCATTCTTAAATTCATACAACTTTATTATTGTTTTCTCTATAATGCATTGAACTCTACAAAGTTCAATAGAATGTTACAAAATATAATTTATAGTAAATATTTATGGATTAAAACTTTCCTTTTTCCCATTGAAGAGTTCAATGGCCATTGAACTCTAAATCCATTGAATGCCAAGGTGGCATCTCACAATAGTTGAGTTTCATCCATTGAATGACACATGGACTTGCCATCTCATTCAACTCTCCCATTGAACTCACCATTGTGGATGCTCTAAGGGGGAAAAAGAAAGCTTAAAAGTTTTGTATATAGCCCCTAAAGTTTCGACAGTTTGTCAAATTTTAAAACCCTTGGTATGATTGGCAAAATGTTTCGTATGTTTTGAAGTCAAAAGGAAAAGTTTCGTAAGCAGTCCCTAATATTTCGAATGTTTGGCACAATATATGTTTGGGGTAATTTTTCGTATTTTTGGAGAACAAAGGACAGAATTGTCGAAAATAGTCCCTAAGGTTTCGAAAATTTGGTGGTTCATACCCAAATTCAAAAAAATGACTGATTTTACTGAAGATTGAAGAATATGCATTTCAGGCCCCTGCAGTTTGTGCAAATTGACGCTTTCTACCCAACTTTGGAAAAGGGGGAGAGTTTTGCTTTTTTGGCTGTTTTGGGCGCACCGGGTCACTGCAGAATTTTGAAATTGAAAATTTTTACCCATTTTTGAGAAACTTTGTCAAAGGCGGTCCGTGAACGAAGATAAAAATTGAAGATTTTTTGGTTTTTCCGGATTAAAGCACAAAGTTTATGCCACATGTTAAGGGGGAGTTTTGACATGAAAAATTCCGAATAGAGCACGTTCTCTTTCCTTGAAGGTTTTATAATCAAATTTTGATTATAAAAAAGGGGAGAAATTTATATGGAAATTCGAACATGAATTTTTCATATTACGCGGATTTGAAGACCGAAGTGACCTTTAATTTTTGAGGTACACGAAAAGATGTAATTGGAAGTTTGGAAGTGATTTCGTTTCGAAATGGGTTTGGTTTTATTGAAGATTTTTGGGGTGTGTTTTTATGCTCAACTTTTGGGTGATCAATTTGGAGTTTGAGAAGCTCGTGATCATTCATTGATGCTCGGTTTGTATGGTCTCACATCCTAGAGCCCAAATTGAAGAGTTAAAGTTTGGAAGTTTTTTTCCGACATGTGTCACCTTTGAGGCTCGGATCACGTAGTTGCTCGATTTTGGAAGATTTGAAGTGGGTCATCCATTCCTAACTTTGAGGAGGAGAATGTTAGGGTGCAAAGTTATTCATGTTTGACTTTGTAATGTGTTGACTTTTGTAAAACCCACTTGCATGTGGTGCATTAGCCTTTTGACTCATGAGATAGAGAGTGAGAGAGAGACATGTAAACACCTCTATATAAGGTCGGTTTAGTCCACTTGTAGAGGTGTGCTTGAGAGGTGTAAAAGTGAGTGTCTAAGTGTGTGTTATTTATGTAGATGTAGATCTATGTCCCTTTTTGTAACACCATACATATTCAATACATCTCTTGAACACCCAAATCACCATGTTCATTGTGCAATCTTTATTTCCGCATGCCAAACCATGTTCTATAATCACAACAAATACACTACTAACTTGACTGTCAGAGCGTTTTCCCGGGACCTCCTCCCAGAGAACGGCTGACAGCTTTCTCTCTCTATGACCTCTCAGGTTTTCCTCCGACGTGCCGAACTTTCACCCTCAAGGTGGTCGGTTGCCAGGTCGCATCATTTGGCGCCATCCGTTTGTGTGACAACAGATACGCAAACCCATTTTTTACTCTTTAACCCAGACACAAATGACAGACGAGGCCGTCATCGAGCCATCAGAAACACCATATAGCCCGATACACCCAATGTTCTCAATAGAGATGGTCAACACCCCAATAACACCACCGCCTCAGACGACCGACGTGGTTTCTGTGGTACCTCCATCCGGTGGCCCACCACCGTCCCTTGCAATAGTTGTGCCTTACTTCACAACCCACATACTAATACCCACACTAAATAGTGTAACCCCACCATTGTTCCCCAACGACGGCGTACCCAATCCGCCCATTTCACCTCCTATACTGCTGTTTTTCCCAACACCGACGGATTAAACAATGTCAGTTACAACTTCTTACCACCACCTATACACACCCCAAAAGAGCAACGACAAACGACACTCATAACACCACCGTCAAACGAGATGCCTTCACTCACAACGCCGACGAATAACACCGCTAATGGCCCAAGCGTCGTTTTCGAAGCGCAAAACCACCCACCGCTAGTGACAGAAGCCATGTCGGCACCGCCATTCACGCCCTACCAGCAAAATCCCCGTGACCCACACGTTTCCCACCCCATTCCAGCCAAAGAGCTTATATGGCCCAACACCACCAGACCTTGTGGTCTACAATAACATGTTGGTACAACCATTCCTGGAAATGCAACAAGCAAGATACCATTTTGCCCAATGGACACCGAACCAAGACTGCCTTTCACGAGTGTCACATCACCGTTCATGAAAGAGTTGCTGGAATATGAGATGCCCAACACCGCTAGACTACCTCACCTCAAAACATATGACGGCACCACAGACCCGGATAGCCACATCAACACATAAGAATGGACGATGACATCCCTCAAGTTAGAAGAACACTTCTGGTGCACGTATTTCCCTACCACTCTAGATGGAAATGCATGGACATGGTTCAAAACGTTACGCCATGGTAGCACCTACAACTTTAGCCAGCTGAAATACCTTTTTTTTAACCAACTTCATGCAACTCTGAAAGTACAAAGGCGATTGTCACTCCATTATCGGGTGCAAGCAAAGGGAGGGGGAGACAGTAAAGGACTACTTCGCTAGGTTCACCAAGGCAACACTAGACGTCCCAGGGCACGCCGAAGGATTGATTGCAGGAGCATTTACCTGGGGATTACTTCCGGGATCGCTGTCCCAAAAACTTATGGGCAAGCAACCTCAGACGTGGGAAAAACTAAAAGAGCGAGTGAAGCGTTTCCTACACCAAGAAGATGGTGAAGCGTCAAAGAAAGCATACCTCAATTCCATGTCCTCTTCGGTCGGAAAATGGCACCACCAATCAATCCCCCACCAAGACTCTGGGGGGGGGGGAGGTTCTTAGGATGAGATAGGCGAACACACGGACGGTTCAGAGCTTTCACAAGGGACGATAGACGAGGAAGATGTGCAGAAGTTTATATCGTCACCGAAAAACTAGCAACAAAGGGTACTAAGACGCGATATTGTGAATACAACAAGAGTAGGACGCATGACACGGTCAATTTCTCAGTTTTAAAACGAGAAATGGAAGAAAAGCAGTTGAAGGGAAACATGATAGAAATCGCCAAAAGTTTTTGAGCTAAATTTGAAGCAAAAACCCTAAAGACAACATAGGAGGGGCAGAATACCAATAAGAAACCCTCATGATCCACCATAAGCGGGGGAGAGCGGAGTGCACAACCAGCATGCGAAGCATCACGGAAACCATGCAAGGCCTAACTTTCTCCACGACCGACCCAAGCCCAACCGGGTGGAAAAGAGACAACCCCCTCGTCATCTAGGGGTCCATTCGAGATACCATGGTCCACCGGGTATACGTCGACATGGGGAGTTCTGCATGCATCATCTACGAGCATTGCTTCCAGCTTCTGTCGGATGCATTGAAGGGGGGACTGAGACCAGCCACATGCCAGCTCACAGGATTCACAGGGCACAACCTATAGCCCCTAGGTATGATTCACTTACCATTCACACTCACTAGTCAAGATAAGAGTGTTGGATTAGTGTCTAAGGCTGTAACTATATTTGCTAAGTACTTGACCCGGTTGTGCATAGTCCTTTTGGGTTGCCTTCACCATGGCAACTTGACAAGATAATTTGTAAAGAGAGAAGAGATATTATTGTTAATATATTATGAGAGTAATATATTAAAGGAATAATAATATTATTTGATTGATATAAGTCATATATTAATTGAGAATTAATTTGGTGACTTGAAGAGGTTAATTGAATAAAGGGGCATAAACTGTCAAATGTGTGATAGTTGTGTTTTGGGCTATGTATCCTTATGGATATTAGGGTGGATGGATTTTAGGGTTAGGATACCTTAAAATCGTCCAAGCCTCATATCTAGGAGGATCTTTGGATTGCTTAGGGCCTAAGTTATTCAAATAGGGTTAAGGGTGTAACCCTAGTATCTCATAGTATAAATAGACCCCTTGGGTGAGGGAAATCGGTAATACTCTTGCAAGGAAGAACCCTAGAGCCGATTTCTCACCTCCTCTCTCTCTCTCTCAAGATCATCCTCTTTCTAGTTGGTGTTTGTAAGCCATTAGAGGAGTGACAATTGTGTCTCTAAGCTCCAAGAACAAGAAGTCTCAAGCAAGCAACTCAAGGTATTCTTCTAAGATCCGATTTCATAGGATAAGATTCAAATGTTTACACTAGATCTAGAATTGTAAGCCTTGGATACAATGCATGTTCAATTAGAGAAACCTAGATCCAAGCATTAGGGTTTGCATGTGCACATAGGAATGTTCTTATGGATCAAACCCATCAGTGGTATCAGAGCTTTGATTGATTTCTATTGAATTGATGCTTTGGTTTATTGCTTGTTACTTGAAAAAGTCGATTTTTATGCTTCTGACTGGTGAACTCGGCGAGTTCCAATGTGGACTCGACGAGTAGCCCCAACTCGGCGAGTTCACAGAGGAACTCGGCGAGTTCTAGCGCCAAAAAGAGGAGATTTCGGGATTTCTTGCTGTTTTGCTTAAGGATACTTGCCTTAATTGTTTTGGGTCATTAAAATCCGAATTTTATGATATATTGGAGTATATTCTTGACCAAACAAAAAATAATTACCATTTAATTGAATAATGATTTCCTTATATGATAATAATTGATTATTTGAATTAAATTGGTGAATTGTCTTGCAAGTAATATTGATTAGATCAAATTTAAATAATCTAATTGTTGATTTGTATTATTTGCTATTTGATCCTCATGTGATGAAAAGTTTAAAACTTGTCCTCAAGTTTTGAAATTTATGTTTTGTGATTAAAAGTTTAATTTGAATAATTTAAATTTCAAACCCTAGAATTTTACAAGTTTAAAATTCAACACTATACTAATATATTATTACAAGCTTAATATATATATATATATATATATATATATATATATATATATATATATGTATGATTTAAAAGTGCTAGTCTTACCGCTAGTAGGCCTCATTCACGAAGCCAGTCTATAAGGGGGGTATAAGGTTGCTGCCTATAATGTGGCGCTTAATGGGTGTACACTTACACCCACAACTTGCTTGACTGGTGGATGGTCGTTAGCCGAACGGGTAGGATAGGGCAATCCTTTCCTCATTAATAAGTATAATGAATCTATATAAAGTAACTAAACGTGCTTCATAAAAATCCCAATCTTAGTTACTTTAGGGAAAGTGAATTGATGCAATCCCATGAAATTACACTTTGCACCCTTGTTAAGATATTAGTGGAGCGTGTGTGGTTAACCGACACACTAATTGGTTCTAAGCAAAGGTGGCAAAGGGTGATTCATTGTTTGTCATAGTTCGATGGAGTGTATGTGGTTTACTGGCACATCGAATAGATAACTATAACAATGAAGGCACCAGGTAGATTTGGATGGTTATTCACACCCGCTTTGTGATCCTCGGCATCCTAGTCACAAACTAGAGGGGCATATCGAGATTTAAACATGCCATTGAAAGGTTTAATGAATCTCAAAGAAATCTAGGAATTCTCAATACATTTAAAACATAAGCTTGTGTTTTTCATGGTGAAGAATTAGTGAATCGTCATTCACTTATCTCCAAATTGTTTGCATGTTGGATCACAGCATCCCTTTTCTAATGTGTAAATAATGTGGTTGGGTCCTAGCCCTAATTTTCTATTTTAGGTGTTAATTGGGACTTAACTTAATCAAACTTTGTTCCTTTCTATTTGTAGATGTCTAACGCGAACAACGCTGCTGCTAGCTCATTCACGCTAATGAGCCTTTGTCAGAAAGTGACTTTTGATGGATCGAACTTTAGCGAATGGATAAGATACATTCGCACGATTATGCATTACGAGGACAAAGAGTATGTTCTCGATGAGAAGCTCGAGAACATCAATCTAGAAATTGCTACTCCCAAAGAAATGGCTGTCTTTGAGACCCATGAGCGTGATGCAACGAAAGTCCATTGCATCATGCTAGCCACAATGAACTCCGAATTCCAAAAGTCCTATGAGGACATGTATCCTTATGAGATGCATCTAGACTTGATGGAGAGATACCACCAAAGCGCGAGGCAAGAGCGCTATGAGATCATAACGAATATGATCACTGATAAAATGGGAAGTGGAGAGTCTCTAGCCATGCACTTGCAAAAGATGCAAAGGTATGTTGATCGTCTTCGTAAGTTGAATATCAACTTTGGGGAAGATTTGGCTATCGACATTGTTCTTCACTCCTTGCCCTCACGCTACAACCAATTTAGGATGACCTACCACATGAACAAGGAATAGGTCACCCTAAGCAAACTCCAAGGGCTCCTAAGGACTGTTGAGAGAAACCTCAAGGACAAGTCTGTTGCACTAACTCCCAATCCACCCGCTGCTCCTGTTTTGGCTATTGGGCAGGGAAGGGGCAAGAAGAGGAAGACTTCTTCAAAGAACAACCGCAAGGGAAAGTCCCAAGATGGTTTCTCTTTTAGTGGGACCAAGGTTGATCCTGCTAAGCCCAACCGAAACCCAAAGGAGGCAGAGTGCCATCATTGCCACAAAATAGGGAATTGGAAGAGAAGCTGCCCGGAATATATGCAAGCCATCAAGGATGGGAAGATCAAGCCATCTTTCGCAGGGACTAGGAAGAAATAGGGATGTGGAGCATGGAAGAATAAATCTAATCATGAGGAACAGAAGATCGTCGCATGTGACCAAGATTGGAGTGTATTCTTTAGTGCTTAGTAATGGATTGAATTTAGATTTAAATAATTGTTGCTACTCGCTAGATATGGCAAGAGACATCATTTCTTTTCATGGTTTATTTAGAAAAGGATTTAGATATTCTTTTAATAATGAGAATGGTTCGATTTATGCTTATCTAAATGGTGTTTTATATTTTGAAGCAATGCCTTGTAATGAAATTTATGAAACTGTTATGGTTGTAGATAACCTAAGAAATGATGTGTTGTGTATGGATTCTTCCAATAGTATGGATAGAGCATCCTTGTGGCATTGTCGTCTTGGACATGTCAACAAGAAGCGCATAGCCCAACTCTAAAAGGATGGAGTGTTGGAGTCATTTGACCTTAGGGAAGATGACACGTGCGAATCTTGTTTACTAGGAAAGATGACCAAGTCACCCTTCATTGGAACTTGTGAGAGGGGTGAGGGTTTATTGGATCTCATACATACCGACGTGTGTGGGCCCTTTAGATCCACCAAAAAGGATGGAAACCGCTTCTACGTGACTTTCACCGATGATTATAGTAGATATGGGTATATTTACTTAATCAAGCACAAGTCAGAAATGTTTGAAAAGTTCAAAGAGTTCAAATATGAAGTGGAGAATCAATTGGGTAGGAAAATCAAGTTGCTTCGATCCGATCGAGGACGAGAGTACCTAAGTCTTGAATTCCACGACTATCTAAAGGAATGCAGAATAGTTTCGCAATTGACGCCACCTAGGACACCACAGTTAAATGGTGTGGCAGAAAGGCATAATCGAACCCTGTTAGACATGGTTCATTCTATGATGAGTCATGTTTCACTACCTATCTCATTCTGGGGGTATGCCTTAG